>NW_015555820.1:270005-276993 GCF_001515605.1 Sinocyclocheilus anshuiensis
TTTCTTTTCATCCATGATGACATTAAAGTCATCTGTTGCTGCTTCTGGCGTTTCATCGCTGACTGTGCCGCAACCGCGATACCCGCTCGTTAGAACTTTCAGTGAGCTATTTTTAGTGTGCACGCGACGTTCCTGGACGCTGACGCTCGTCTGTGCCCTGCTCCTCCGTGGCGATGACGGCGTGCGGTTAAAAAAAATCATAACAAACGAATTTGATGTTTATGTTTATATGGGTGTGTGTGTGTGTGTGTGTGTGTGTGTGTGTGTGTGTGTGTGTATTATTAAAAAGTTTGCGGTCGGTATTTTTTATTTTTTATTTTTCACAAAGTGACAGTAAGACATTAAAGTCATCTGTTGCTGCTTCTGGCGTTTCATCGCTGACTGTGCCGCAACCGCGATACCCGCTCGTTAGAACTTTCAGTGAGCTATTTTTAGTGTGCACGCGACGTTCCTGGACGCTGACGCTCGTCTGTGCCCTGCTCCTCCGTGGCGATGACGGCGTGCGGTTAAAAAAAATCATAACAAACGAATTTGATGTTTATGTTTATATGGGTGTGTGTGTGTGTGTGTGTGTGTGTGTGTGTGTGTGTGTATTATTAATAAGAGGGTAAAACAGAGATGTGTAAAAAGTTGGGTATAAAGACATATGTTGTCAAACAGCAGAGTGTTTCAGTAGACTATTTGCTTTAACACATCATCATGTACGCATCTTTGAAACAGGGATTCTTTTTCAATATTTCAATATTTTATAAATATTTTAGTGCATTACTACCTCTGACAACTACTATTGCATGTAATATTACATCAGAGTGTAATATGTAATGTGTCTGTGTTTAAGTAAATATCACTCCCTCTATAAATCCAATCTAATTCTCATTGCATTATTTCAGTAGTACAGCCATCTATCCTGGAATGAGAAATAAAATAACAAGCTTATACAGTAGAGAACTCTGTCTGTGGGGAATACTCCTCAAAGTGAGACCTTAACGTAAACATCGAAAGGAGAACTGTGCCTCCTGTAGGGTTATCCCTAATCAATATACATAATCAATATACAGGGAAATTAGGATGTTAAAAAAGACCTCTGGGCTCACCATCAATCAATGGGGCAGTAACTGATTTTTTCACAGTTGAAAATCACTCTCTAATCTCTTAAGCAGGATCTGACTGCGCTTGTGGCCGACAAGTGAAGTCAAGTAGAGTTCATTTTATGCCATACACACTACTAATGTGTCTGTCAGAAAGAAAAAAACAATGAGATAATGGTTGTGCATTATGTTGGTGATCAAAATTAATTTACCATAAAACATGCTGTTCACATATGTATTCACAGCAAATTAAAACTGTTAGAGTAAAACAAAAAGGGCTTGCTATGATATATGCGTGTAATAGATATATCATGCTGAAATTTAGTGTACCTGTGTAAGGTTTTTTAAGCTTTTCACCTTCTGTGACAATAATCCAACGTATATATGTATGTATGAACAGTTGTGCATATGAGAAGAAATGGGGGAAATTACAAGCAAAGTTCTGTAGTATAAACCAGATCCATGCACAAATTCAAAGAAAACAATTATAGCTCAAAACAACCAATGTACCCAGCTGCAGATTTATAGTTACCAAAACAGAGGTAAATGTAGAAAAAAACAAGCCAAGCAAAACCCTCTGAACAAGACCATCCATTACACATAACATCTAACATTTATATATGTCAACTACAAAAGCCACATTCATGTGTGTTCATTTATGTATTTGAGTACACTCTAAAAAATGCTGGGTTAAATACAACCCAGTGCTGGGTAAAATAGGGACAAACCCAGCAATTGGGCTGTTTTGACCCAGCGGTTGGGTTAAATGTTTAACCCAACCTTCTGGGTAGTAACCCAACTGCTGGGTCAAAACACCAGTTCACATACTTAAAAGCAGATCGCTGAAATCAGTCTGAAAGTTCTGGACATGGATAACACATGATACACCTTTCTATGTTGTTGACTTGCTATCATCCATTCTGCTGAAGTGGATGGAGAAACTGATATAGACATGTAGGCAGTCAGTCAGTTCTCTTTGTGAATCTCTCTGAGAGAGATGGAAGAGAGAGTGAGGGTCCACAGAGGAGAGAAGGAACAAGATGAGGGGTAAGTCAGAGCAGGGATTGGGGGTGGTTAGCTGCTCCCGAAAGTATTCCATCAAAGAGGAGCCGGATCCTGGGAATTGAGATTTTGCCTGGAGGCAAGTAACCGTTGGTCTCCCAAGAACATATTCCAAAGTCGGCCTCAAAGAGCCAAAGCACACATCAAAAGCAGCAGTGGTGCCAAAGTGTTTCTTGAGGAGAAAGAAAGGGGTACAGCTTCCTCTTTGGCCCCCTTTGAGACCCTGATCTCACCCAATTAAACAAGAGTTCATGACTACAGACTCACATTGACACAGTGCACACCGTTGTGGTGACCCTAAGACACCCTAAGAAAATCACATGGTGATTCACTTTTGAAGATTGCGCGCACTTTTATGTATGAATCTGGCAAACAAAGCAGCTAATCGAACAATCAAGGGTCAATGGCATAATTGTCCATAATAAAGGAAAAATCTTTTAAAAATGTAACCTTTCACAACACATGTACCAAGTTCTTATAAATATATACCAAATATATACCAAGTTCTTATAAACATATTTGTTGTATTCATGTTGGCTTAGAAACAAAAATCCAAAAAACTTTATAACGGTCTGCAGAAGTCTGCTCTATGATATAATTTCCGGAATATGTATTTTTTGGAAAGTTTCTGCATGCACCACATGACTAAACAAAAGTTTTTCAAAACTCAAAAAAATTATAGTAAATGATTATGCCAAACTACTTGTAAATAATAATAAAACAACTTGTAATAATTCATATATCATATTCAAATATCATACAGCTTGCCTTGTACAAAATTGTGACTTTTATCATTTTTTCCCCTTATTAAATTATGGTTAGGTTTAGGTCATGTAATTTAATTTGATTTCAAAATCTCATACAAACCGCTACAACTTCTCATGAGACCAGCCTGTATTGACCCTATTACCTTAATATTTCTATAATCATACACTACTGGTTGAGCTACAATAATGCACCAATTTGCTGTTGACAAAAAAAAATGATTTTTCCTATATGCACACACTTCACAGGTTCTCATGCAATCATAATAATCTGTATTGATTCAAGATGAAAAAGAAATCTGCAACATCATATTTACCACACAAGATTTGGTTGCGTTTAAGAACAAAGGAAAAAGTAGCTAAACATATGTACTATACAAATATTACAGAAATCTCAATCCATAATCCTTTCCTATGCTTATGAAGACTTATTACACGTCACATCACTTGACAGGTTTTTCAGCTTTCACCAGTCCTGTGAATTGGTAGTCAGCAATTTAACTCATACTATTGCTTGTTTGCTTTGTTTTTTTGTTGAAAAGACTCAGTGGGGATTACCAACTGGTTTACAGACTGAGGATTCTAATATTGACGTGTTCAGTCTTGAGCCCAGTAAACACTCCACAAAGGAGAGATTATTGTGAACTAATCCACTGTATGTTTAAAGGCTAAAGAGGAGAATGCCTTGCTCTTGTACTACCTTAAATAGCACAAGTGGAAAAGATGCATTCTTAAGGTGCAGTTGGTGGAGATATTTATTACTTTTTTGCATCTCCTTTTCTACACTTCTAACAATATTGGGATCTTTCTATCTCACTGTTGGAGGTTTCTGGTGTCTGTGAGTATAATCTAATAGTGTGTTTGGCTGATAACGGGTGTGCACTCTGCCCCTCACCTTGTACTAAAATCAGAGAGGGATATTTGTGAGATTATTTTGAGGCTGTCGAAAATAATAAATGCAAAACTGTATCCACTTCAGCTAGTTAAGTAATTTTCTGACTGATAGTATCCCGAGGGGGATTCTGAAATGACAGCATAATGAAAGTGGTATGCGAGTTGTTTTATCGACAGGGATTAGAGAGGAGAAGTGAAAAAGGAGGGGTTGCTGAGCCCTGTGTGGCATGAATTTGATTATCTAATGGACAGCAGTGGAAAAGTGTGCTAATTTTGCTAAAGCATGAGACCTTTATGCGCCCCTGGTTCCACCCAGCTTCTCCTTTTATTCATGCATTTTAGTCTCAGACTCACTTTATTTTTCTTTTGTGTCATTGCTTTCTTTCTCATTACATTGGTGCAATAGCCCACAGAGGTTATTAAAATCTCTAAGTATGAACACAGTGCATGCAAGCGTGCACAGTTTAATCCCTTTTTGTCAAAAAAAACACTCAAGGCAGTATCAATATTCTGATTTTATATAAGTGTATTTCATGCCTGGACTTTTTCTTTGTTGACACAAGAATGTGGGTCACTTCTACCACCAACTCAAATCAAACTTTATGAGCCACCACTAGAAATCTTATTTCACGCTTGTAGGCTACTGATAGGAAGTATTTGAATATTGGGTCAAAGAGTGCTAATTTCATTCACACTAGCATCTTCCGCCATTTTAGAAGAGAATATATAATTAGGAACATAAAGATTATTCATTTCTAATATCTATTAACTTTGTAATAATTCATTTAATGTGGGATTGGACTGTAACAAAGTTCGTAGATCGGGAAGAAGGAGGCGGGAACCGGTGAACATTTAAACATAAAAAAAACTTTAATAATCAAATAAATAAACAAAACGAAAGTAAAAGCGGCAGCCCCTCACGGGCGACTGCCGCATAAAACAACATAATGAGTCTGGCCTATTCCTCTCTCGTCCTTCACTGTCATTACTCCTCCTTTTATCCTTCCGGAGCTCCTCCGTGAGACTCGAGACTGATGAGTGGTGCAGGTGTCGCTCATTTTACTCCACCGGTGTTACGAGATTTTCGGTTTCCGAGATTTTCGGTTTCAGTGGGCGGAGCATAGATGAATATTCATGAGTTTCCCGGACATGCGCGTGGAACCAAGTGGAACTGAGAATTTCAGTTCACGCTCCTTGTATCTCAGCAGGTTTAAAAATACGTTTTTGGATGTGTGCAGACCTTCTCTTTTGTGCGTGCAACGTTTCACTAGCTTGCTCACCTGATGCCCCCCTCAGTGCTCGCTAAATACCAACAACTGGCGTGCTCAACACAACCCAGCATTACAATGTGCCATAATTCCAGCCTTAATTAAACTGTTAGGCTTAGGCTATATTTACTAAATGAATATGAATCTAAGACCACACACACAAGCATGAAAGTGTTCCTTTAATAAGTAAAATTGTGGATTAAACAAAATTGCATGGACACAAGTTTAAAAAGTAGCCTATATTTGGTACACTGTAAATGAGGAAACAAATACTTCACTGCATTTTATGGAATGGAATAGGTAAATTTACATTTGTTTGTAAAGAAGTTTAACTATTTTACATTGGAAACATGAAAAAAAATAAAGAAATTTCAGCACATGTTTTTGCAGCAATGTATGATTGTCTCATAGTTTACAACCAGACAGCAGACAATTCACAACCAGACAACATGGAGAATGTTGAATTTAGTTCATTTGTTGCAGGCAGTGATGTATTCAACACATGATAACAACTAATAACAGATACAGTTTTAAAGCATCGCAAGCTAGAAATGAAGAGCACTAAGAACTGAAATCAATGTATAGGCTACAACTAGCTGAAGTTTGCTGTGCTTTATCCTAACATTACACAAAGAATGCCTGCAATCATTCAGTCAGGGACGACTGCACAAAACGCTCCGCCCACTGAAACCGAAAATCTCGGAAACCGAAAATCTCGTAACACCGGCCTCGCTCCGCTCCCATAGCTCTCGACCCCGCCCCACTCATGTCACATGGACATTATGGAAAATTCTTATGAAACATTATGTAAAGTTCTTACTATAAATTACTAAATAAAACAAATTTTTAAATGACAACAACAACTTTGTTCTTTTATATAAGGATGCAACAATATGATAATTCTTACTGATAACGGTAAGCCATAGCTCTTCAACCCTGCTCCTGGGGACCCACTGTCCTGCAAAGTGTATTTCCAGCCTGCTTCGTTATAGCCTGAGTTATATATATAACTCTAAAAAATAAACTCGACTTTAAATGCTACAAGTTTAGGCATCACATTGCAATGTACAATATGAAAACTTAATTTTGATATTTGCTATTATATTTTTATTAATGAGATTACATTTTTATTTATGAGATTACATTTTTATTAAATTATTAGTTTTAGATGACAGTGGAGGCAATGGGAAATGAACATGATAAATTTAATATTTAATATTCACTGACATGGCACTGCCATATTGTGCATGCCGCCTTCTATAGACACACAACAATCAGCGTACCTGGATATGTTTGTCACATTTTACACAAATATCCTGCTAAAACCCAACTATGGAGTTTTTGTCTCTGTAGTGGACATTATATTTTAGTGAATTTCTCTGAGATCTCACGTCACAGTTTTATATCTGGATGTCCTGTACAGAGCACATTCAGGGCTTTTCAGAGATACCAAATGTTTTGAAGCTTCTCCAAGACCACTCCCTCTGCTTGGTCTTTAAAATTACTTACATTAATTTAGTGATAAAATTGTACATCCTTATGGAAATATGATAATATTTTGTAAATATAATTTAAATCTGATTAATTTTCAAGTTGTTTGTCATAAATCAACATCTCAAGAAAATGTTATGGGGTTTCAAACCAAAATATGACTTCCCGTTATGAAACAGGATATTCATTTCTTAAATGTCCACTGTAGAGGACACCAGTACTAAAAGCATGTTTATTATGCATTTTGGGAGACTCAACAAATGAATAGGAAAATAAATTATTTATCAGTATTCTTATGAAATATTAGATATTATTATGAAAATCTGGCCAATTACTACTCCCATTATTACACTTCTTTTCTCAACATGCTGTCCCAACAGCACTTTAATATGCAAATTAGATACAGTGTATAGATAACATT
>NW_015555820.1:277584-284727 GCF_001515605.1 Sinocyclocheilus anshuiensis
AATCACAACACACACTGGCCCAGCTAACCAATCACAACACACACTGGCCCAGCTAACCAATCACAACACATTTCGTGTTTCAGAAGGCGGGCCTTCATTTGATACTGGAACTATTCGAGCCATTCATGCCAGACTGGGGAGAGAGATGTTGTAATAATCTAAAATATGTGAAAAATAATTTGTCTGCCTCAGTCCTTAGACTGTTATTTCATTGCCAAAGTTCATTTTTGAGCTCAATATATAAATTATGATTAAAAAATAAATAATAAAAACAATGCTTACACGTTATAATGCAATATAATGTAAAGGAAATGGTGCTGAGGTTCGCTTCGTTTGAACCAGATACTGAAGCAGTCACGTGGTTTTCAGGCAAATTAAGCTTCGGACATCATAGATCACATGCTTTTCTCAAAACGAATCAAGCTCCGATACAGTTCTTTCAATGTGAAATGTGTTGTTGTTGTTGTTGTTTTTTTTATACAAGCTTAGAAGCTTCGGTGTTGAACTGTAACATCACTAATAAAAACACAACTTTCAAATATTTATTATAATTATATACATGCTTCACCTGGGATTCAAACCTAAAGTGACAGGTTCTAACAACATGCCAATCATGCACACTAACCACTCTCCCAACCCACGTGGCAGAAAGAGAAGCACAACATATATGTTATAATTCGTCAATTCGCTTAACTGATTTGTTGTCAGTGCTGTTTCAGATCGATACTTGAAAATGACCACTAGGTGTCACCGTAGAGACGGGTGTCGAATTGTTTCGAAGCCTCGGCACATTTGCTTCGACCGCTTCAGTGTTTCATGAAGCCTCGCTCTGCCCACCACTCAAGTATACCTAGTAAGAGCTTGATTAGCTGGTTCAGGTGTGTTTGATTAGGGTTAAACTCTGCAGGACACCGGCCCTCCAGGACCGAGTTTGGTGACCCCTGCTCTAAACAATGTAATAACATGGAAAAAATACTAAATTCACAAAGCTTTTTTTCTGGTTCTCAGGAGAATAAAAGTAGTAAAAGCACAAAGCAAGAAAAGAATCAGACGTCTGATAGATCCTTTTCATTTGTGTTTGTCCATTTTTTTTTTTTTCATAAGTTTAGTTTGTGTGGGTTGATTTGTGAGTGGGGGTGTGGGGTGTCCTCTGTTTGATCACAATAGCCAGTACTACATTGTGTTGAGCTGAGTGATTAGGTCCAATAACAAACACCCATTCTGATGCTGTGATGCTTGATGAATCACATGTCTCGGTGTGCAAGTCCACTACTCAAATATTTATTATAATTATATACATGCTTCACCTGGGATTCAAACCTAAAGTGACAGGTTCTAACAACATGCCAATCATGCACACTAACCACTCTCCCAACCCACGTGGCAGAAAGAGAAGCACAACATATATGTTATAATTCGTCAATTCGCTTAACTGATTTGTTGTCAGTGCTGTTTCAGATCGATACTTGAAAATGACCACTAGGTGTCACCGTAGAGACGGGTGTCGAATTGTTTCGAAGCCTCGGCACATTTGCTTCGACCGCTTCAGTGTTTCATGAAGCCTCGCTCTGCCCACCACTCAAGTATACCTAGTAAGAGCTTGATTAGCTGGTTCAGGTGTGTTTGATTAGGGTTAAACTCTGCAGGACACCGGCCCTCCAGGACCGAGTTTGGTGACCCCTGCTCTAAACAATGTAATAACATGGAAAAAATACTAAATTCACAAAGCTTTTTTTCTGGTTCTCAGGAGAATAAAAGTAGTAAAAGCACAAAGCAAGAAAAGAATCAGACGTCTGATAGATCCTTTTCATTTGTGTTTGTCCATTTTTTTTTTTTTCATAAGTTTAGTTTGTGTGGGTTGATTTGTGAGTGGGGGTGTGGGGTGTCCTCTGTTTGATCACAATAGCCAGTACTACATTGTGTTGAGCTGAGTGATTAGGTCCAATAACAAACACCCATTCTGATGCTGTGATGCTTGATGAATCACATGTCTCGGTGTGCAAGTCCACTACAGCAACTCCTCTCGCTGAAAGGCGAACTACCGTCCCTCTGGAGCAGCTATCAATTGGAGAATTGCTATCAATATTTCATCAAACTGCTGCCTGCATGGTCAACATCAAAGACGTAACTCTTGTTTGAAACAAACCTAGGCTTTTTGTCTTGGATCCTAAACTGCAGTGTTTGAGGGGGCTGTGCTTGTCATAAAAAAACCCTCAGACTAAGGAGAGATAGAAAAACAACCTCTAAACATCAGTCTTTTATACTGAGGAAAGGGTGGTCTCAGAAGAGGCTTTATGACCTCTTAAGCACAAATTCCTCTGCTACACACCAGTGTATATAGGTAAAAGAGTTATGTAGATACTATGATAATACAAAACAGTCATATAAATAAATATATTTTGGTTCATCAATGTTCAAATTCCATTTATTGTTCAAGTCATGATCACAATAAATTTTATTGCTCAGAGACTGCTCTATCACGGCTCAGGAGATTTAAAGGGATGGTTCACCCAAAACTGAAAATTCATTTCTCACCCTCATGTTGTTCCAAACCTGATATTTTTAAGAATGTTTGTGACCAAACAGTTTTGGGGACCACTGACTTCAATTATATGTACAAAAAACTGTCAGGGTTCTGTTACTTCGGTTGAGTTTATTCTTAGTATGGTGAACTATCCCTTCAACGGAGTCATGTTTTGTCAATTCTGTCTCAGATGTTTCTCCTATTAATTTAGGTCAAATAAAAACAGAAACAAATGAGAAAATTTACATAAAATTATACTGTAGCACTCTTAAATTAACATGGCAGATAATTTGGTTTTAAAATATAAATGTTTGAATTCTTAATAAAATTTCTGACTTCAGATTGCAGTGCTTTGGCAAATAGGCACAGTCTGAGATAATGTTGAAACTCTACAGGAGATGCATTTTTCACAATGTTTTTTTTTCCTATGGTCTTTTTCTCAGAAAAAAAAAGACCTACGAAAAAAATCTCAGTGTGTTTGACAATTACTCTGTCTAAATTAATTATGTCAACATCAAAATCAAGATTTTAAGAAGATCTAATTTGGGATTTTTTCCCCTAATGCATGCACATCTTAAAATCATAAGCAATATCTTTCTTTTCTTCAAAGATTCCAACTGCTGTTTTGACACAAACACAAAAGGTTGCAAATGTTGCATGTCACTAAACAAAAGCTTTTCAAAGGTCCCATTAATAAAAACTGGATCACAACAATGCAGAACAAATGTTAAAAAATGTATATATTCAGCGATAACATCAGACTTTCACAGCATGAAAAAAATGACCCTCCAAGAGTAAAGTTCTAAAAGTGTTTGTAAGGAAGAATGAGTTCTCAGCTATCAGACAATAGCCTGGAGTGGCTACCCCACAATTCATTTTTGTTTGTGGTCTCCAGTGTTCTGGACCACAGAGGAATCTCACAGTCATCATCGCATCCGTCTTTGTATATGTGTGTGTGTGCACATGCGTGTGTGTCACTCGGAGGAGAACAGTGACAAATAACACCGATCGTCCACTACACTTATCACAGTGCAGGTAACACACACAGGCAACAGCATGACTGAGATAAAATGGGAATGTGAGAGAAAGATACTATAAATGGAGGGGATGAGTAGATGAGGGATGATAAGAACATCACTGTGGTTTGGATTGACAGATCCTGAGATGGCTTGGCACCAAGGAAAACCAGTTGAAAGCTTATGAAGAGTTGTTGGGGAACATTATATCATTCCTTCCTGAGAATCAGGAAAAAAATACTAAATTAAACAAACATACAAATCCCACACATAAACAATCATGCATGCCCACACACATACTCTGGGGAGTTTTGTAATGAATGGGGTGCTCTGAGACACAGGTGCTGCTCCACTTTTGAAATATACTCTCGTTTCATAGCTTTTGGGCTGCCCTTTGTGCCACTTCCCTCTCTTGTGTAATTGACCTGATAGAGAGAGAAAAAGAACAAGACAGTTGGAGGCAGAGAAATATGCTTTGAGCATAAAACTAGAGCCTTATTAGCCCCTACACCTGTACTGTTGGTTGTGGTCTTTTGTTTTACACTGGTTTTCCATTTTTCTGAGCTTCAGGACGGACTCAAACCAACCTAAATACCGTATACACCACTAGGTGGAGCTATATTTGCTGAAATTAAATAGTACTGATACTCAACACATTCTGTTTGAGGAATAAGCCATCTATCGGAGAACAATCTGAATTGCACCATCCTCCCTAAATAATTTTTTTTGTTGTTGTTGTTCTTGGTTGAAAACCTAAAATTTGATGATTTCATATAAATGCTACTTATTTTATATATTTTATATAATACTTAAAAGTCAGGCCATTTATATATTAAATGATTATTCAAAACTTTTGAATCATCAAAGAAAATGAATGCCTAATGCTACAAAAAAATAATAATAATAATTGCATGGTGAGCTTTTAAAAATACATTCTAGATAAAGTTTAAGAAGGGTAACCCAAGTGTTCTCCAGTTTCGCTACCACCTACAGATATCCCATACATTATATAAGCAAAGGAGGCCTGACAACTGACACTGCTTGAGCTCTTCTTAGTGCAGGCATATAAGCACGAGTAACATGGTTAAACAGGACCACATGAAGGACTTATGTGGTTCCATCAGAGCCAGGGAACTTGCGAAGCGTGCGTCATTTGAATTTTCATCTCAGCTTACAGAAAACAAAGCAGTTGCAGGCCATTGAAAAAACATGTGCCATTTGCACAAAATGGTTTCATAAGAGCTCCAATTTTATTTCATAATTGTTGCTCATGTACGTCAATTGTCTTTGTTACCTAATACTCGGCAAAGGAGTATTCAAATTTTTGGCAGATATACAGTATAGGTCTTTTATGCTATATCATAGACTAATTGCATGACACATTGTTTTAAAGGTAGAAGTACACCAATCATAGCTCAAAATCTAATAACTAATATATCTGCCTTTAAAACGGCTTTCCTTTTCAGGTGACATCACCTCGGCCAAGCAGTCTACTGCAGAATGTTAATAAATAGCCAAAGAGGAACCACAAACTGTTTTCCGCTAATGTTGTAGGTAATGCAACCTTTTAAAAACTCATAACATAACATAGTAATCTAATGCAATCATGTGGGATAAACAGTAGCGAAATGCTCTTAAGGGTGAACTTGACATTCTGTGGACTTGTTTCATGGTCAAAACATCTCCTCAAAAGTCGTTGTTGGCATGGTTTCAGAAGAACAATAGTCCTTCAAAAATGGATTGCAAACTCTCATTCAAATCAAGTTCTATTTTGTTATGCAGTTTAAAAATAGAACTTGATTTGAATGAGAGTTTGAATGAGAGAAATCTACACTGATAAAATAAAGCCCCAACCTTTTTATCTATGAATGTTTGTTTCATTTTAAAATGTCATTAGTGTAGCTAATATACTTTATGTAACTACTGGTTACAAACTACCTCTAAAAAACCTTACTAACGTGTTCAAAACTAGCACGTTATTTTCAAGCAGCGAAAAACTGCTCCAACCGATTCAGTGTGCGAGAGAACTGTTTGAATAGTTTGAACTGAATCGCGAACCGATTCAGACACTTTTACTATTGAACAATTAACCCTCTTGTTCGGTCATTTTAGACCGGAAAAAAGAGTTTTGAAATGTAAAAAATCGCTACTTTATCGGAATGGTACAAAACTCGCTGACATTTATGGCAGTCACTATGTGACCACAAAAAAATAAAAAATAAATAAAAAATACAAAATCGTGGACTTGATTCGAAAAAGCTATATGGTCGTAAAAAAAGTCACACTTGCGTTGTTCGAGGTAAAAAATGACCGCCATTGGAAATGAATGGGAAATACGCAAAAATACGAAAATACAGAGATTTTTTTGTGTGTACAATCTACAAATCATTCACGATGTAACAAAAATATTACGAGTGCAAACCAGACACACTCCCCCACCCCCGCCCAAACTCCACAGACACACATATATGAACTAGTGTGACTGTAAAACACAGCATGTTTTTGCAAATACTTGAAATAAAATCTATAATTTAGCCACAATGGAGTAAAAACACAAACACCAAAGGAGTGAGTACTCTAAAACGTCAAGAGTACAAAACAGACACACACACACACACACACACACACAAAACACACTATTAAACAAACACAAATGAACTGGTGTGGCTGTAACAATATGGCAAAATTGAGCCAGAAGACTCAAATAAGAGGTTGAAATCAGATTGATTAACCTCTGATAAAACATTCCTGTTCATATTTGTTAAATTTTTGTTGAACTTTGATGTTACTGTATGTGCAATAGAATGACTTTCTTTGTGTTCAAGTTTGACTGTAAAATTACAGTTTTTCTGAATTGCTAAAACACTAAACCTCAATCTCTGAACCAAATTCTCATTAGCTTAAACCAATTTGTCGAATAAAGCACACTTTCTGCTAAACCTTAAACACATTCAGGCAGTTAGGCTCTATTTGCAAATCTCATGCACTCTTTTTGCAAAACTCTAAACACATTCTCATTCACTTAAACACTTATCACACTGTGATGCATTTGTGTTACAAAATGCTAAACACAAGCGGCAAAAGTTAAACACAACTAAAGCACAGTTGTCATCGTTTACGCACAACGATTCAAAATTGTTCACACTTGTTTCTAATGATGTGATCAAACCAACTGTACAAAATATGAGCCAGTTCAGAGTGCACAAGTGGCACAGGTGACTGAATGATGATACGAACAATAGATGGAAACAATCTGACAAGGAGAGGAGGAAGAGTACATGTAAGAAGTGGAGGATGAGGATGAGGAGAGAAAGAGTAAGGTTTACTGTAAAGAGTGTTATCAAGGCTGGATCTGTCAGACCAGAGGGTTTTTTCTCTTTTGTCTAGCAAAAAAGACAACATTACTTGTGATATGGACAAAGTCCTCAGGCCGGACTCAAGCACAAAGACATGATGCTGAGACAGAATGAATCTCTCATTGACCCTGATTTTACAATTGCACAACTTACAGTATTTGAGTGTACTGTAACATGCTATTCATTTTGAGCTTTATTTGACCTTTTTGGCCTTTGCAGCTGGACTGCAGTATTTTTGCAGTATCCA
>NW_015555820.1:286159-317522 GCF_001515605.1 Sinocyclocheilus anshuiensis
CACATTATCACTGTTCTTTAGGTCCGTTGTTTTGCAAGCCTGAGGGTGTGATTAAATTACTTGTCCTCTTCCTGTTGGATGTAGTAGTTCATTCATTGGTGGTCACAAGACCTCACGAGGTATCTATAAGTGGTTTAAGAACTTTTCAGTCCTGATACAAAAGATCTCCTGATTGGATTAGTTCGAAGCCTCATGATGAGTTGATGCAGTGGCATATCAGTGTCCTGTTCGTGATAGAAATCCCTACATCTTTTTCAAACACAACCAATCAAAATGCCACACTAATTCATCAGCACCTCACACTAACTCCTCACATGTGCAAACACTCATTGCTTTACTTAACACCAACCAATCATGGCTTTAGAATAGGCCTATAAATAGGCCAAAGGTCAAGTTATGGGTTTTGAACAATGGATGCAAACAATGCAGACAGAGTAAGGGGAGTTGGAGGGAGAGCCAGCATTTGAGTTCGAGGAGGAGTTCAAAGAGGAGCAAGAGGAGGAGTTGGAAGGGGAGCAAGGGGAGGAAGAGGAGGAAGAGGATGAGTCAGACAGGGAAGAGGAGGAGGGCAAAGACCAGGAACAAGAAGAGTGGTCTCTGATGAGATTAGGGCTACTATCATTGATCATGTGATCAACCATGGTCTAACAATGTTTATGGCACACACTCGCACTATTCTTGAGTCTTCTACAGAGTAGCAAGGCAACGGTTTCATGGTGGGCGAGGTCACAAGTTCACTGAAGAGCAAGAGACGGCTATCGTGAATTTGGTTTTGGTCAATAATGCTAGAAGAATTCGTGAAATATGCAATCATATCCTTAATGATGCCACCATTTTTGCTAACATAAATGCTGTGAGCCCCTCAACAATACATTGTGTCCTCCAGAGAAATCAACTGAGAATGAAACCGCTGTATAAGGTCCCATTTGAAAGGAACTGTGACAGTCAAGAACCTTCGACATGACTTTGTGGAGGTATGCATACAACACTTTCTCCAATATATCAGACTTGCACCTACCAAGTCAAGCTATTGGGTTGTGCATATACTGATCTACATGTTATTTTGTCTTTTACAGAGAATTTTGGAGATGGATGCCCATGCTATCATCCATGAATACATTTATGTTAATGAGGTGGACTTCAATCATGTCAACATGACCCTTCTCCAGGCAATGGAGGAGGCATGTGGAGACACTGATGCTGCCCGCCTCCATCCAAGGTTGGATACGCCATACAAGGAGGTTCTTTCCATGGTGTCTGGCAAGAGAGAACATAGCATGTGACATGGATGAAGTATTATGGCCGGACCCAGCCCGGAGGAGGGATTGAGCCTAGATGCACCCAACCATCGCGCGTGCACACACACACACCCAATTCCTTTGGAATAATCATCTTTTTTCAAAATTATGTTTGGATCCTGTCCAACTACACACTGTTGTATTTTCTTTTCTCTAGTACTGTATTCACAACCACAAATGCTTGCAGTAAAAACAATCTGACAATTACTTTCGATCTTGTACAGGAATGTCCATAGGTGCTCATGAAAGAAGAGCTTTTGGTTTTGAATTACTGTGTATGACATATCCAAAAAAGATATTTTTATGGCAAAAGTGTTTGCAACGTAAGACAGATGTTTGCTTTTGAGATGTGTTTGTGATCTTTTGAATGCAGTGTGTCATTTTGCAAGAGATGTGAGGCATTTTGTGTGTGCAATTCTTGGATTTGCGTGTTAAGTTTTGAAAAAAAGGGGTAAAGTTTAGAAAATGTGTGTAAGCAGTTGAGAAACTGCAAAGGCATTGTCTCTATTTTAACATGAAATACTGCCATAATTGAAAAATAATAGAAAAATATTAGGAGCATTTTTTTTTTTTTTGTATGATTTCTCAATGGGAAAAATTGATCATAATTATTGCATACATATTAAATAGTACCATGAAATTCTCTCAAAATACAACATAAAGAAAAAAAATATTATTGAACAAAAATATTACATTGATTTCACTGAAAAAAAAAAAGTAATATCAGGTGTCCGGTCAATTTTGACCACGAACAACACAAGTGTGACTCCCAAATGAACAATACCAGAGGGTTAACGGAAAGGGACCGAGTCAAAAGAGTGATTAATTCACGAATTAGGTATAACTTGTTCTGATTCTATACAAGAGATCGAATATACAACACTGAAACTGTAGTAAAGTTTTTCTTTTGTCCCAGTGAAAAATAGCACCCATGACGGTTGTTATGCTCTCGCTCTAAACTCCTACTGTAGGCTAACAAAATAGGTCTTCTCAACCAATTACAGTGGTATGCTACTAGACTAAGCTGTTGGCTTGCTAACTCAATAGAAAAAGAAAGGGAAATGTTTAATGTTTGTGATATGTAATTGAAAAAAATACATATTAATTCACATATTTTCATTATTAAGAATTAATGAATGAATACCTGGGCCACTGGAAAGCTTTTATTGGGAAAGGGAAATATGACTTTGTGGGCTATTGTTTCTCAATGACAACGTTATCCAAGTTCTCCTGTTTACACCTGGTATTAAGATGGGTTTTGGATCTCTTTTATCCACTTTCGACCACTTTCTTGTATTCTTTGAGTGGAAGGTCTATAGGCGAGTGGTCAATTAGCATTTCTGGTGTACAGAATTCTCACTTTTTCAGTTTTACACATCTTGGTGACATTTACCTTATAAAGAATTTAAGTATTTTACCAAAACTTTCTAACTTTCTGAGTTGAGATTTCTAGAAAGGTTCCCATATTTCAGTTATTCACTTCATATTGTCTGTACAGTGTTAGCCAAGAAGCATAGATATAGCATTAGCATGCATACAGAACATTGTTGACATGATTGACAGTTTCCTGTCATGAGAAGAAAGTGAAGCGGGGGGAGAGAGAGAGAGAGAGAGAGAGAGAGAGAGAGAGAGCAATGATGATGTTCTGATAGGGATCCTTTGGGAGAGGAGAAGGACACACACAGACACACATTTTGCTCTTCTGTTGGGCTCTGTGTGCTGCTTTGACCTGTGACCTTACAGGCCGTGAGGCGTGACGTCATTCATGGAGCTTTAAACAAAAGTTAACCTTCATCACACTCCAGAACTCGTGATGTACACATTGCAATTAGTGAATGTAGCATGAATTAACAGTTAAAAACACATTCTCACACAATATGTTCGAGAATCGACTCCACCAGCGCGCCATGCGACAGCATCTTTCAGTATTTCCGTTTCTCTCTCCTCTCTCTGTGTGTCTGTGTGTCCAGAATGAGACCCACCTGCTTTTAGACTTTTAGAATGGGATCTACGGTAGATTAATAGAGATCAAGCTAACAAACATATTCTAAGAATGTTTTGCCAATGTTTCTATTAAGTTCTCTGAACATTCAGATCTATTGATCTGTCTTTTGAAAACGTTAGAAAAGACTAGATACCCGAAACAAATGTTCTATAAATGTTATGGGAGCGATAAAGAATGTTTGTTCATCATTTAAAGGGAACCTTGTCAGAACATAGTCGACGTTCTGAGAATGGACGGACGGACGGACAGACAGAAGACAGATGATAGATAGATAGATAGATAGATAGATAGATAGATAGATAGATAGATAGATAGATAGATGACAGACGGACGAGTGGTCAATTAGCATTTCTGGTGTACAGAATTCTCACTTTTTCAGTTTTACACATCTTGGTGACATTTACCTTATAAAGAATTTAAGTATTTTACCAAAACTTTCTAACTTTCTGAGTTGAGATTTCTAGAAAGGTTCCCATATTTCAGTTATTCACTTCATATTGTCTGTACAGTGTTAGCCAAGAAGCATAGATATAGCATTAGCATGCATACAGAACATTGTTGACATGATTGACAGTTTCCTGTCATGAGAAGAAAGTGAAGCGGGGGGAGAGAGAGAGAGAGAGAGAGAGAGGGAAAGTGAGCAAGAGAAAGACAGTGGAGTGTGAGTGAGAGAGAGACCAGATGGATAGATGTTAGTGTTGAAGCTGTGGTCTCACCTGAAGGCTGCAGGTACAGCCTCTCCCTAAACCCTCTAAACCTCAATAACATCATACTTGTTTGCCTCATGCTTTGGAAAAAGAACTTTATCAACACCACAAAGAAAAACACACAACCACATTTTCAAAAAATTGCAATGAATGTAGAGAATTTAAAATATATATAAATTGCAACTGTGTGTGTGTGTGTGTGTGTGTGTGTGCGCGCGCGCGCGTTTTTGTGACAAATGAGGACATAAATTTGTATAATGACAAAGGTATGACATAGGTATTACAAGGAGAAGGTGACTTTTCAGGACATTACCCCATGTCCCCACTTTTCAAAATGCTTATAAATCACACAGAATGGACTGTATTGAAAATCTAAAAATGCAGAAAGTTTCCTGTAAGGGGTAGGTTTAGGTGTAGGGTTGTGTGTTTGTGTGTGTGTGTGTGTGATTTTAAGATTCACGATGACCTGTATTTTTTATACAGTTTAATACTGTGTACATGCAATGTATGTCTTGTAACACCATCATATACTGTATCTTGTTGTGAAGACAAAAACAATCAATCTGCAATTCTGAAACAATTCATAAATATTTGTGTCACTGATGTTGTCAGCCTTTTCCTGCATTTGCATAACTCTGTACTACTGTTGTGGTTATGGTTATATGTCATTGCAGTTGACTGCATGCATGGTCTAATTCTGTATTTAATACCATCTAAATCTTCTTTGTCACTGTTATACCAATACTACCACAATGCAAGGTGCATGCCAACCAGACCTTTTTTCATTATTCAACATTTTCTCAATCCACACCAGCCATAACAGTCATAATGAAAACATGGCAGTGCAGAGAAGCCACATTCAGAAACGTTTCTCTTGCCACAGAAAATACGTTACACACTGATAAAAACACCATGTGGCTTCTGCTGGGGTTTAGACAAAAACAAGACTCGGAGGTAATCAATGATATACAGTAGTCAACATTTGAAGTGGATCAAAATGTCCTAAGACAAGAACGGGTATTGTTTTGTTTTTAGGACAACTTTGATTAAAGGTTTTGATCCACTTCAAATGTTGACTACTGTATTCCCAGAATCTGTATGGGAGATATCAAGTTTGTTTGCAAAATGCTTTAAGTTGATTAAATTGTTGTTGTCCTCAGAAAAGTTAGCAGACCACTTTTATAATACCTCTATGGTGCTTTTTTGTAATTTTGTAGCTTGACAGATATGGTCTCCATTCACTTTGCTATATTGAAAATAGTGGCCAGGATATTAAAAAATATTCAAGAATGTCATCCGCTTTGGAATGATATGAGGGAAAGTAAATTATGACAGAATTCTTTTCAGACATGAAACACATTTGTTTTACTATTTTTACGTTCCTGCCGTTGAATCCTGATTTATCCCAATAAATTATCTTTAGAACTAAGCAGGAGTTTTAGCTTTATTACAGAGTCTATCAACAGCTGTATTTGTGCAATCCCTTCTTCAGATTTTTTTTGTTTGTTTTGTTTTTTGCGGTTGTGCCTTGTGGTACACGATCTATGTTTGTACAGGTGTAAATTAACCAATGCCAGTGCCCTGGAGTGCTCCTGATCTGGTGCAAAGTCTGTTATTTCCACTTTCAAGTGAATGACTTAACCACGGTAGTGACCATTAAATTGCTTGTCCATTACTGATCACATCAGGTCTGTATTATAACTTTTGTACTGTCATATTTGGCACATTAATGGTGTTTCTTCAACTTTAGGCAGTTTTCAACTTTTTTCTTTTAATAATAAAACTGTCTTGCATACTTTTTTATCATGCACGCCTTCATCACTTACATCTGCTACTAAATATAAATGATTTTTTTTTTTTTTTACCTATGATCTAAACACAGACTGAAATAATAATTTAGAAAATTTTGATTGTCCAACAGTTCTTTCACAATCAACCACAAGCTGTAATTTCGTACATAACTGTAATTTTATGAAAAGAAAATCTGAACTCATGTCATTTTTACTTTATTTTACAATACAAAATTAAATCCATTACACTTAACATATTCTCAAAATCTATTTACACTTTACAATATTTTTGCAACATGTTTACTAGAAAAGTATGAAAATCATAATAGTACCTACAGCATACATTACACTGCTTTAACTGGAATCATCCTTCCCAAAATGGTGGTTAAATGTTTAAAAATCTTCACAATCTCCCATCATGTACTGCCAGAGAACTATACATGAATAATACTATCATAAAGCACATTTCAAAGGCCTTGCCCAAAAATGTTTGCAGTTATGAGGACCTATAACTCTAAAAATGACACACTCTGAAGATGTAGACAACGTTTTTTAAAAGGTTGTCAATACTGTAGGCTGGTCAAGGACCTATAACTCTAAAAATGACACTCTGAAGATGTAGACAACGTTTTTTAAAAGGTTGTCAATACTGTAGGCTGGTCTATAAAGAAAAAACAGGGGTGGTGTCGGTGTCAGACATAACAGAGGGCCTCTTGGGAACTTGTTGCAGTTTGCTGTTGTCGACCAGTCCCAGGCCACAGGACATGCGCTGAAGCAGGCTGAAAAGATCCTTCCGAAAGCGAACACCAATAAATACGTAAAGGATGGGATTCAGACAACAGTGTGTGTAGGCAAGACACTTCACTATTTGCCCAGCCATATCTAAGCTTTGCATGACTTCACAGTTCGTTATTGTGGCATTGTTGGCTTGGCCTGCTTCTATAATCAGATATCCATTGAATGGCAACTGTGAGAGAATAAAAGCGGCCACAACTGCAAAGATGACCCTTAGAGCCTTGTGTTTTTCAAAGCTTCGAGCCTGCATGAGTTTACGAATAATGACGGAGTAACACAACACAATGACAAGCAATGGAAGTAGGAAGCCGACACAGATCTGTAAAGCTAACACCAAGACTTTGGTACGATTGATGTCTGTGATTGAGTACACCATGACACAGGAAGTGCTCTGGGAGTCAATGTTTTTTACTTTAGCGAAGAGAAATTCTGGTAGAGCTAAGAGGCAAGAGGCAAGCCACACAAAAACACAAGTTATCTTACTATACAGCATTCGTTTGTTTTTGTAGTTGTGTGCTTCGGTTACATGAACAATAGCAATGTAGCGGTCCACACTAATGCAGGTGAGTAAGAGCATGCTAGCGAAGAAGTTGATCTTGTAGACCGCAGAAACTCCTTTGCAAATGGCCTGGTTGAACACCCAGCCCTGAGCAGCATTTGTTGCCCAGAAGGGCAATGTGCCTAGGAACAGAAGATCAGCCACTGCCAGGTTCAGCAGGTACACATCAGTCATGGTCTTGAGGCGGTTACGCACAGTTGTGAAGATACAGACAACAAGTAAGTTGCCCAAAGCCCCCACAACAAAGATGATCCAGTAGAGAGGGGGCTCGAAGGTCTTACTGAACTGTCGCACCAACTCTTTGTTACATAATCCACCCAGGTCCGATTCATAGTCATCAGTATCAGTTGTCTGAAATGGAAAAAATTTAGATATGTTCAGGCACTTCGAATTCTGTGCAATGACCATTTCAGTTGATTTATACATTTACTTCTTGAAAACCAAATGTACCAATCATCTAAAGGAATATTATTTCTTGCGTGGAGCACAAAAGGAGAAGTTTTGAGGAACATGCTGGCCTATTTTCCATGTAATGAAAGCGATTGGGGATTTGGACTGTCAAGCTCCAATATGACTAAGAACCAGAAAAAAATATCCTAAAATGTTCATATGACATTTGCACTATATTCTGTACATTTTTTGTGCAAGTCTTCTCAAGATTAAAACTTCTCACATCACAGCTGGTCACCTTCCATTGACATTACAATGTTATTGCCATCAAAACTGATGTGTCACGTCTAAAGTCGCCATACTTACAGTTATATGGCTTCATAAGATGAAGTTACAAACATAGGTTTGGGGGGGAGCCTAATCATTCAGTCTTGTCAATCATCGCTATGAGCGCATGTATGCGGCAGTCATTGCACCATCCCAGCAACAATTCTTCCGGCATCCCTCCACCTCCCCTTCTCTTCCTCTATTTCCTTTATTTTTCCTTCACATCATACAATCATGGGGTTGGGGTGGGGGGTTCCTAACTCGGAGCTCAAACCAAGCCTCGGGTTCGAGGACAGCAAGCCAAGTTTGTTTACCATTATCTAGGAGGACTGAAAGGGGCAGGTGAACTTGTGAAACTTGCAATATTGCGCATGAGTCATGTGGACCACTTGACACTTTATATTTTTTTTCATCATTTTGGCGCTTGGCAGCCCTCTGTAATTTTCATTCTATGGTAAAGAGTGGCCTGTACATTCTTCAAAATATCTTCTTTCATGTTCAACAGATGAAAAAAGTCATATGTGTTTGGGAAAACATGAGGTTGAGTAAATAATTTTTGGGTTAAATATTCCTTTAAATTCTCTTATTAGCATTTCATTTAAATTCTGCATACTATGGCAGTTTGATGATTTAATTTCACTGAAATTAGATTCTCACTTGTCAAAATGCTGACTATGAAATTTAGAAGTTTGTTTCCCACTGTCTTTTCAGACAATCTTATACTCAACTGACAACCATTTCCTGTCTGCAGTAGTACAACAGTCTCTCGCCATTTTGGAGCTGTAATTCAGTTGATCAGTGAAGTGTGACTCTGTGTGACATCACGCCCCAGTATGCTCTGACAATCTAAATTTATGAAACGCTCCACAGCTTAGCTCAGTTGCAGGTGTCTCTAGTGGAGAAACCACACAAGTACACCGCATACACATCCTCTTTCAACCTTTTCTAAAACGTGCACAAACAGATAGAGCGTCAGCCCCTCCCCCAAGGGGTCTTCATACTTAGACCCCCTTTGGAGCATGTCAAACGCTAAATGCTGTTCCATATTGACATACATACATGACAAAGGATATGTGACGCACACAGTGGAAAATCTTTTCATTGTGTTGTTTTAAAAAAAAAAAATCTGAAATGTGGAAACAGTCAAATATTTCTGTATGATCTTAATCCAAGAGGTGCATGAGATGTGAAGATAAAGATAAGTATAGTTTTACTTGACTGACAATACATTTTCAGAAAAAGACATCTGATGTCCAAACAAGCATACAGCACTAACAGAAACAGAACTTAATGACTGCTTACTGATAAGATTTGCTGTGGGCAGCATTTTAATGTTGAACAATTGTGTTATGACAAAAAGCATGATGACATATTTCAGAACTTTTAAGTTAAAGGTGTTACTAATGCAAAATGTGACTACATAGACAGTATACTATATGTCATTCAGCTTTAACTCAGATTTATAATATGCAAAACAGAAGACTTTTAAACCAGAATTTTGGACTCCACAAAATATAATATCATATATAAATATAATAATACTCACCAAGTCTGTCAAATCTGTGAAATTAAAAGCATCACTTTCATCTATTAAGAGACCAAACGTGTAATTAGTGCAAAATATCATATGGAAGAGTGCAGCAACATGAAACAGTGATGAACAGTCAATTCAAAGCCTTTCAGAAAAATTTTAATATTCTTGTTGGAAGCCCGAAATCATTCAGGTAAACACAGATTGAGTGCTTTTTGTTACTTAAATTATTCAATTCATTTAAATAATGTGATTCATTCAATCAACTCACAGTGAACTTAGAGGACTAAAGCAGTTAACAGTTAATAAAATGTCTCACATAATGGCCTTACATGACTAATATACCTATCAATTTATAACTCCAGTCTTTTAAAAGGTTGTTTATTGTTTACACAGTCATATTAAATGTAATACAATTTTTCATGATTTGTGATACTTACAGTCTGAGGTTGTAAAGACATCCATGTTCTGTCTCACAGGAGTCACAACAGATAACCAAGAGTATAACAACAGTTCAGTGATGAATAAGCTTCCCCCATTGACTTTAACTAGTTATAAGAAGCAAACAAAGTCACGTGTCTGAGAATAGTAAAGTCAGCCCCTGCATTTGACAGTTCTGCATCTACGATGTACAAAAAAAAAAATCAATTTTGGGTGGAGTCTGTACATATCCATTGCCTTCTGCTCCAAACTGTTTCCGTCCTCTCTAATATGACTGAAGCTGCTTTGTGGAGATGTGGGTTGTTATGACTCAAAAGATGAAACCCTCTGGCTTGCTGCTGCTTTCACCATGCACTGTGAGAAAAAGTTCATAGAAGTGTTTAATGAACATTAAAATGAAGGTGCCAACTTGCATGACATTTCTGAATTTAATTAATCAACATAATTATTCAAATATGTTTTGACTGAAATAAAATTATTACCGATTCAGATTAAGTGATTTTAAGATTATTTATAAGAAGTATATTTCTACTGTTTTGAGTTAGTCAACATTTATGTGGAGCAAAATGCTTGTTTTATACTGTTGACAACATCGCATGAACGTGTGAGATAAATAAATAAACACTCACAAATAAAATACAAGACCTTGGTACATTAAACACAACAAGGGTAACAGCTGGATAAACAAAAGGGTAAATTATCATTTAAACAGAGGAACAAGCCCATCTTTATATCACAAAAAAATACATTACTAAATTTAAGAACAAAATCATTGACAACCATGTAAATAAAACTGACAATGTAACCATATTTGATTGGAAAAGAGCAAATGGGACCGAATCACGAACTTATTTTTTGTAGGTCTGTTTGAACTCAAAAATGTAAACTCACCTGTAATGCTTGTATATTCAATATAATTTAACATAGGAATGCTGGGACTTGCAGGATCTTAAGAGAAGGAAGAGAAAACAACAGAATCAAAAATAACATGAAAGAAATAAACAAAAATGTTAGATGAGGAGGGTGTGACTAACTTTTTTTACTATCATGAAATACCAGAATTGTGTGTTTTGATTGAACGTTCTTTAGAACTAAACATATCTCCAAGCATTGAATACCCATTTACTGTCACATCTAACAGTCTAAAATAAAAAGCTGTGACATGGAACTGTCCAATGGTGGTCATGTTGTCGCATTATATTGGGAAACTCTGAGTTTTCGGTTTCAGAACAGCTGAATTGAGTTAGTTCAATCAGCTCTGGTTTTTCCAAAGAAATTTGGAAAAACCCAATTAGGCTTTCAGGCCCTCTAGGCCGTTTACTTCCACTTTCTCTCTTTCTTCTCTGAACTTTGAGGTTTTCTTAGTTCCTTTTACATGTTAACCCCTCACAAATAGCTGGCTTAATCCTGTAATGGGACACAGCACTTCTGAAGCAAAAACTTGATGAAAGATCTTTACTCAACTCTTGTTTAAATTGGGCAAACTGATTTCACAAATGAGTCACTGGTATATGTTGATGAGCACTGCAGATCTGTTGTAAGAATATTGCAACATTGTTAGTTATGATCTTAAAATCATAAAATGACTTTTGTTTGGTGTAATTTAATGTTGTCAGGTTAATTCAGTCATATACATTTTTTTTTTTTTACTTTTACAAGTTAATTTAGATGTTTCTACATGAAGTACATTTTTGGTTAACATAAAATTTTTACGACATGCAAATTAAATTTGTCAGAACAATGTCCTTAGTTAACAGGTGTACAAATGTCGTCTTGGGCTGTCACTTTTCTTGAGAAACAGATATAGTGCAAAGTCTTCTTGGTGTGAAAGTCGTACATCTGAAAACATCCTCCATGTCATACACAAGGGGGTTTCAGTACCAAAACCTGATTTGACAGTTTCACTAATCAGGTACCAAGTGATGTTTTTTTTCTGCAAAGGAACTTGAGATGGTACTATGAAGATGAGGTGTCGTGCCCAAAGGTTTGTCGTTTTTCTTTCTCAGTTTAGACCACAATAACACAGAACGAAACGGACGTCTCCAGGACCAGGCAGTGCAGAGTCTGGGAAAGTGTTCTCACAGGATGTAACACATACAGTGCTAATAGCAGTGTGTAAGACAAAAGGAATCACCTGTGATCAACCGTGAGAATAAACACCCTGAGAAAATGTAAAAAAAAAAAAAAAATTTAAAGATATATTTTCTCTGGTCCAACAACATTCACTCACTTCTGAAACTGATTTGTAGTCGTTACACCACATTTTATTCTGTACCTAACTTGAAAGCCCAGTCGAATTGCATGCTTCCAATGACTCATCTAATTACTAGACCTGGTATAAGAACACAGATCAGTTTGGCACAGGGCATAACCACAAACTGACTAAGGCAAAACAACAACGGCCTCCAACAACTGTTTTAAGACCTGAGCTATGAAAATACTAAATATCCTGCTCCTACTAATCTCCTTTGTATAAGTGCAGCATTTGAAATACCACCTACTCTAAACCTGACCGATAATGTTAACAAAAGCAAACTTTATATTAAAATTATTTTGCTAAAGCAGCCATGCCTTTTTAGATGGCTTTTACAAGTCTTTGATCTCTTTTATCATGGCTCATTTTTCACAGGAATTGTACCTGAGCGCTTCACATCACAAGTACAGCTGTAAATTACATGTACCAGGTAAGTTGCCAAGCAAGTTTACTACATCAGAAAAGCCATAGACCTACATATGGAGCTGGTTATGTGATGAAAATATTAAGATGTATTAGTTTACAAATCAAGCACTATGATAAAAGTGTTTTGGGTAATATATTGTGCAAGGAACCACATAAAAACAAGTCTTGCAGCATGGCCATCACTTGTCTGCCCTTGTAATCATAATTTGTGTGAACAAGAATAAAAGTTGTTGGTGTTTTACTACCACTAGTGTTCATTTCAGCAGGAAACTGCAGTGAACTGTATGTACAGGTATGTTTTTGGAGTTTTGGAAAAATGTAGGTAGATGTATGTTTTTCCAATGAGCCTATGTTGTTTTTTACTAGATTTGCCATTTGAGAGCTTTGTAATTAGTTGAATAAATACCAATGTTTTAAAAGTGCACTTTTAATAACATGTTTGTTTCGCTGACTTTTTAAATAATCATTACAACAGCCTCTCTGCTGCCCCCTTCAGAACTTCATGTAATGTAACTGAGGGTTGTACAACAACTTGATGTACACTGATGTTTTTTTATATAGTTTATATATATGGTTAAGTTTTTATAGTAATTTTATCCCTTAACCGTTCATTGTACAATTACTGTAACACATGGCTTATTTCTTTAGCAGACCAGCTATAGTAGTGGCTAAAGTTATATTTAAACATGTCAACCTTTAGCAAAGTACTGCTTGGTAACCAACAACAGAATTTAGCTTCACAAGTTAGAGGAAAGATAAATACATTAAAATCCACTGCTGGCCAAACAACTAAATAAAGTAACTGAAATTCTACACTACCACACTATACATCAAAACACTTTCTAACCGCATTAGTCATGAAAGCATCCCTAATCACAAGACCTTGCTGTGAAGCCACCGTATCTACAACTAAAACTGAGATGTTTTTGGCGACTTAAAATTCCCCTGGAGTTCTAGGGGGCTTTTGGTGCAGTACAGGGAACTCTACTGCACAAAAGCAATAATAATGGTCAGTTTTCTTGACACATTAGAAATAACCGTAGATTTTTAGTTGTAAAATTGAGTAGCACAGCAGTAATAAACCACTTCCTGTTTCTTGTTTGTGTTCTGTGCTGAGATTTGTTTCTCAAATTGATGTAATGCTGATAAGGCATATGCTTGGATGTTTTTACTTGGCAATGAGTAATACGATTAGCATGTTAAGTTTGAAACAAACATAAGGTAAAACTGTTTACATAGCTTTCTCAGATATGCATGTCTCTCATTTCTAAGTTTCAATCTTCACAAGAACCCAACTAATATAACAGTATCTCGTTGCATGCAAGACATAGTATCTCGTATCATGTATCTCGTGTATCTGGTATAAGGATTTAACATTGTCTGCTGCTCAATATACAGCATTAAATTAGGCAAAATAAAGTTTATTTCTACACCAGAAACACAAACTATCGATAATGCTTATATGAATATATCTTAAAATATACACCCGCTTATCATTTGTCATAAACATCCTTTATTGTTATGAAAATACCATGAGCTGCATAAAAACATGTACAGAAAATATATTGTCATAATCATGTGTATTTGCTTTCATATTTCACGTGTAGAAAAAAATCTCTCTTATTTTTATTTTTTTTCACAGGGAAAGGCAGGAGATATGATCACATGATTGACAGATCTGAACGCGCTCTCAGAGATTGGCTGCATCCGAAATGGCATACTTCCCTACTATATAGTAGGGGAAAAGCAGTAGGCGAGCGAATAAGTATGTCTGAATCCTTAGTATATGTCCGAATCCTTAGTATTCATAAAAGAGTAGGTGAGAATTACCTAGGTGACGTACTAATTCTCGCTAGATTCGGACGTGCATCTACTTAAAGTGCGTCCGAATATGCCTACTTATTAAGTCATTAATTTGTGTCGGTGTACTGGCACTAAAAATAAGTAAAATAAATAAAACATAAATTCATATATTAAATCTATGATCTGTTTATTTTAACTCCGCCTCAGTCCTTAGACTGTTATTTCATGGCCAAAGTTCATTTTTGAGCTCAATATATAAATTACGATTAAAAAATAAATAAAAAAACAATGCTAACATATTATAATGTAATATAATGTAAAGGAAATGGTGCTAAGGTTCGCTTCGTTTGAACCAGATACTGAAGCAGTCACGTGGTTTTCAGGTGAATGACGCTTTGGACGTCATAGATCACATGCTTTTCTCAAAACGAATCAAGCTCCGATACAGTCTATTGATTCTACAGCTTATTTATATTACATACGATCTGTATAAATGAACATTCATTTAAAATAAATGATTTATAATAACCGATAAACTAAAATTGCTTGTGTGTAATGGATTAATAATAATATAAATCATATAATTATATAAATCATATAAAATAACTCTAAGTAATTATCATTAAAGCCAGACATTTTTTTTTAGTACTAGTGACCTTTGATTTGGAGCAAGATAAACTGGGGGAGTGACTTTTTTGTGTCAGACATGTGTCACTTGGCTCACATCTGATTAGTCCAATTTCAGTTTGAGATCTCAAACTCAGAACATAACCTGCCCGTAGAGTGTAAGTTACTATGGCAATGAACGCAGCTAAAAGCCAAGCCACTTTCATGGTACCTAAAACCCAGGATTGGTGCAAACTAAACTGAAACTTACCTGCCTAGCCAGCTAATAATGCTTCATGGTACAGGCCCCAGGTTAGGTTACTTTGGTAACTTACCGAGAGGTTTAGTTTTGTCTTTTATTGGAACCGAAAACCCTGAGTTTCCCTTTTCTGGGGTTAACAAACTCTGAGTTTACAACAAAACTCGCTTTCAGGAATACACCCCAGGGGCCCGTTTCAATAAGGAGGTTCAACCAACTCTGAGTTAAAACTTGAACTCTGAGTTGACTTACTCTGAGATGGGAAACTCTGAGTTTTCGGTTTCATAACAGCTGAATTGAGTTAGTTCAATCAACTCTGAGTAGGTTGACTCTAAGTTTAGCACGTGTACCACGACTATGAAAAGCCATGATCAATGGAGCTCCGACAGTGGCGCGGACTGGCCATCTGGAGCACCAGGAGTTTTCCCGGTGGGCCGCTGTACAATGTGGGCCGGTCCATTGCGTAAATATATATACAGAATGAATTATAATAAGTGTACGTAGACTATATCACTCCATTGGCCCAGACGAATTGCCCACGCGGCCCATTTGAGTAAAAAATTCTAATTAATTTAGTGTGCTCTGGCTCAGTGCAGCAGCTCAAAAGTGCTTGTCAATGTCAAAATGTTTGAAATAGCCAATCAGAAAGTGTAGAAGGCGGGATTTACTGTTCACAGAGCTGAGATGCGTGCCACTTAAATGCGAGCTGACTCTGTGGTAAGATGTAAGCAGCTAAACATGACGAGACAATTCAGCAATATTTGCCAACTGTTTACGATATTAAAAAAAAATCCTAAATGACAGACATTAATTTCCAGGGGTGCAAACTACTACTGGCCTTTTCGAATTTCTTAATGCCATTTAAGTTATTCATCACAATAGAAGATAAGAGTTAATGTTTGTAAAGCTCTAATTTCACGTGTCTAAGATTAAAAAATAAAAAAAACTTAAAATATCATTCTCAAACTTACTCTAGAACATTGTAAATCTGAAGACTTTCGCTTTCAAGTGCTGTGATTAGGAAAGTGATATATATTAATAAAAATACTATAATTTGCTATTTCACATGCATTATTTTATATACACACTGGCGATTAAATGTTTGAAATAATTAAGACTTTTTATTAGCCTATTTAGTTTTTGAAAGAAGTAAATGGTTTTCATTATTATCAATAGGCCTACTGAAAATTGTTTTCATTTAATATTTTTGTGGAAACTGTGATACTTCAACTTTTTCATGATTATTTGATGAATACAAAGTTAAAGAGCAGCATTTATTTGAAATATAATTAATTTGTAATAAGTATAAATAACTTGACTTAAATCAAATGAATGCAACCTTGTTGAATAAAAGTATTAATTTATACATATATATTTTTAATATTACCCTAGAATAAATGGTAATGTATATATTATAATGTTTATGTATAACAATATGAAGCAGCACAACTGTCTTCAACATTGATAAAAATCAGAAATATTTCTTGAGCAGAAAATCAGCATATTAGAATGATTTTATGTTACATACACATTTTATATGTAAAATCTATTTTTATTGATTTTACATATATAGGATCACATACAATTGTCCAAAATCATATTCACAATAAACAGAACAAACTGACCCTGAGATTATTTAATGAGGAAACGTTCCTCATTACAAGTACAATCTATGACAAAATTTGAAATGAATTAATTGGTGGTTTGGATTTTTTGATGCACAGAATATATTTTTCCATACCGCCTCCCAATCAATCTGGTCCACAGATAGCTCCCTTACCCAGATCATGTACAGTGGTAATTGCTTTTGCTTAACTTTAAGAAGGCAAGGATAGACAGCGGACACTACATTTTGTTGAGAAGGATTAGAGAGCCAACTGTGAACTGGATGTGCTTCTAGAGCTGACCCCCAAGGTACTCCATATGCTCTGAGGGCTGAACGTAATTGCAAGAACAAAAAAAAAAAAGGATGATGCAGGTACATTAAAAGATGCAACTATATTTTGAAAGCTAAGCATGCCATTATCATCCCATATGTCAGCAAGAATCCTTTTTCCCTGCTTTGACCACTGTTCAGATCTGAATGGTTCTGAACCACATTTAATGGTCCTATTACACCATAAGGGAGTCTGTAGGTGCCATTTGTTCTTGTAACTTAAATTCTCCACTGCTCTGAAAGTGTTAATGGTGTTTGTTACAATGGGGCCAAATGATTGTTTGCAGTACTTTAAAGAGAGTCCAGAGAAACGTATATCTTCAAGTCTAATTGGTCTGACAACTGTTGCTTCTATTTCTTTAAAAAAGAAGTTGTTGAGTCAAACCATGTCTTGACTGCACGCAGTTTGTGATATAGCTCAAAATGCTTTATGATATAGATCAAAATTGGGAAGGGAGAGACCTCCCTCCATTTTTGTATGCTGCAGTGTAGCCAATTTTAACTTTGGGTGTTTGCCATTCCAGAGAAAAGTGCGAATTAAAGAGTCAAGTCTTTTCCACCATTTTAAAAGAGGTGGCAAAGGAATCATGGCACTAAGAAAATTAACCCTAGGTAATATATTCATCTTTACAGTCGAGACTCTGGATTGCAATGATGCAGGAAGTGTCCTCCATTTGTTAATATCTCTTTTAAGCTTTTGAAAGACTTTATCATAATTTATATGTACAATTTCTTTTAGAGAAGGCCGTATAAAAATCCCTAGGAAAGTTATCTGATTTGTGATGATTGTCACTGATTCATTGTTATCACGGTACTCTGATCTTTTTTATTTAATGGTAGAAAAGATGATTTGGACCAATTGATCCTATATCCAGAAAATTTCCCAAAACAATTAAATGTTTCAAGTATGTTTGGAATTTTACCAAAATCTGAAAAAAACTGTAAAATGTCATCTGCATAGATATTGCGTGTTGGGTATCCTTAATTGAAATGGAACCAATTTTATCTTATTTTTTTAGCTAGAGGTTCGAGGGACAATGCAAATAACATTGGTGAGAGGGGGCATCCTTGCCTCATTCCTCTCAAGATATCAAATGGTTGGGAGTGTAAGCCGTTTGTTGCTATAATTGCTGATGGATTATCATAAATTATTCATATCATATTAATAAATTTCTCATCAAACCCAAATTTACCTAGCACCCTCCATAAATAATCCCAATTTAATCTATCAAAAGCTTTATCCGTGTCTAAGGATAAAACTGCACAAGGGGAATTTTTATCTTTACTTTCATTAATTACATGTAGCAACCGACGTATATTGTCTGCAGACGAAGGATGTGGAATAAAGCCAGATTGATTACTATGAACTAACTTACAGATATATATTTCAAGAAGTAAAGCAAAGACCCTAGCATATATTTTTTAAATCTGAGTTTATTAATGAAATTGGTCTAAAATTTGAACATTTAGTATGGTCCTTATCTTTTTTTGGAATTAAAGAGATTAGAGCTGTATTCATTTGTTTTTCAAAGTGTCCCTTTTGGATTGCTGTGTTTATTGCAGCATGCATAGTTGGTCCTAATATATCCCAAAAATGTAAGATTAATTCTGGGGGGATCCCATCTGGCCCAGGTGCTTTCCTCTTCTTTGCCGTTTTTAATGCTGCATACAGCTCTTCAAGTGTTATAGGTTGTCTCATTTCCTTAGATTCACTTTGTGTTAATTGTGGTAGATCAATGTCATGTAGAAATTTATAACACTCAACCATATCTATACTATCCTTTGGCTGATATAGATCTTTAAAATGTTCTGAAAATGTGTTATTTATCTCTCTAGGATTGGTTATTAGGCCTTTTGTAGGTGAATAAATGGTATCAATAATAGCCCTAGCTTCACTTTGTCTTAGTTGTAATGCCAATAACTTGCTGGGTCTTGGCCCATTATAGTAATAATTCTGCCGAACTCTATGCATAATGAATTCAGCCTTTCTTCGAAGCAGATCGTTTAACCTAGACCTGGAACTCTTTAATGCACTTTCAACAGATCTTGAGAATTTCTTCTTCAGCTCTGTCTCTTGGGAAAGGAAATTTTGCTTTAATTCCTCAATTTGTGCTTTTCTTTGTTTAAATGAGATGAAAAAGTGATAAAATCTCTAATAAAGCCTTTTGTAGCCATCCATACCATCATGTGGTTATCCACGCTATTAAGATTTATGTTCAAAAAGTCTTTCAGCTTATTTCTAAAATCTATTAAAAACCCAGAACGAAACACAGCATCACACACGGTGGGCTAGAGTGAGCGGAGGCCGGCAGCTAGAGTGAGCGGCGGTGGGCGGGCTTGCGGCATATAGAGATGATACAGCACATTTTTTAATCAGGAGTAATTCACATTTATTAATATTGAGCAGAAGGCCAGAGGCATTTGAGAAAGATAAAAGAGATGTTAAAGCAATTGGGATCTGAGCGGCATCTCTTAGAAACAATGCCGTGTCATCAGCCAGTCGGCTAATAATTAATTCCATTCCAGCAACAGAAATTCCCTTCACAGGACTCGCTTTAATATGAAAACTTAAAAATTGTGTAGCTATTAAAAAAAGATATGGGGAGATGGGGCAACCTTGCCTTACGCCATGCTTTAAAGAAAATCTTGGAGAAGTGCCATTAGTAAGTCGGATAGAACTATTCCCAATATGATAAAGCATTTTAATGCATTTGCAAAAAAGACTACCAAAACCAAGTCTGTGCAGGGCCTGTCACATAAAATCATGTTCTAAACAATCAAATGCTTTGTAGTAGTCAAGAAAGAAAATAAAACTGTCAGTGGAAATAAGATCTGAATAATCCAACAAATCTAAAATCAGGCGTATGTTATTGGATATATGGGGTATAAAACCTGATTGGCACTCATCTATTATATTATTAAGAATAGATTTTAACCTCTTTGCCAAAACTAATGCAATAATTTTATAATCAGTATTCAGTAAAGAAATCGGACGCCAATTATCAATTAAAAGGGGATCTCTATTGGACTTGGGTATTAAAGTTATTAGTCCCTGACATAAAGAGGGAGGAAGTGTTGTTTTTTCAATACTCTCTAAAAACATTTTATGTAGAAAAGGAGCCAATTTTTTATTAAAAGCTTTATAAATCTCTGCAGATAGCCCATCGGTACCGGGGGATTTATTACTTTTTAGATTATAGAGACAACAATTTCTGAAAGACTAATAGGTGCATCACATAGACTACAATCTTCATCACTGATTTGTTTTATGTGAGATAAAGAATCAAAAAATGTTGTGGCCGATTCCTGGCAGAATTTAGAGGAATATAAATCATTATAAAATCTGGCACAAAAATCTGCAATTACCTTAAAGTCATCAGTTACTTATTGTATGTTCCTCCATCGGTACCGGGGGATTACTTTTTAGATTATTGATAGAGACAACAATTTCTGAAAGACTAATAGGTGCATCACATAGACTACAATCTTCATCACTGATTTGTTTTATGTGAGATAAAGAATCAAAAAATTTTGTGGCCGATTCCTGGCAGAATTTAGAGGAATATAAATCATTATAAAATCTGGCACAAAAATCTGCAATTACCTTAAAGTCATCAGTTACATTCTCAATAGGCTAGTTTGCCCAGACTTGTTGAGATCAGAACAGAAAATTGATGCATATGGAAGAAGTTGGTCAAGGTAAGAAACGTGCAGGCTGCCAGCTTTACATCAATTTTTTAGCATAAATTGCTATAATTTTTAACAGTTCATGTTAAGTTTGTGTTCGTTTTAGTAGCCTAGGCTAAACAGTTTACCAATTTACATAATGCTGTTGAAAACTATTATACCAAGCACAATGGTCTAAACTCGCGTGGAGCAGCAGCATTTACTGTGAGCCGCTCTGAGACACGGATATGACCGCGTGTGAAAGAGCATAGCAGAGCTGCACACGGCAGCGCGTTGTGTATTGAAAAACCTGTTTCACACCGCACTGCACATCGGCGTGAATGTTAACGAAAGACGCCTGATACACCGCACGCTGCAGCAGAGCAGCAGTGCGCATTTTTTCCCCTGTATGCATGTTAACGAATGAGTGCTTTTACACCGGACGCTGCAGCGGTTTTGGCGTCGAGTCTATTTTTTGCTGGGCTGCTCAGCAGCTCGAGCTTAAAGCGCCAGTACAAGGTTGAAGGACAATTTGACAAAAAAATTTAGTTGACACAAAAAAGTATATATTGCACAGAATAAGCATATACTCGTAAAATCCTTTAGGAGATCTCAGTTGTAGTTAGTTTCGTTCCTTTGCGAGATCTCAATGAGCGCATTTACATTAACGTTCTTAAGCCGATTATGCTTAATAAGCCGAAAACGCATTTGGTCATATAAACGCGGTAACCCGTTTTCTTTTATCGGTGTAAGGTCAAAAACGGCGTGAGCATAAACCGGTCGCAACAGGTAGTTTTTGCCTCTTACTCCGATTTCGCATGGCATGTAAACGCAATAACCCGCTTTCTGTTAGTGCAGATTTAAGCCCATCTAGACCGAGCAAACATCTTGCAGTAAAGAAAGAAGGAAATATATCATAAAAGCAGACTTTTTCATGACTCAGAAAATGATAAAAAACGTGTTCTCATCTCGTGCAGCAGAAGTAGAAGTGGTTCAGTCACAATGCTGCGTTTATAACTGCATGAGAGGATAATATATGAGCTGCAAGTTTCCCGACATGTTGCAAGCTTAATTTAACATCACAACTGACAAATGTATGGAATACTCGGAGTCAGGTATTGAAAATAGCCTATATATATTTTTTTTTACGTCACTACAGGGAAATAACCTGATTTATTAATGAAGTCATGTAAGTGCAGCTTACTTGCGTTGTCAGGTTACTGATGTGCATGTAAACGGGGAAAACTGGTTATTTTAATAAGCTGATATTTGTGAGTTATCAGCTTACTGGTGTGCATGTAAACGTGCTCATTGACTGTCAAAAGGAGGGATTTTACATCTTTGGAGCAGTATCCCCAAGCACCTTTTTGTGAGGTTTAACATGATCATCCCATCCTCAGCTCCAGTAGAGCGTTTATTTTCCTTTGCTGGACTGATCAACCGGCCCCATCGACGATGCCTAAATGCTACACTTTTTGAAAAACTCTCTCAATAGATTCAGTGGTTGGAGTTGAGTTAATACTCCTTGACAAATTCTGTTGCTACATTCTGATTACGTTTCTGGCTACATTTAAAAATAAAACATATTGATCATTTAATAATTGTTGAAACGCTAAAATGTTTGTTTTCAACTTCCAAATAGGTGTCCAATGATTGATAAATAAATGTCGGCAGAGAAAAGCTGTTGCTATCAAACACTGTTTACTTAATTCAGTGCAATGGTGAAGGGATAGATCAAATAGGCCAATTGATGGAAGGTTTGCGAAGAAATTTCATGCTCCCTTGTAAAAGTATTTTTTAGTATTTTTAAAATACAAAAATACAGTAGTTTATTTTGATACATGGTGTGGCTGCTGTATTTTGTAGTTTATTTTGATACACTTAAAATTAAGGTATTTGGTATTTTATTTTAAAATACATTTTGATGCATCTTTGCCCAACCCTGCCAGTATTAGTGGCTGGTTAATTATCATTTTGATTCGTGTCCATCTGGTATGGATTGACATTAGCAAAAGTCAGCTGCCGTCTTGCCCGCGAAGTATCAGTGATCTGCCGTCGGAACTCCTCTGCTTCTTGTGGCGAAGAGAAAGACAGTTTCTCAACATTGTGCATTACGTGCAGAATGGCGGGGTAAATCAGAAAATACTGGATTCCTGCTGCCCGCAACTCCTTCCGTGTATCAGCAAAGCTTCTCCGTTTTTGCGAAATATAAGCACTGTAGTCAGCAAAGAATTTCAGCCGATTCTCGCCATCCAGGATTGGTCCCCTCTTGCTCGCCTCTCTAGCCCCGTCTAAGATAGCCTGACGGTCTTGATATCTCAGCACTTTAAAAATCAGTCTCCGTGGACCTCTGCTGTCCATAGATGCAAATTTGCTCGTTCGGTCTCTATCGGCCTGTTTGAGAGCGAAGGGATCCACTTTGGAAGCATTTCTTGGAGAAAGCATATCGCGTCACCTCCCTCACAAGACCAGCAATCCGAACGTTCCCAGCAAGCAATTTTGCGTTTAAAAGACGTCTATTAGACGTCTAAATATAGCCTAGACGTCTAGGCTAAAACGAGGCTAAATTTAGGCTGTCAGTGAAAATCTAATAGACGTCTAATCATAGCCCATTTATAGACTAGTCATCAATTAGACTGCTAATAAACGACTACATATATACGTCTAATAGACGGTGAATATGGGTCTAGGCTAAAAAAAGGCTAAATTTGGGCTGTCAGTGAAAATCTAATAGACGTCTAACCATAGCCCAAGAATAGACTAGTCATCAATTAGACCGCGATTAAACGACTACATATATACGTCTAATAGACAACAAAATGGCAATCCATACATACAGCTTTTATTGAGAAAAATAACATTTTTGACAACTTAAGACAATACAAAATAAAAATACAAAAGAATTAATGACAAAATAAAATGTTATAAATAAAATACACTTAAATATAAATATTATGATATGATATGATATATTTTATGATAAAAAAAATCTGGAGTTTTTAACAACTTAAGATAATAAAAATATAAAAATTAAAAAATTAAATATTTTCAATAACTTAAGATATTTAAAAGAAAAAAAATCTAATACAAATCAAGAGCATGTTATCACACTTAACATTAAAACATTACGGATAAATGACAACATAAAAAAAGATTAACCCTTTTGTTGGTTTACTTTTAACAAATAAAACACCCAACAGTGAACTTAAAGGAAATGATTAATTATTGGTTTTATTTCTTGTTTAAAATGCTTCCCAACCACATTCCTCAAGTCCAACTCTGTTGCTGCCAGGAAGTTGGTCATCACAGCATCTGCCAAATAAGAAAGAAAAAAAAAAGCACAAGAAAAGCTTGACAATTTTTTACTTTAATTACACTAATTGTGACAGGGAGTCATTCTCTTTTGCTTGGATGCCAACTAAAAACAAAAACAAGATATATATAGTGTATCACCATTCAGTGTGTTAAAAAAAGAGAGAAGCTCTCTTCTCAATATATCTCAAATGTTGTGTGTTTTATACACATACCTCTAATGACGGAGAACAGTGTAGTTTTTTCAAATGCCTCTTTCTGCAGCGGACCACCCCCCTTCAGGTTAAATTTGGACAGGAGGGAATTTTTTTAAAACCCTAAAATATAATACTGATTGAGGTGGTTAACAATTGAGGACAAAGATTGATATTTATGAACACATGTCAAAACGAAAACACAGATACTTACAAGACCAAGTAGGAATGTCCTTTATCGTTTGTTGTTTGCCCGCTGCTCTCCGACAAGTAAACTTAGTGCTCTCGTGTAAAAAATTGTTAAAACAACACTGATCTCTAACTCTCATGTCTAGCGTTGCCAGTAGTCATGTCTCAGTAGGGCTACAATTGCCATCTAGCGGTTGGGAATTGTAATTGCATTTTTATTTATAAAATGAAAAGACAGCCGAATATCAATAATATCATATAATGTGTATGAATGTAACATTTAACAGCTTGTGGGATGCTGCGTGGGCGAAAATTACATGTAAACAATGTTAGGGCTATTTTGGCTATGCTCATCGCTGGTCTGGTTACTTGTATAGGGCTATAGCCAAGCCGTTAAAATTAGACCACAGATTGCCTCGATTTCGCCAGGTGGGCTAAAAGCAGACTATATGTAGCCCGTCCAATTTAGAGCTAAATCGTGGCTACATATAGACCATGTCATGAAATGACACATATCTTTGTAGATATTATTGACACTGCGAACATGATGGGATATCAACCATCTCATGCGCTGTCTGGCCAAAAACTACAGTGAATCAGGTTTGACTAAAAGTGGGCCACAGATAGCCGCTCTGACTACGAACTAAATCGTGGCTACGCACAGGCTACGTATTGAACATGTCAAAGAAATGAAACCAAACACCTTGTAAACTAGGGCTGCACGATAAATCGGCCTACTTTGCATCAGCAACACTGATTTAATGACAAACAAGTCATTCAGAAGAAGACAACTGATGGCACCTGAATTCATAGCAACAAAAACGGCTTTACTGACAAGATGCGCATTAAATATCGCATGCGATCTATCGTGCAGCCCTATTACTGGGTTATTGCATCTTTCTCGATCTTCCAATTCTGCCAGCTTTACTTGAAACTTTAGACACATCCGATTTGCAGCCGACAACGTCTTGTTTCAGGCCTCTCGTCTCGCGTTGGACATAGTCCACCTTGTCGATAAGCCCGCGCACAACAGTCATCTGTGATTGAAATTCCGCAGTTAAAGACTGTATGCACTGTGTCCCATCTTTCATCGCAATATGCACTGCGTTCCGGACAACTTCTTCCAACGTGTCTTGTTGCTTAGTTAACGCCATCGAAATGGTCCGCCATGTTTTCGCTGCAAGTTGAGGATTTCATCTTTTTCGAGTCGGGGTTTTCACAGGCGACGGTGCAGCTTTCTTGTTGGCATTCATCTTGTTGAAAGGTATATATAATGTTCAATTTGAATACTTTAACCTGTTAAATGTTAATATATAAGGAAGCGTGCCAGGAGCTCTAAAGATCTGCAGCCATCACGTACGAAGTAGGTTGTTTGCACATGACGTGCGAAATGCAGCTGGAGGGCAGGAAGTGATTTCTCTCCATAGAAATTACTAGCAGAAACTCAAAATGCCAGTGTTTTGCGTTGATTATGGATGCTCAAATTGGCCAAACCAAGAAACCACAAGGAGCTTTTATAGTGTACGAAAATGTGTTGTTCATGAGTGGGGAAAAGTCAAGAAATTGGCTGAAAAACGCTGAAAAAAGTGGCTTGTAAACCTGCGTCTGCGGTCGGGAGGAGCGAAGCCGGATAATGCTCGTGTGTGCAAATGGTTAATATAAGATATAATAATATATTAAGATATTAATAAAGAAATATATAGATTGGGCTGCCACCTCTCATTCATTCAGAATTCACTCAGTGCTAAATGCCACACGTAGATGTGGCGGAGGCGAATATGCCACCACCTTGTGGGGGAGATATAGCACTTAATCTAAGGAAGACTGAGTGAGAAACAGGATCCTAGTCCCCCCACCCAATGCTTTTAGTCTTTGTACGGCGCGATCAGGCCCACTTCCTCCGCTTCACGTGCGAATTCGGTAGAAAAATTATCCCGACACGTTCAATAACGGTCATCAAACAACCAGAGACTCAGATACAACACTGCGCGACTGTAAGGCAGGTCGCGGGTCTAAACGCAACCCATTACCGTCATAAAATTATCCAAGGACGTTCTTCAGCTCGCCGCTGCTCAGATCCACAGCCTCAACGAGCTCAGGTGCTACTACCTTTTTTTTTCTACATGGCGGCGCCCGTGTCAAAAGTCAAAATAAAAGTTTCCACGTAATAGAATTTGTAGGTCCCCTACAAATGGAAAACATATACATGGAAAAAAATAAAAAATAATAATTACTTAATATATACGGGGGGGGGGGGGTTCCCTGCTGTAAGTCGGACCCAGTTGGTGGACGACAGCACAACTTCTCCAAAGTGATTCTTAAAATGTGACTCAGTGATAGTAGTCACTTCCGACCCTGTGTCCAAGAGGCAGATAGTCCTGATACCCGCAGTTTTCACTTCAATGGTTATGCAATCTCCAAAAGCACTTTCATAAAGGGACTTGGAAACATTCTCTGTATCACAGTCTGCAGTATGACTTCTAATAACGGATGGACCCAGGCTCTCTAGCACTCAAGTGTCTCGGTCAGCTGTCTTTTCCACCTCTGCTGTGTGAGGTTGCACTCTACTAGAGTTTTCTCTGCTCTGCAGACAACGTCGGCTTGTGTGTCCTGGCTTACCACACGTATAGCAGATGTATCTTCCTTCACTATCTTTTAAAGGTGCACTTTTTGCCTTGCTTTCCTTCGCAAGAGGTTTCACTTTTTCTTTGCTGTTTACCATCTGAAACAGTTGTTCTTGTCGGGCAGCTATCTGTTGAATAGCTTCATGGAGTGACTCCAGGGTGAGAGGGACTGAAGAGCTCTCTGTTGCAGTGGTAGCATGAACGACACCACGTGAACGAGTACTGGTTCTCAGATTGCTTGGAACTTGCACCTCCTCTTCTTCGGACCAAGTAATAGCTTCCTGCATAAGCTGGATGAATGTCAGGTCCTTCTCAGCTTTACCTCTCCTCTTCATTTCACGCCGTAGCGAATCATCTTTGAGGCCTAACACAAGCTGTTCCTTCAATACGCCATCAGCATCAAGAACTCTAGACAGTTCTCGGCTCTGGATAATACTCAACTTCTCCTGCAAGTCATAAGCATAAGAACGGATGGTTTCTCCAAGCATTTGTTTGCGGTCATAAAACTCTTTCAGTCTGCTGCCAACGGGAAGTTTGTCCCCATAAGTCTGATCCAAAGCATCAAAAATCTCATCCACTGACTTCTCCTTTCCGTTGAGCATGAACTTGACGGTGATCTTAGCCTCATCTTTTAAATACTGCTTAACAAACTCAATTCTGTCTTCTTCAGGAATTTTCATCACCTTGAAGGCGGACTTCATTGAACTTATCCATTCTTCTATACTCAACTCACCAGGCTTGGAACGACATCCGGTAAACTCTGGAAGCTTACGATCCCTAGGGATGTAAACAGTAGCTGGTGCTTTCTGAGCGGCAGCCTGCTGTTCGATAACAGTTTTAGCAAGGGAAAGCTCCTCTCTCTGTTCGGCTCTGGCTTGCTCTAACATGCCTGCCTGCTCACCGAACCGCCTTTGCATCTTTCAAACTGTTTCTTTAATTCTTCCAGTTCAGCCATAGCCTCGGCTCTAGGACCAGGAACTTACACATCAAACGTTATTTTTGATTCAGTTCAAGAATTCAAACGTTTTCTTCCATGAATAGGACTAAAAAAATAAAAGATTATTTCCAGTCCATTCAAAATTTCACGAGTCAAAAAGTCCCTCCAAGTGCAAGAAAAAGAAAATATATGAATTCCCCTCGCAGGAAAATTCACTTGTACACAGTTCAGTTCTTTACACTCACAGAAGAGAAAACAATGACTTGCTTACCAGCATTCAGAATCAAATGAAGAAAATAATGTATATTACCCCTCTTTGGTTGAGGATGAGATGCTGAATGAAATCCAATGGATGGCAGGGTAATGTTTCTTCACTCTTTGACTCTCAGTGATCATTACCCTCCCCCGTGTTCCTGACAGCTTCAACACGATCCAACGAGGGCACAATCCCCAGCTGACGGAGATCAGATTGTGAAGACGAACAATACAATCGTTACCCTCCCCTGTGATCCTGACAGCTTCAACACGATCCAACAAGGGCACAATCCCCAGCTGACGGAGATCAGATTAAGAAGACGAACAATACACAGCACCCCTCAACGCTTCAGCGAATTCTACTAGTACACTAAGCAACTGGATTAAGCGTGATTTAAGTTCGGTTGAACAAAACAAACTGGACGCGAAACAAAACAAGCGCAGTTTTGCCACACTGCCGCATAACTGTTAGGCGCGATCAGGCCAATTCCTCCGCTTCACGTGCGAATCCGGCAGAAAAACTATCCCGACACCTTCAATAACGGTCATCAAACAACCGGAGACTCAGATACAACACTGCGCGACTGTAAGGCAGGTCGTGGGTCTAAACGCAACCCATTAGCGTCATACAATTATCCAAGGACGTTCTTCAGCTCGCCGCTGCTCAGATCCACAGCCTCAACGAGCTCAGGTGCTACTACCTTTTTTTTTTCTACGTGGCGGGCCCGTGTCAAAAGTCAAAATAAAAGTTTCCACGTAATAGAATTTGTAGGTCCCCTACATTCCCCCCTGCTAAACCCTGCCATGCCACCGGACTTCCATTCAGCAACTCAGTCCTGAAAAATAAAGAACAGAGAATAGCAGGTAAACATTTATTCACAATAAAAAAACAGCCACATACCCTGTACATGCAGCACAGTTTCAGGAGTGACTGAAAAAGAACGGATGAGATACAGGAAAGTCGGTAATGTAGGCTACTGTTTTAGGCATGATGCATTTATATATATATAGCGCTTTCATTGAATTGCTGCACATCCAACGCGCCTTACAATCGTATGAGGGGATCTCTCTTCAACCACCACGCTATTACAAGAGAAAGGTATTGATAATCACAACATGTTGGACGTGATCCATATGTTATAAAGAGGAGCGATTTTTAAACTAAATTGAAGTACTTGCCTGCCATTGAGCCGGTGGGTATAGGCTAAGCAACTAACTTATTTCGAAAGTGAATCCCGTATTTATATGAGGGATGTGGAATATGTCACAACTGAAACTTTGCTGCATGTAAGTTACTGGGAAACGTGCAAGCACTGTCACCGGCAGCAAGTTTGTCATTGAATCTTTTATTGTTGCTGTGCATTTTAATTAAAAATAATGAATCCATCTTTTTTTTTTTTTTTTGTCTTAAAAGGTGAAAGGTGTATAGATGTAAGCAAAACAGACAATTATATTTTATTGTAAAACCTGACAAGATCGTGAAATCGAAAGTGAAAGCATCCGAAGCCCGGCATATAACATGTCAACGATAAAAGTTCATCAGCATGCATTGATTAATAGCATGCTGTAGTGCAAAAAAAAAAAAAAAACCTGCTCAGAAAGTTAATCGCAAAAGAGCGACCAGTGGGAAGAATAAGTCTGGACTGGAGCCCTGAATTGCCCAGCTCCCTCTGTCAAATGAGCTAGCACCCCCTCAGCACCTGCGTTCAAAATTCTCTGGCGCCGCCCTACATTAAGATTATTTTTATTACCACACTGGCAGATAATTTTACTTAAAGAGTACAATTACCCAAAAATTAAAATTCTGTCATTAATTACTCACCCTCGTGCTGTTCGAAACCCGTAAGACCTTCGTTCATCTTCGGAACACAATTTAAGATATTTTTGATGAAATATGAGGGCTCTCTGACCCTCCCATAGACAGCAAGGTAACTACCACGTTCAAGGTCCATACTGCGTCACTTGTGGATGCGCGTTCACCACAGTATCATGACGCGAGTGTGTGGCGGCGCTGACCCAGATCCGGCGTAATGGCACGCTTGCGTTCACCTTATCAGCAAAACTGTATTCATTTAATTTAATTTGATTTTTTTTTAATAATTTAAATATTATTGGGCCAGTGGAAATGACGGAGATCAACTCTATTCTAAATAATTTTTCTGAGAACTATTTTAAACAGTTTTTAATGGATATTTTTATATATTTATTCTAAAACATAAGGATACCGGATGATTTTCAGCAATAAAAATTAATGTGTATGCCACAAGTGGCATTTATAGTCCGTATCTCATATTTCCTTAATGTCTTGTACCTTTGACGGTGTTAAACATGGTATCACGTGGATGGGAATATACATAGAAATGATATACAGATGAGGTTATGCATAGTAAAACCAGGCACTGTAAGCTAGGTGAAAATACGGTGATTTCAGGGAGAAGTCAGGGTGGAGATGCACACACGCACAATCTTCTCCTGACTCCTGACTGGGAAGGGATTTTTGCGCAGGTTCTGGCGTACGCATGGTTTTATAAATCTGAAAACTTTTGAGTTTTGAGCAAATCTAGCTTTTGTGCGTACGTACACTCTTAGGATGAAATCTACGTAGTTTTATACATGAGGCCCCTGGTCTTCATTGAGCATATTGGTCTCTCTATGGGGTTTAACCTCTGATCTGTAATATATCATTATATATAGATCAATGGGTTTAACTGTAATTCCCCTACAATAGTAAAACTGGAGAAGACAATATTATGGATAGAGAACCTGTATTTTAGTCAGAAGGGGAGCACGTATGTTCCATGGATGGCGCAAGAACAATGTAAGTGTCTAAAATACATGCACATAGTTCAGTTAGTTCAGTTGAATTGCCCTCTTTAACAGTGCAGTTAAACTAAATGTACAAAGCTGAAATAACCTCAACATTAACAACAAAATTGAAATAAGAGTGCATGCATTTTACGTGCATCTGGCTGACTGTAACAGGGCTGACGAGACGAGAGGCGTGCGGATCCATGTGCAAGCTTTATTTCACAAGAGAAGTGGTCATACACTGGCAGGGT
>NW_015555820.1:318055-322819 GCF_001515605.1 Sinocyclocheilus anshuiensis
CCCCCTCAGCACCTGCGTTCAAAATTCTCTGGCACCGCCCCTGGTACATCGATGTATTTTTGAAAAGCAAAAATTAAGTTTGTCCAACTCTAAACCCAGTCCCCAAGTAAATTAGGTTGTTAAATAAAAAAAACTAGCAAAACGAGTTGCGCGGTGTCCCCACCACTTTTCAAAGCAAAGTTACGCCACTGGGCGAAGCTACTGTAAATTTGCACTTAGTAATAGACACTCCGAATAATCTTGTTTTCCATTTACATTAAGATTATTTTTATTACCACACTGGCAGATAATTTTACTTAAAGAGTACAAATACCCAAAAATTAAAATTATGTCATTAATTACTCACCCTCGTGCTGTTCGAAACCCGTAAGACCTTCGTTCATCTTCGGAACACAATTTAAGATATTTTTGATGAAATATGAGGGCTCTCTGACCCTCCCATAGACAGCAAGGTAACTACCACGTTCAAGGTCCAGAAAAGTACCAAGATGATTGACAAAGTCCGTGTGACATCAATGGTTCAACTGTAAAGTTACGAAGCTACGAGAATACTTTTTTGCGCAAAGAAAACAAAAATAATAACTTTATTCCACATTTTCGTCTCTACTGCGTCACTTGTGGATGCGCGTTCACCACAGTATCATGACGCGAGTGTGTGGCGGCGCTGACCCAGATCCGGCGTAATGGCACGCTTGCGTTCACCTTATCAGCAAAACTGTATTCATTTAATTTAATTTGATTTTTTTTTAATAATTTAAATATTATTGGGCCAGTGGAAATGAAGGAGATCAACTCTATTCTAAATAATTTTTCTGAGAACTATTTTAAACAGTTTTTAATGGATATTTTTATATATTTATTCTAAAACATAAGGATACCGGATGATTTTCAGCAATAAAAATTAATGTGTATGCCACAAGTGGCATTTATAGTCCGTATCTCATATTTCCTTAATGTCTTGTACCTTTGACGGTGTTAAACATGGTATCACGTGGATGGGAATATACATAGAAATGATATACAGATGAGGTTATGCATAGTAAAACCAGGCACTGTAAGCTAGGTGAAAATACGGTGATTTCAGGGAGAAGTCAGGGTGGAGATGCACACACGCACAATCTTCTCCTGACTGGGATTTATAAAGGGATTTTTGCGCAGGTTCTGGCGTACGCATGGTTTTATAAATCTGAAAACTTTTGAGCGTACGCAAAATCTAGCTTTTGTGCCTAAAGGATGAAATCTACTGAGAGTTTTATAAATGAGACCCCTGATTAAGTTCAGAGTAAGTTACCATGGTAACCCAGCCGCATTTCAATGTTGATGGAGCAAGAACACTGTAAGTGGATGGAGCACGTACATTGTTCTTGTTCCATGGATGGCGCAAGAACAATGTAAGTGTCTAAAATACATGCACATAGTTCAGTTGAATGGTAAAAATTGCCCTCTTTAACAGTGCAGTTAAACTAAATGTACAAAGCTGAAATAACCTCAACATTAACAACAAAATTGAAATAAGAGCGCATGCATTTTACGTGCATCTGGCTGACTGTAACAGGGCTGACGAGACGAGAGGCGTGCGGATCCATGTGCAAGCTTTATTTCACAAGAGAAGTGGTCATACACTGGCAGGGTCGATCGATGGCAAACAGGAATATGGCAGGCAAAACACAAGAATAGTCCCAGGGCTAGCGTAGGTCACCGATCGGCAGACAGAATCACAGGGGTGAGACGAGAGGGAAAAATCCAGGAAAACAGGCAAAGATCAAAAACCGCGAAAACAGGCAAGGCAAGGCAAAACAAGGAAAACACAGAGACTCGGAATGGGGTACGGGCTAAACAATACTCAGCAGAGAAAGGTGGTAGGAGTGGGTGTTATATAGTGAGTGAGGTGATTAGAAACAGCTGTGTGCAATGAGTGCAATCAGTGCAGTGTGCAAATCGTGCAAAGAATGATGGGATATGTAGTCCGGGGTGCTATGGAACAGTTTGTGTTGTGCGAGAGTCAATGTAATGGAAAGGGTGACCTCTGGTGGTTCAAGGCAGCATTAAGTTGAAACAATTAAGCATTAAGTTGTATTTTTTTTATATATATTTTTTACAGTGAGTCTAAATCGTTCCAATTCATTTGTGCTCGATTTGTGCCGTTAGAATATTAAACACCTAGGCCTATTCTCCATGAATATTCGTTAATATTAATATTAATATTAATTAGGTCATATAAATAGCCTAATTCCAGGCGGTCTCCACACCAAATGCCGCGTTTATTTGTGCTCTATTTGTGCCGTGAAAAGAAATCCTGGTTTAATTCTTCTTAAATAGGCCTATTTAAAAGGGGGAAAACAGAAGCACTTAATAAGCCATTATCTATAGGCTATATGTAACTGTAATTGCATGGTATTACTGCTTTTAACAGCTAATATTATTATATTATAATATTATGTTAAGGTTTTTCTGTCCCCCTTACAAACGATTATTTATCGCACTGCATAAGAAAACAAAAAGAACATAATGGACTGTAGAAAAAGTGCTCAAAGATGAAATAGCCTTAAGCTATACTGAATGTGTGGAAAAAAATAAAATAAAAAAAAATACCACAAAAAAATGATAGATAATGTTGCTACATATCAACGAGGTAAAACTTTTTATGCTCCGAATATTTCATCTGCAAAATGCATAATACAATACACATTTAAATGATAATAATAATACTACACAATAGGCTACTAAGTGAGAAAACAGTTGATGTCGATGGTAAAGTCAGGCTACTTGCTAGCTATATTAAAATATACATAGTAACCTTGTTACATTAAAGAGCCTGCTTTAACGGATAAAAATAGTTTTGTTGGTAGGCTATACCTTGGTATAAATTATTGCATTTATGTATCAGTGATATTTGTTACTTGAATATAAACCAGTAATTTAGTCCTATGTTGCATGGGTGGAGAGTGACGTCACTGGCCCGTTTTGTATTCGTTATCTCTGAGGACGGGAAATAGATCCAATGTAAATTTGAACGGCACAAACCAGCACAAATCGAGCACAAACGAATGACACCAGTTTTGTGCGATTTAGACGAACTGGGGTGGAGAGTGACGTCACTGTTCGTAAAAAGTTTATTTTTATTATATAAAAGAAGCGGTCATAGTTACAGGGTTTCTTTTAACGGCACAACCCAGCACAAATCGAGCACAAACGAATGACACCAGTTTTGTGCGATTTAGACGAACTGGGGTGGAGAGTGACGTCACTGTTCGTAAAAAGTTTATTTTTATTATATAAAAGAAGCGGTCATAGTTACAGGGTTTCTTTTAACGGCACAACCCAGCACAAATCGAGCACAAACGAATGACACCAGTTTTGTGCGATTTAGACGAACTGGGGTGGAGAGTGACGTCACTGTTCGTAAAAAGTTTATTTTTATTATATAAAAGAAGCGGTCATAGTTACAGGGTTTCTTTTAACGGCACAAACGGGCACAAATCGAGCACAAACGAACAGCACAAATGTTCGTTTTCGCGGCACAAATCAGCACAGACGCAGCACAAACGAATGGCATAGTTTTGGTGAGTATTTCTTTTTATGGGGTGCCAACTTCACGGAGGTATAATATATGTATGACCGGACGATTTATTCATATCCATAACGAGACGATGAACATTATGGAGCGTTAAACCTGTTAGTTTTCCAACATTCCACCCATGGGACATTTTGCATTTAGTTCAATTTGACATGAATGCTAAGGGGCTAAACACTCTCATGCAGTGCATGTTTCATTCATACTCGAAGCCGGAGGGCGCTCTCGCGCTGAAGGTCCAAAACGGCCTAGTAGAAGTAATAACTTATGGCGTGCAGGAAATCCCTAATATGGACAAAGGTATCCCACTATTGCTGTAGCTAAAAAAAGTAATTTCAAGTCATTTCGAGGTAATAAATATAGTATATGAATAATGCAGTGCTAATTTACATAACATTTAATACAGTATTGAAACTTATTATGTGTTTGTATAAACCAATTCTAAAATTGTCATTAGGAAAATACAGAAAATATATTTTATAAAACGGATAGTTCTGCTTGATTCTGATTGGTTGAGAATTGGTTGGCGTTCAAAGCTGTTGTTAATTACACTACAAACATACACCGTTGTTTACTTCTGTGTGTTGCTCGGCAACCACTTTGTTGGAACCACAACTGTTTCTGAGGAACTACATTGTTTGATGGAAGAATACTGTTTTTATTTATATCATTACACTTTGCTCTGTTATATTCTGTGAAACCTTACTACGTATATGGAATAACCATTTTATAAAAGCAATAAGCCCAGTGAAGCCGTGGTGCCTAACAACACCCCTTAGCTGTTATAAATTCACTGTAAACCATGGCTTCTTGGGGCTTATTGCTTTAATAGAATACAAATGATTGGTTATCATTCAGCAGTGTATTTGATTTCTTATCCAATTAAAATACATAAGAAACAAATAAAGCCTGTCAATTTGTTGGAAGTGATGGCTATGCCCCTATATGTTTGCAGACAGTACAGAAAACAGTGCATGAGTCTTCTTGTGCTAGAATGGTTTAAAGTCATATTAAAATGCACACAAAGGAATCGATAAGAGGAATCGAAATTTTAATTTTATAACAACTAGACGATTCCTGACCTTAACATCCTATTCCAGAATTGGAATAGATTTTGGATTCCCAAGCCTATATGGGTTAAAATGTTAAATAAAATGCTCTTTTTTTGTCCTACTGAAAATGTGCCTAGA
>NW_015555820.1:322941-329378 GCF_001515605.1 Sinocyclocheilus anshuiensis
TAAGTTGCTTAAACAACTATAAACAAAACAGCATCATGTATGTATTCATAGTTTAATACAAAGGGCCGAAAGCCAATTACACAGAATAAATTTTTCATCTAAAAACACGAGTTGCAGTGGGATGGGGAAAAACCCCCACCATAAGTCTCGAGATATGTTTTTTCAAAGTTGAACTTGCATAAATTTTACATGGCTTTCTAAACATGCCGCTCTTTTGTGCGAGACACGAGTGCAGCGGTGATAGATGTCCCTCTAGAAAATGCGCGAAATATGTTTTCTGTGTGAACAGCTTGGTTTCATTTTTGACGTAAACAAGATCTTCTCCGCATTGATGTTCTCTTTTCCCACAATATTTGTCATTAAAGAGTTAGAATAAATGTGAATGATATCTAAGATTTTTTTTATTTTATTTTTTTATTATTATTATTTACCTTATTGGAATGAAAAGTAAGAATTGACAAGAATCGGAATCATACAAATTAAAACGATGCCCAACCTTACCCATACCCCACATTATTTTTTACTGGCACATTTCAATTTACACTGTTTTAGACCCTTTCTTTTCTTTTAAACCTTCACTTACCCTTCTTTGCTTTTGCCCTTCTTGAAAACAACCACATAATTTTATACGTGAATGTACTTTTCAAAACTAGTTATAAAACAGTTGCTCCTAGTTATAAAACAATTGCTCCTGGCAACAGGGATAGGTAGTATGTTGACAATTTAGGACAATTTATGAGAAAACATGACAATTTATGAGACTAATATCATGTTTTGCTCCAAAATCACTAGGCCTATATAACATCAGTTGTGTTTGAAACTGTTAGCTTCTGTGGTTCCAGGTTGCTTCTTATGACAGAACGAGACAGAAAATATTTTTTATAAAAATCTTTACTGTGGTGCAAGCTATGTTAAGTAGCGTTGCATTGCAATTGGGTGTTTATTGTCTTCCACGTTTCATCAGTCAAAGCATCTCTATCTGCATGTTATTCAGCTGTAGTGATATCTGATGCATTTGTCCATATAAGGGATTTCCTGGGTCTCACTTGTGAAACAGACATTAAAGTACATGAGTGTTAGGGTTAGGGTTAACCCTGCTCCATAATGCTCACATCGTCTCATTTTGGGTAAAAATAGAAAAATAATACTAAAGTACTTTGTAACGCAGTAACTTGAGTAATTTTTCAGCAAACTACTTTTTTACTCTTACTTGAGTCATATTATTTTTCAGTACTTTTACTTGTACTCAAGTACATTATTCCTTAAGTAGCAATACTTTTACTTAAGTACAATTTCTTAGTACTCTTTCCACCACTGGATATTGTGACGTTGTTTCACCTTTGAAATCACGACGTTGTTTCACTAAATCGCGACGTTGTTTCACAGTCTTACCTTCAGCATGGGTGAATTAAGGTTGTCCTGTAGACGTTGGATTAACGTTGAATTAGGTGTCGATTTTGCAAATTGAATCAACGTTGATAACGCGCCGTTGTTTCACCGTCGTACCTTTCAACATTGGTGAACTGTATGTTCAATTAGAACCTAGTTTGCATTTAGATCAACACTGTACATGATAAAGGTTAAAAATCAAATGACTGGCAGCAATGGCTTTACAATCAACTTCAATAAACTACCACATGCTCAAAATTGTAAAACAGCAGTTTTATTTTGGAAACATACTGTATAAAACAGATGACAATGAAAATGTGTTGGACAGTTTGAGAATGGAACCTGCAACCAGGGGCGCTGTAAGGGGGCGGGGGTTAGGACGATTCCAAGGGCCCGGTGTTAGAGAGGGCCCCCTGAGGGGGGAACGCGATTTCTAATGAGGGGAACCCCCCGGACCGCGTCTTTTTTTACCGCGGGGAACGCAGAACGTGATTTCTACCGAGGGGGACCCTAAAATGTTAGAACCAACAGTGCTGTGCATATAGCGTGGTTATGCTTCGGGTGATCCTTGAAAGTGTCCCAGCTCTAGGTCGTTTCTCATGCCGTCCCATCCACTCTCTCCCACTTGTGCACTTTCTGTACTGTCCTGTATAAATAAAAACACCAAAAATAAATCCTCATAAAATATTAACTTTGATATTGTGAAATATCTTTAACTTAAAACTGAATGCAAAACAAATCACATACAATATTTGTACTTTACAGTTCAATAACAGTGGGGTTGGAAACAAAGTGCACAACACTATTCATTAAACACTTATGTATTCAGATGAAAGTTTACAATATTAACAAACTATTTTTTTGTTTTTCAGAGCCCTCAGTTACACTGTTTTAATCAGAATCCTAACTATACAGTGTATTTAGTAAAACAAGTTAAATCAAATTAAGTACATGTTTATTAAACCAAGTAATATCAAAACCTATCACAAAAGGTCAATGAATCTCTACCAGAAGTGACAGTGCAATGTAGCAGATGAACAATTCCTTACCAATTTGCCAATAATAAGCTGGGTCCTTGATGACTCTACAAGGGGAGGAAAGAAGAAATGGTTTACTGAAAAGTTCTTAAAAAGCAGGATTTAATTTTATACCATTTCTTTAAAGGGGTCATAGGATGCCCATTTTCCACAAGTTGATATGATTCTTTAGTGTCTTAATGAAAAGTCTGCAACATAGTTTGGTTAAAATTTCTCAATGGTAGTATAAAAAACACCTTTTTTAACCTGTCAAAAACAGCTCTTTTCAGATCAAGCCGTTTTTGTAGCATTTTCCTTTAAATGTTAATGAGCTATGCTGACCCCGCCCCTCTCTTCCGAGCTGCTCTCAGAGAGACTGTTTACTTATGACTGGCAGCAATGGCTTTACAATCAACTTCAATAAACTACCACATGCTCAAAATTGTAAAACAGCAGTTTTATTTTGGAAACATACTGTATAAAACAGATGACAATGAAAATGTGTTGGACAGTTTGAGAATGGAACCTGCAACCAGGGGCGCTGTAAGGGGGCGGGGGTTAGGACGATTCCAAGGGCCCGGTGTTAGAGAGGGCCCCCTGAGGGGGGAACGCGATTTCTAATGAGGGGAACCCCCCGGACCGCGTCTTTTTTTACCGCGGGGAACGCAGAACGTGATTTCTACCGAGGGGGACCCTAAAATGTTAGAACCAACAGTGCTGTGCATATAGCGTGGTTATGCTTCGGGTGATCCTTGAAAGTGTCCCAGCTCTAGGTCGTTTCTCATGCCGTCCCATCCACTCTCTCCCACTTGTGCACTTTCTGTACTGTCCTGTATAAATAAAAACACCAAAAATAAATCCTCATAAAATATTAACTTTGATATTGTGAAATATCTTTAACTTAAAACTGAATGCAAAACAAATCACATACAATATTTGTACTTTACAGTTCAATAACAGTGGGGTTGGAAACAAAGTGCACAACACTATTCATTAAACACTAATTTAATATATTCAGATGAAAGTTTACAATGTTTTAATCAGAATCCTAACTATACAGTGTATTTAGTAAAACAAGTTAAATCAAATTAAGTACATGTTTATTAAACCAAGTAATATCAAAACCTATCACAAAAGGTCAATGAATCTCTACCAGAAGTGACAGTGCAGTGTAGCAGATGAACAATTCCTTGCCAATTTGCCAATAATAAGCTGGATCCTTGATGACTCTACAAGGGGAAAGAAGAAATGGTTTATGAAAAGTTCTTAAAAAGCAGGATTTAATTTTATACCATTTCTTTAAAGGGGTCATAGGATGCCCATTTTCCACAAGTTGATATGATTCTTTAGTGTCTTAATGAAAAGTCTGTAACATAGTTTGGTTAAAATTTCTCAATGGTGCATTCTTGTCTACATCTGCTCCGGCAGTGAAACAATGGCGGACTGATTCAAGCAAATGAAATCAGTATCAACAAAATTTATTTAAATCTTTAGCTGCATTAGAAGTGGCATTTAGATGCATTTACACAGTTTAATGCAGCTCTGAGGGACACGGAATACTTTAATCTGCAGTTACAAATGCATAAATAATGTTTTGATATATTAAACATAAAACATTGAAACTGATGTTTGAAATTATTTTAAAAATGAAAAGGTTCCTTAAATGTGAAATTAAAACCGCCAGCAGGTGGCAGCAAGTCACTGTTAAGGGGGTCATTGCGATTGAACCAAATCATTTTAAACGGTTGATTCATTCAGGAACGAAACAGCGTCCTGTTACTCAGAGACGCAAAACAGCACTGTGGCTGTGTTTGGAATTATTTTTGATGGAGAAATAGAGCAAAAACAGAAAATATGGTGTCTAAAACGTAAGTCTCTTAATATTAACTTCTTGTTTATTGAACTGTTGTATAAAATCAATATCACATTTGTAATCATGCTGACTTCTGGAGAAAAAAAATGTCACTCTTCGTGTGATAATAACTAAATGAAATGATATAAATATATACATTTTCTGCCCCATATCTTGAATTATGTGATCATTCTAATGCATTTTAATAGACAGATTCATGCGGTGACTTGAAAGAACGCACTCTAAATGCGCACTCGCACTAAACTACTAAGTTAGACTTCTTCACGTAATGTATGCGTGCACTCTATAGGTGTGTTTTGTTTGCTTTTTGTGATATACTCGATAATATGAAATCGCACATCGTTAAAACAATTACGATATTATCGCAAACCATACATATCGCACACCCCTATACTGTTTAGATTTTTAAAATGCATTGTCTTCTTATCGACCTACCAGTTCACATTTAAAGCTTTGCGTGTTTGCAGGGTTAAAAACATGGGTCAATTTTTGCATTTGTCTGAAATCTAAACAATCTCAACACTCTAAAAAAACAACAGTTTTATTGAAAATGCACATTCATTCTCTGCCAGCAGGTGACGCTTTTGGCAGACATATAACTATTTCCCTGGTAACGGCAAAACACAAAGCAGTGTAGCACCGGACTTTGAACGTGCAGGCACAGCGCTCATGAAATCATAGCCTTTTAAAATTTAATCGTCACATTCAGCATATTGCAATTCTGGTCTTTCCATCCCCAAATGTAAGACCTCTTGAAATCATAATTAAGACTTTCTTGTACAATTTAAGACTTTTTAAGGCCTTAAATTTGATACAATTAATTGTAAGACTTTTTAAGGCCCCGTAGAAACCCTGTATGACGTCCGAAGCTTCATTCACCTGAAAACCACGCGACTGCTTCAGTATCTGGTTCAAAGGAAGTGAACCTCAGCACCATTTCCTTTACATTATATTACATTATAATGTGTTAGCATTGTTTTTTCATTTATTTTTTAATCGTAATTTATATATTGAGCTCAAAAATTAACTTTGGCCATGAAATAACAGTCTAAGGACTGAGGCAGAGTTAAAATAAACAGATCATAGATTTAATTTATGAATTTCTGTTTTATTTATTTTACTTATTTTTAGTGCCAGTACACCGACACAAATTAATGACTTTGACAATAACCATTATTCATATAAAATATAATAAAACAAAGAATCAGTTGTAGAACCAGATGTGAAAACCACTGGCTGTAATGGAACATAACACTTTGGAAGGTGTTATTTATTTTTATGACCACTAGATGGCCACAGCATAAACCGTTTTAAACCGTTTCGTGCGCTTGCGCGTGGGCTTACAATGACTTACAAAGATGCATAACAGCTAGTGTATGCACTACTTGCTTTATGCAAGCACTATATAGGATAAATCACTATACAGGATTTACCCTATTATACTTTATCGACACGAATTGATAGGTGAAGCAACAAACAATTAGGCATAAGATATCGAGGGTCACGCAGACCTATAACAACCCAGCCACAACACATAATTGCCTTACCAAACATGCCTTACCTTAACACAGAATCGCCCACAGAGTCCAACGTTTATATTTTTTCTACGAATCTTTGAGTTAACATGTACTAAACATGAGTGGAATTTGCACCGCAGCGCCCCCACACCTTGATGCTCATGACAAGAATAGCATGTATAGTTATCTTTATTGAAGTGAATTAGGTTTAAATCGCCGTCATTCATTATTTACACATAATAATCCACGATCATCACATTACACAAAACTGAAATTGCACGTCAAAATAACACATTGTCAATATTTTTTGAGACCCCCCAACATTTCACAAATCACGTTTTCAGGGGAGCCCATGTCTTATTAAGGGGAGCCGAGCTCCCCCTAGCTCCCCCGTAGTTCGCACCCTGCACGAGTCCATGCCAGGGCCTGCTCCAGTCCTCGAATCAGCTCCAGAGCCCACTCCAGTCCTTGAGTCCACTCCAGTTCCCTCGTCACGGCCAGGAGTGCCGTTCCCTGTTCCAATGACTCCAGTTCCCTCATCACGTACAGGAGTGTCGTTCCCTGTTCCAATTACTCTAGTGAATCTAGTTCCAGTGTGAAGTCAATTTGATCCCTTGTTCCCATATGATGGCTATGGAGGCC
>NW_015555820.1:329690-343911 GCF_001515605.1 Sinocyclocheilus anshuiensis
GGAATGCCGTTTCCTGTTCCAATGACTCTAGTGAGTCCAGCTTCTTCCGAGGTGGTGGCATCTGCTGCAGACCCTCCCAAAGCGGCGGCGTCTGCTCCAGCTCCTACCGAGGTGGCAGCTTGTGCTGCAGAGCCTCCAGAGGCAGCGAACTCTCTGTGTTTTTTATTCCAGTCCAGCCTGATCTGCCGTGGTGGTTCCCTGCTCCATCAGCTCCACACTGGTGGTCATCTGCTCCACCGTGGGGATCCTCGTCTCGTCTGCTCTACTGTGGTGGTCATCTGCTCCACCGTGGGGGTCTTCGATCCCATCCTCTCTGCTGTGGTGGTCGTCTGCTCCGGCATGGGTATCTTCAGTCCTGTCTGCTCTACCCTGGTGGTCATCTGCTCCACCTTGGGGATCTTCGGTCCCGTCTGCTCAGCTGTGGTGGTCATCTGCGCTGCCATGGGAATCTTCGGTCCCGTCTGCTTTGCTGTGGTGGTCTTTAGCTCTGCAGGCTCCACCCTGGCTCCCTGCTCTGCCAGCTCTGTCCTGGCTCCCTGCTCTGCTGGCTTTGCCTCAGTCCCCAGTTCCCCCACTTCCACATGGACCTGGCCCTCCATGCCTCCCCCTGTTCCACCTCCACTTCAACTCCCTCCTGGACTAATTTCTGTTCTTGTTTAGGAGCATCTGGAAGCTGCTCCTTAAGGGGGGAGCTCTGTCATGATCTCCAGCTGAAAGTGCCCATGAACTCCACCAGAGGGCACTCCACCCCTGACTCTTGCCACTCTACCCCGGACTACATTTCCCATAACCCCTGTCTAGGAACTTCTTATCACACTCACACCTGTTTCCCATCAGTGACACTATGAAAGATGCACATACACACACTCACACTGCTGAGTATTGTCTAGCCTGTAGCATTCCCAAGTTCCTGTGTTTCCCTAGTTCCTTCTTGCCTTGCCTTGTTTTTTACCCTGGACTGTATCTGGTTTCTGATTGTTTGCTGCCTGCCCTGACCCTTGCCTGTTTTATGGATTACTCTTTTGTCTCGCCCTGGATTGTACCTGTTTGCTGGTGTTTGACCCTACCTGTTTTGACCACTCTTTTAAATAAAGCTGCATTTGGATCTTCAACTCCATCGTCACGCCTCCTACGTTACACTGCCACAGTCGTATTAAATAATAGCGATTATTTATGGACTTTTAAGATAATCAGCTAAACTACCTAGCTATTTTTATTGTTGACATTTATTCAATTTTTTCAATGTTAGTGAAAAGAATAAAAATAAAAAGCTTTTAGATATTAGTCCGCATGTGATGGACATTGGTTATGATCATCATTATCTACTTTGAAGACATCTTGAGTAAAACTGCTTCATATTTAACGAAGCCCATGCAAAATGCTTGAACCGGAAGCGACGAAACCCAGTTAACAGAATACGGAAGTCTGTTGTGCATAACCCCTATAGCCCCATATAGACCCTGCGTTCCATTCAGAAGGGCTCATCCCTATGCCCTAATCCCTTCAAAGGGTTTACCCTCCGGAGTGAGAGAACTTCTGTGTCACCTTAACGAGACGATCAAGGAGGCACCTTCGTCGCACATTTTACGTTACGTCTTTTACGTTAAATATAATCTTTATTTGTGAATGTAATGTAATATGTATTTGTAATGTATATTGTGTCTATGTATTTGAAACATTTGAATGGACTGATAAAGGTAGCTGTAAAGTATTTTTGTTGAAGTACAATGTTATTTTGACCATAATAATGTACCAAATCTAACTCGTATAAATATAGTATAGAAAAATACTATGCATACATTTATCGGTGAAGTCAACTCTGTGACGCCAAACAACTTCCCTGTGCAAAGGATCATGGGGGCCTGAAGTGTCCATCAGTTGTACCCTTAGAAATCCTTCATTCCGAAGGGCTCTTTGAAGTGGCCAGTTTTGAGCACTTTGGTTTGGAACGACCCTTCAGTATGGTGGCCATGATTGTTTTCACTCCGAAGTGCGATATATCCCATTTGGAATGCACTGAGACAGAGCGCATTTAGGCCACGCCCACACCATGGGGGGAAAACAATTCATCTAGGGATGGGCGATACTACTTTTTTTGTTTTCGATACGATACTGATACTTTTAAAGGCCAGTATTGTCTATATTGATACCGATACGATACTTCTAAACTGAACTTTTAAATAATGAAATTTATTAAATTATTAAATTACTAAGAGTAAAATTGGTAACTTGATATTTCAAAAGCATTTTAACATTCAATATGCCTTAATTGCAACTTATTAAGTTATATTTTTGTTTACACAAGGTTAACATATGTTTAGTGTAGTGGTAACAATTGAAATCTACAAATACTATAGTTGAACTACGGTCACTTTAGTAAAACCATGGTTCATTTTCATAAGGGACTGCCAGTGAAAGGCTGTTGCATGCATAAAATGCAACCGTTTAATTCTGACAGAGTATAATTAATATTAACATTACAGAATAGAACCTTTACTTCATGAAAAGGCCTTTCAGCCAAAATCTGTTTTACATACAAAATGTTTCAGGGTTTAATATTACAAGGTTGAAGGTCAGGGCAAAAAAAAAAAAACTCACTAAAAGTTTGATGCCCAAGGCTTGAAGTACCTTATTAAGTTCTCCATCTTAGTTTTATGAATTAATCTTGCACTTAAAAGAAAAAAAATTCTATAATCTTTAAAAAATATTAAATGCAGTTCAGTTATTAAATATTTCCACATCTAATAAATCTCCAATCTGTAGTGACATTAAATAGGTTTTGTGGGTTCAGTTTAAAGACTTTGAACTAATACAGATACACACCACTGCTCATACAAACCTATTCGTAGTTCATACAGACCCATGAATACCCATGTGCACTCATATTATAAATCAGGAGAGCACTGGGTTACTTAAAGACAGTGGCTTTGAGAGATTCACTATAAACATTTACTACAAACATCAAGGAATTTACCACTGGCTACTCTTTTTAACCATACCAAAAAATATTTTAAGGCTGGTGCTATATATATATATATATAAATACTGTGCAAGCTATAATAAGAATGCCACACTCAAAATCAACCACAGACAAACTTTGGGGAACTTTGATGGAAAACCCCTCCCACCTATGCTGCTGCATAGTCAGGATCACCGTACTATAGAATTACCCATCACAATACAATAGAAAAAAACTTCTGAAACATAACAGACATCATGCTTTCACAAAGTTTTGTTTCTTTAAGCCAAATGAACACATGCATGATTATATAAACAGGCAGATTTAAAGTGTTGGTCACATCAAGAAGTAACTAAATATCTTTCGTCCTTAATATTGCATGATCAAAACAATGTGAACATTCTCTCACCTCACAATGAATTTCCTCTTTCCTTTTTAGAGACTATGCCTGTGCAAGCAAATGATGCCAACATAAGATATTAGAAAGATCTATGAGCTAGAACAGACTTTATGAGCTCATGTGAACAATTACATTTCACACTAATTTTACATTGCTAGAATATTCACTCGATAAAATACCCCAACCACCGAGTCATATCACCCCTACACTGCTGTTCCAGTGATGCTTTCTGATTGAAGGGAAAAGGACATAGGCCTTACAAAAATATACTGTGGATAGCATATAAATATACAATAAATGTGCTATATAGAAAACATTTTAAAGCACTGGGGTCTCCACTGATGTAAAGACATCTGTTCACAAAATATTTCAAAAGATTCAATGTAATATGACGAGTAAAGGTCAACACAAAGTATGTGGACTGGAGCCCCATTGTAATGCCAGTCAAAATGGCAATAAACATATTTTTAACAAAAGTACAGTCATTCGGTATCTAATTAGTCAAGAAAATAAAACAACATAATTAACATTAAACAAGTAATCCGACTCCAATTCAACAGATAACATCTTATGAAGCTGTGTGTTTGTAAGAAACAATTCCATCATTAATTCCTTTTAAATTCAAACGAGTCCATAACTGTCCATAATATTGGTTTCCCCGGTGAAAAGGTCATCTCGTTTGAAAATATACACAGATCAAACACTGTTTACAAATGAAGACAGGCTAAAACAGTTATAAACAAACATGTTGAATGACTTTGATATGAGAGGACAAAAGGGGATGGACTTTTTAATTGGAGGAAGCATTTTTATGGATTATGCACTCGTTTTTGGCCAGAAGGTTTAAAGGTAAAATCCCTTGATGGATTTGTTTCTATAAACATGCTTTTTACTCCACAAGACATTAATAGATCGACTTGAGTCATTTGGATTACATGTGGATTATTGTGATGTTTTTATCAGCTGTTTGAGCTATTATTCTGACGACACCCATTTACTGCTAAGGAGAAAATGCTGAGCAAGTGATGTAATGCTAAATTTATCCTACATCTTGAGGGTGAGTACATTTTCATTTTAGGGTTAACTATTCCTTTCACTACAAATTGTGAGTTCGAGTCTCAGGTCCGGCAGGAATTGTTGGTGGGGTGAGTGAATAACCATCGCTCTCTTCCACCCTCAATGCTACGACTGAGGTGAGACCCTTGAGCAAGGCACCGAACCCCCAACTGCTCCCCGGGCGCTGCAGCAATATGGCTGCCCACTGCGCCAGGTGTGTTTCACGGTGTGTGTGTGTTCACTACTGTGTGTGCACTTGTATGGGTTAAATGCAGAGCACAAATTCCGAGTATGGGTCACCATACTTGGCCACACATCACTTCTCTCTCTCTCTCTAGGGCTGTCCTTAATTATAAAATTATATACACACAAATTTTTGTATAGGTTATATACTTGTGGCAACAGCTAAAGCTCCTAGCAGATGAGATTAATGTATGCATACAAACATAAAACAGAAAGAAATATAATTATTATAATGCACAGATATATAGTTCTTTGAAACAATGTATTTTGTCCCCAAAAACAAGAATTTGACAACAGTGTTGAGCTGTATTCTTCCAGGAAAGAAGGGAGCAAAGCTATGGGCAACACGTTTCCTCTTAAGCAAAGTGAACCCACAAAAAATATGAGGGTACTTGCAAAAACCTCCTCTCAGGTAACCAGCCGTAAACACTGAAGAATACAGATAGGTGATGAATAAGTAATTGTAGTGTCGTGTCCAAATAATATTTCCAATCCACTGTAAACCACTAAACCGTACAAGGTGTAGCTGATACATCAGATCCAGTAGTGATAATCTGCTGACCTCTTCATGTGTGTCCTTGTGGGTTAAACATTCACTCATCCGATTCATACCTGAGGAGGGCATATAATGCAACAAATTCATAAATATATTTAATTGAAACCAATGGTAGTTTCTCACAACATTTCAGTGATGGTCATAACATACAAAGTTATACTGTACCTTTGTAATCTCTTTCTCAGATCTTTTATCTGTTCATTCTTTTTAGTGAGGATCTCTTTCATGTTACGGTAAGCAGCCGTCTGCTGAAATTTCTTCTCCAGTTCCTTAATGGATAAATAAACATGATATGATTCATCAAACACATACAGATACATTTATAAACAATAAATATGAACAATAATAATTACTGTTATTAATAATAATTTATTTATTATGTAAATAAATTATTTGAAATAATGAATCCAATAAGTTTGTAAACGAGACTTCCAATAGTATTTTCAAGTTAAAGTTGACCTTCATATGTGGAACTAAACTGAATATGTATCCATTTTTTGCAATGTGATCTCAGTGTGAACAGTCAGGTCAGACATTCAGATTTGTGTCTGATAAGTGCTACAGTGCTGAATCAGTGTACCTTCTCAGCAAGGGAAAGTTGCTCCTGGACACGGAGCAGGTCATGTTTAGCAGATACCAGGCTGTCCTGCAGGTCTTTCTGAGAAGCAACATTGGCATTTAGGGTTTTTTCAAAGTCAGCCTGCATCTCTGCAACTGTGCCTTCCAGATTTGCGATCTCCTGAGCATGTATTGCAGACTACCAAAGAAAATGCCTGTAAATATTTTGTTTATATTGCTGTGTGTAAAATTTACAAAAAAAACTTTACAGGCATATATTATGCTGTACGCTTGGCAGTAAAATTAAAACAGCACATACCACAGAATTTCCATGAAGCCAAACAGAAAGTTATAAAGGAAGTGGTGAGAAAAAAAACAACAACTCATAAACGAAACCAAATAAGTCATATTACCAACAACGCTGAATAACACTCTACGAGTTTGCAGGGGCACTGACAAAGGCTCAAACACAATCTAAATCGCAACGCGAACAAAAGCAAATGTCTACCATAATGAAGCTAAAGGATAAAATTGCCAGTTTGGCTCAAATATATCAAAGATATATTTAATGGCCAAAGTATACTTCAGCGGTCCATGTTCCGCATAATGCAATTTTCATCATCAGAAGTGTCTGTGGACATCCATACACAACGTCCGCGTGCAGACCAATTTTGGTGTCCATGCAGACAGTCTGCAGAGTCCACTAGGTGGTACTGTGTATGTGCCGAACTCGTCCATCCGTGCTCATCCGCGGTTGAGTACAGCCGTGGCCCAAAGTTTTGAGAATGACACAAATATTAATTTTCACAAAGTCTGCTGCTACAGTGTTTTTAGATCTTTTTGTCAGATGTTACTATGGTATACTGAAGTATAATTACAAGAATTTCATAAGTGTCAAAGGCTTTTATTGACAATTACAATAAGTTTATGCAAAGACTCAGTATTTCAAGACCTCTGCAATTCGCCCTGGCATGCTGTCAATCAACTTCTTGGCTACATCCTGACTGATGGCTGCCCATTCTTGCATAATCAATGCTTGGAGTTTGTCAGAATCTGTGGGTTTTTGTTTGTCCACCCGCCTCTTGAGGATTGACCACAAGTTCTCAATGGGGAGTTTCCTGGCCATGGACCCAAAATTTTGATGTTTTGTTCCCCGAGCCAGAACCGTGCCGTACTGAGCCGTACCGAGCCGAGTCGTACCCCGCAGTGGAAAAGCGCCATTAGTTATCACTTTTGCCTTATGGCAAGGTGCTCCATCATGCTGGAAAAGGCATTGTTTATCACCAAACTGTTCTTAGATGGTTGGGAGAAATTGCTCTCGGAGGATGTTTTTGTACCATTCTTTATTCATGGCTGTGTTCTTAGGCAAAATTGTGAGTGAGCCCACTCCCTTGGCTGAGAAGCAACCCCACACATGAATGGTCTCAAGATGCTTTACTGTTGGCATGACACAGGACTGATCAGGATATTATAGTTTCGATTTTTTTAATTAGTTTTTATTTTAATATTGTTTTCACATTTCCTATAATTTCAGTTTAGTTTTAGTTAGTTTCATTAATGGTTTTGTTAGTTTTAGTTAAGTTTTTATTTTGTGAACACATTTCTATTTAGTTTTTATATATTTTAGTTTCAGTTTTAGTAATTATAGTTTAGCAGAGTTAATGGAACTCTTCCAGTGTAGACCAATGCAAGACATTTAATTTTAGCAAAGTTGAATGTTTACAGTTAACTCTTGTGCAAACCTCTTAATAATGAAAACAAAATAATTCTTTACAACTGAACAAAAACCAAAAATATGCAACTTATATGTATAAAATATGTTCATTCATATTCATGTTCATATTCATTCATATTAAAGATGTAATCTTGTTAAACATGCCAATAGTTTACAAACAACAAGCTAATCAAGGATTTCAGAGTTACTAGAAAGCTACAGGCAGTTGAGTTTTATGCAGGATAATAACCCTCCAGTGCTGGATTTGAGGAAACCTGTTCTTTGTAATCGTCATTGAAACTCTGTAAACTTTACAGTTAAATTGCATTAAATTGTTGGATCTTTTGTACAGACGAGCCACCGGTGTACACTACTGTATGTCCCTTCTCTCCCTCTATGAACGTACACAATAAGAAGAAACAATCTAAAATGCTTTGAAACTTTATACTACTCAAAAATAAATGCGATATGGTGATTTAAATTATGTTTGCACTTTACTTTGACGAGCCGCTCCAGCACGCACGCACTTCAGATGAGCAACGCAATGCAATCAATCCCATAAAGCCCCTTTTCGACAGGACACGGCAAGCGGTGAAAACACTGCGCGCTAGCCGCTTTGTCTCATTTTGGATGCGTTTTGTACATAGACTGTAAAAAAACATGGACGTAGTGTCCGTGACGTCACTCGTAGGATTCAGAAGAGCATTTTTGAAGCCTAAAGTGGGCGGAGCCGACCGCCGCCATTTTGGCCGCGCGTCACTCCCGGATAATCGAAAATGGGCAAAAAAGGCAGGAAGTGGGTGAAGCTGAGGCGCTAGTTGCTGAAACCACGCCCGTCTATGGTTACAGCAGTGCTGCCGTGCAAAGACAAAACACCATAACTTCGTTTTTGGTCGAAATTAGTTATTGATAATTTTGGGACATATATGACCTCCTTTATCATGTGTATAAGTATCTTGGAGAAAAGCCCAGGAGAAACCAAGGCAGAACACAGTATCATCAGTTACCGCTCTTTGACTTTGTTTTAGAACGCTCAAATTAAGTTACGGTGCTCTGCATCTGTTTAGCCCATAGACTGTGGTTTAGCCGTTCGTCAATATTACTGTGCCAGCCTGGAGTTACGGTATTCTGCCTCTGTTTTTACTGTACATTAAAGTCTGCACTTTTAAATTACGGTGTGACTTGTGTACTTTCATACATCTGTCGGCACTTCTTTAGACAAACAAATTAGATAGATCGCGATCTAACAAATTGCTCCATATAACAAAGCACTGTAAACAAGCAATGACTAGATAACTTGGCAGCAACAATTAATCGTAAATAATCTTTAAAGTTTTTTTTTTTCTTTTTATAATGCAGATGCCAGCTCTCAGTCTAGGGCTGCCCTCTTCTGCACTACATTTATACGATTTTTAAACAAAATAAACAACTTGAATGATTTATTTTCACACAAAATATGTTGCTCCATTAATGTTCAATACAACGTATATATTTTTTCTGCAATTATACATTTTATGCGCAGTGAATGGCACATTTTTTCTTAAGGTGGGCTTTTAGCCCCATTGTACCCTATATATATATATATATATATAATTATTGTGATGGGGGGCCCTGCAGTAAGTCGTAGCCCCGGGGCCCAGTGCGGTCTTAATGCGGCCTTGGTCCTGGCGCTTGCTGGACTTTCTTGGGTGCTCTGAAGCCTTCTTCACAGCAATTGAACCTCTCCCCTTGAAGTTCTTGAAGATCCGATAAATGATTGATTTACGTGCAATCTTACTAGCAGCATTATCCTTGCCTGTAAATCCCTTTTTGTGCAAAGCAATGATAACTGCACGTTTCCTTGCAGGTAACCATAGTTAACAGAGGAAGAACAATGATTTCAAGCACCACCCTCCTTTTAAAGCTTCCAGTCTGTTATTCTAACTCAGTCAGCATGACAGAGTGATCTCTAGCCTTGTCCTCATCAGCACTCTCACCTGTGTTAATGAGAGAATCACTGACATGATGTCAGCTGGTCCTTTTGTGGCAAGGCTGAAATGCAGTGGAAATGTTTTTGGGATTAAGTAAATTTTCAAGGCGAAGAGGGACTTTGCAATTAATTGCAATTCATCTGATCACTCTTCATAACATTCTGGAGTATATGCAAATTGCCATCACAAAAACTGAGGCAGCAGACTTTGTGAAAATTAATATTTGTGTCATTCTCAAAACTTTTGGCCACGGCTGTATACTTTAAAAGCTGCATGGACACAGCTACAGCTGGGTGCGAGACAGAGCGGTACATGGAAAGATAAGTATACCTGGGCTTTTATACCTGTTGATCTCCTTGGCTCTTCTGAAGGTCTTTCAAGGCTCTCTCTGCTTTGGACTTATCATCCAGAGCGCTCATGGCCTACAATACAACAGTTATAAATGCAACACAAAATATTGTACCATAAAAGGGCCCCTAAATCTAATTAGACACTTAAGCCACAATTAAAAAGGTCTTAATGTCATTGCATTAGATGCAAAATATCAAACTAAGTGACTTTTATTTAAAAAAAATAAAAATACTATAAGCACACTTTTAAAGCAAAATAGTTAAAAAAATATATCTGCTGGGTTTTAAGTTATAAAAGAATATTGTTTTAGGGACCACAGTATGTATCAAGTTTACCAATTTAGTAAAGACATTATTGAGTTTTACTATTAAAAGTTAAAAATTATTATTATTATCACCATTTCTTCACCTGAGATTCCAAAGTTCTGAGTCTAGCTTTCAATTTGTCATTGTCCTCTTTTAGTCTGGAAATCTCCTAAAAAGAAAGTGAAACAGACCTTCTTAATATTCAGAATGTGTACATATTTGTCACGATTCGCTACTGTGAGCAGCACAGAGACGAAGGAGCGAGGAGACGAGGAGTGGAATTCAAACATAGATTTTAATCACATCCAGGGAACAAAAGGAAAACACACGTAGCAAGGGTAGACATATACAATTCCAGACAAGGGAGAACAGAACGGGCTAGAACTCAAATAGGGCAGATAACGAGGGGCAGACAGGTGAGGAGGATAACTAATAACAAGGAACACCTGGAACTAATAGAACTAAATGGGGACAGGAACAGGAAGGACCAAATAAGGACATAATCATAAACATGGAGCACGTGGGGGAAGAAAACACACACAGACACGGAACAGAGTCGGACAATATTTGATTTGTTCAAATTTAATAAAAAATACCTTCTGGAGTAGTTCAGACACACCTCCTTCATTCAATGGTGCTAATGTTGGCTTAATAGACTCCTGATTTACCTAAAACCAAATAAAGTAGATGTTGAATGTAGTTCACCATGAACAGACATTGTACTGTCATATAATACTTTGATTTTTTATTAGAGACGCATCAAATCTAAATTGGAGTACTGTGGTTTATTAGCTTTGAAGCCATTAATATTGCTCACCTGAGGTACTTCTAAAAAACTGCTAAATAAACTAAACTTAATGAATTTCATGGGGTCATTAAATACATCATCTTTAAGTTGAACCCATCACAAGATATTAAGGTAAGTTAGGTTTTGACCATTTTTATTTGCTATCATTATAGATTAGCATAAAAAGATATATTTAAGAACATCACATGGCATGACAATCTAGAAGGACAAAAGATGTATTTCACACATTAACCTGCAAAATGTGTGAATTCTGTGCAGGCTGCAGCTGTCATGCGTAATATTCTACAAATTAAACCACAACAAAAACAAAACCTATCAGAGACAGATGTGTTGTGTCAAGAGCTGCAATGAGCTCACCTTACTCTTGGCTTTGAAATCAGTCTTCTCAAACTCAGCTACTTGCTCCAGTAACTGTCTAATAAGATAAGGGGGACAAAACAAAGTTATAATTAAATTTAAAGGAGTCAAACCATAAGGATACACACTTTTCCTTCCTTACTATTCATACTTTGAGATAAGTTAATTGATGTATGTATATTCAGATACAAGTTTTCACAAAAACAAAAAGTTTTATAAATATAAAAAATAAGTTTTATGATACACTTATTTATGATAAACTTTACATTAAAACCACTATATACATTTTACTTTTAACCCTATTAATATATAATACTTTTTAATATATACTACATTAATATATAATACATTTATTAAATGTATGTATAATGTATTATGTGTTAAATTATGTATAAAAACATAATAAAAAAATAATAATACATTTTATATTTAACCTTTAAAACACTTAAGAGAAATTAGTCAAAAGCATTAATTATTATATTAATTTAAACAGTTATTATCAATAAATTATTATTTCAATTAACAAATTAGGGGTGTGTGATATTAACAAAAAATGATATCGCAATAATTTTCTGGAATTTTATCGATAACGATAATTAGACGATATTTTGCTGAGTGTGTTAGTGTGCTGACATCTTAGGGACTGCCGTGGACAGCTGACTTCTGAAGTTTTTGATATTCCTCATATTCTGTGTGGTCAGTTCACAGCAGTGATAGAAATTAATCATTTCCAACAAGTTATATGGGCATTTTTACCTTTAAGCCAACTTTTCTAACTTTTTCTAAAAGTATGTACCATCTTTTGTGTCAAATTCTTGCATTTGGGCTGTTACCAAAGCAAATGAAATCAGTATCAACAAAATTTATTTAAATCTTTAGCTGCATTAGAAGTGGCATTTAGATGCATTTACACAGCGTTTAATGCAGCTCTGAGGGACATGGAATACTTTAATCTGCAGTTACAAATGCATAAATAATGTTTTGATATATTAAACATAAAACATTGAAAACTGATGTTTGAAATTATTTTAAAAATGAAAAGGTTCCTTAAATGTGAAACTAAAACCGCCAACAGGTGGCAGCAAGTCACTGTTAAGGGGGTCATTGCGATTGAACCAAATCATTTTAAACGGTTGATTCATTCAGGAACGAAACAGCGTCCTGTTACTCAGAGACGCAAAACAGCGCTGTGGCTGTGTTTGGAATGATTTTTGTTGGAGAAATAGAGCAAAAACAGAAAATATGGTGTCTAAAACGTAAGTCTCTTAATATTAACTTGTTTATTTGAACTGTTGTATCACATTTGTAATCATGCTGACTTCAGGAGAAAAAAAAGTCACTCTTCGTGTGATGATAACTAAATGAAATTATATAAATATATAAATTTTCTGCCCCATATCTTGAATTATGTGATAATTATAATGCATTTTAATAGACTGATTCATGCAGTGAAAGAACGCACTCTAAATGCGCACGCGCACTAGTTTAAACTACTAAGTTAGACTTCTTCACGTAATGTATGCGTGCACTCTGTAGGTGTGTTTTGTTTGCTTTTATATACTCGATAATATCAAATCGCACATCGTTAAAAAAATTAAGATATTATTGCAAACCATACATATCGCACACCCCTATATGGTTTCGATTTTTTAAATGCATTGTCTTCTTATCGATCTACCAGTTCACATTTAAAGCTTTACGTGTTTGCAGGGTAAAAACATGGGTCGATTTTTGCATTTGTCTGAAATCTAAACAAAACAACAGTTTTATTGAAAATGCACAATCATTCTCTGCCAGCAGGTGACGCTTTTGGCAGACCTATAACTATTTCCCCGGTAACAGCAGAAGACAAAGCAGCGCAGCACCGGACTTTGAACGTGCAGGCACAGCGTTCATTAAATCATAGCTTTTTAAAGTTTAATCGTCACATTCAGCATATCGCAATTCTGGTCTTTCCATCCCCAAATTTAAGACCTCTTGAAATCATAATTAAGACTTTCTTGTACAATTTAAGACTTTTTAAGGCCTTAAATTTGATACAACTAAATTTAAGACTTTTTAAGACCCCGCGGAAACCCTGAGCTCTACATGTCCTTCAAAATGAGCTCAACATTAGAAACTTTTTATTTTTAACCAGGTCCTTGATCATTTTATACAAACAGCCTGTTTAATTCTAAGGCATAGCGGGAGGAAAATAGTAATTAAAAACAATATTATGAATGTTTTTAGCTCAGAATCACACTACTGACTTTTTAGTGGACAGTAGAGAAATCAAAAATAATGGGGGAAAAAGTATATTATTTTAAATGTATGAAAAAGTTGATGATACATATCTCAAAGCTACAGAAAAGACACATCAATGACAAAAGCAGATGCACCTGCTCGGATTCTCAGTTGTAGGTGGAGTCAAAGAAGGAAAAGAGAGGAAGAGCCTCTAAAAAACACATACATGTCAGTTACACTGTTCTAAAAGGAAAAATAAAGCCCCTCCTTCTTGTGAAAACAGTTTGTGGTAGGCAAAACATTTAGCTGTGTGCACGGTCTGTGTAGATTGCGGTGTACACATAGGATGTGCAAAAAAGGGTGTTTTCCCTCTGTGTGAGGCCCATCCCTGATGTATCAAGGAGGGAGGATCATACACAAACACATACAGCTGTTTATGTATGTAAAAGAGATAAAACACACTTAGCCACAAACACGAATATACTGCACAAGCAACATATTACAGAACACAGTTTTATGAGTGTAAATGCTACTAAGTTCTCTCACATGTGTCTGTAATTTTTACTGTAGTCCATTTTACTTTTTACAAGACTTCTAAAGCCATATAAAAGCTTTTATGACTGTGCGAGGATAAAAGTGAAGGAGGAAAAAATAGTGTTCAAACAAGACGATGATAAACTTCATGTTTAGGTGAACTATCCCTTTATGCAGTGATTCTCAA
>NW_015555820.1:344136-349491 GCF_001515605.1 Sinocyclocheilus anshuiensis
TATATATATGGATTAATTATATAGATTATATAGATACAAATGTCTTCTTCATCAACAAAGACATCTACTTGCTTTGAGTGAAAGTATGACTTTCAGTTGACCTTTCAGCATGAGTCCCGACCAGAGCAGTGGAAAGGATGTGGCTTTGACAGTGGAGCAGGTGTATGGGTCACATTTACTGACAGATCCTGCCTCACAGTTTCGATCTCTTGAGAGAAATAAAGCATTCTGCCTCCAATTCCTCATCCTAAACCCTTCCAAAATTATGCTAATCCAATCAAGTGAATATAGACAATTACAACAGAAACTATGTTAACAGTCAGTTAAGTACTGGTTTTTGCATTCAGTGACTGTATGGTGGCAACTGAATGATTTATTAATCAATACCCCAACAGTATGCATCCTTTTTTATCAGACTAGCACTAGATGTCTGTGTGAAGAAGTAGGGTACTGAAGTGCCTTAATGACATGTTCTCTCTAGGTGTGCTCCGATCAGGATTTTTGAGGCCGATCACCGATCACAGAAAGCAGTATCTGCCGATACGATCACCGATACCGATCTTTTTAAAGCCTTCTTTTTATCATGTAGAATTATTTATAGAAAGACTGCAATCAGAAATTTTAGACATTTATTCAGGAAGACGATGATAAACTTCATGTTTAGGTGAACTATCCCTTTATGCAGTGATTCTCAAAATTTTTCACTTGACCCCAAATTTTTTGCTGAGGCACACTTATGTAAGCAGATTGGTCTCAATAATAATTCACGCAAAAGATTAGATGCACACATCACATGCACCTCCAAATTCACACGAAACCTAATTCGCATTCTAAGTGTGCTCCGATCAGGATTTTTGAGGCCGATCACCGATCACAGAAAGCAGTATCTGCCGATACGATCACCGATACCGATCTTTTTAAAGCCTTCTTTTTATCATGTAGAATTATTTATAGAAAGACTGCAATCAGAAATTTTAGACATTTATTCAGGGCCTGAATTTCATTTTTTAGACATTTTTCAAAAATATAATTTTGTGAGCTGTATGTGAGATGGCCTTTTACACCAGGTTCACATATACTCTGTTTGCAGTGCTCATGCAGTCCATGTGCGGTACATAAGCGATGCAGAAGCAGCAGGTGCTCACTGTGCTTTCACAATGGAGTCCACTATTGATCTGTGGCTGTTTACAAACACAACATTTATCCATTATTTTGATTTCAAATCCAAACATTGTTACTTAAAATGCTTTTCAGCATTGTGATTGTTTTTTTACACAGTGCAGTAGAGCTAATACAATCTTTCATAGACGTGTTTAAACGCAATAAATATAAGAAACAGATTATTCAATGCTTTTTACTTTTGCATTTACTTCTAGATTGATATATTAAGTTGCTCAAGCAAGTGGCAAAACATTTAAACTACTTTTCTTACATTATCACAAACATTCTAAATTAAAACTTACCATTGACAGAAACAGTCAGCTCTACTGCCTTTTCTTTTGCATTCAATTTTTTATTACAAGCAATCCTGTGGTTCATAAAGAACTTTGTTTTCCTACCTCCACGAGTGCCATCTATTATTGCCTTGTTTAATTTAAAAGTGCTCCTTTCCTTTAAACCTAGCCAAAAAGCCATAGCCTATGTTGACTGTGAAACACAGTAGACTTTAATTATATGCATTTATGGTGTAATTACTACATTTTCGTGTCAATCCATGTTTGTATTTACCGCAAACAATGCGCTGTTACTTTAATTTAGCGCTTGCAGCGCAGCAAAAATAGACTTGGTGCGGAAACGATCTCTGCACTGCTGCAGATTTATGGGGAGTGGAATGTGACAGGATTACCTGCCGAAGTCGACAGTCGTGTAATTTTACGTGTGAGAAGGGTACGTCGCCTCCACAGACACGTGATAAGTACGTCATTGAGAAGTACGTCGCCTCCACATATGTGTGATTATGGCGTTCGGACGGATTCTTTAATATGACGTTGCAACATGCACTCGTCTCACTGACGTCTTAATTTATTTTATTTTTTTTGCTATTTAATCCATTCATTTTAAGAGGCAGACGAGGCGTAGACGTGACGTAAACGTCACGCAGACGTCACGTAAATCACGTGTGGCAGTGAAGTGTCGAGCCAGACGTCACGCGTGATTCACGTGTAGCAGTGAAGTTTTTTTTTTTTTTAATTTGCTAACACGCATCATAACACGCTGCTCACACGGCTCAGTGCAGTGTGTCTATGAGGTGTGATTTAAGCACTTACGTATGGGGTGTGATATATGCACTTTTTGCTGATTGCTAAGCAAACTGAGAGGAGAACTAACGTGTATACGCTTGCCAGCCGTCTGGCCAAAATCCCATAGTATTCAGACGTCAGACGTAAGATATGAGACGTTAGACGTCATGGTCACGTGTCGGAGCTGCGCTCAAACTGCACGGAGGCGTGGTGGCGACGTAGCAAAAAAATGATTGTGACAGTAGAGTTAATTATATAATGTGTTTTATGAATGAGAACATGAAATATCTGTAAAATGAGGCCAACTTTGGAGAAATCATTCAATAATTGGAATGTGTGTGAGTATTTATGCATGCCAGTATAATATATAGCCTAGAATATTATAATTTCTAAACTACTAAATTAATTAGTAAAACGTGAGTGAAGTGTTTACTCATGGTCCATTGCTTACATTATGAATGCATCTTTAATTTAGAATTTGGTCTTTGGATTTAACTGTGTTAATGCATTAAGCCATTTTTCGATGTTATTTTCTTGGGGACAAAACTCTTAAACTCATTTCATACAAAAACCAATTTTGTAAAAACAAACAAACAGGAAAACCAACAGGATGCGCATTTTTGCTCTGACTTGAGCAGGAGGGCTTCACAAAAATGAACCGAAACTCAGCGAATACTTGCCTCATAGACATGATAAACATATCTATAAAATGCTTTAAATGACTACTTTAAAACGAAATAATTCAAATCGAAAACAAAAACTCTTTCATTATGAGTGTTGCGCTTCTTATCACACGTCATTGGTCACGGCTTCTGCTCATTTACTTGTTTTTAGTAAATTTCTAATTTTAGGCGGTTTCTATAGTGTGATCTTAATGACAATGTCGAGAGCGCATAATGTTACGTGATCCATGTGCGCGAGGACGAATCTCTCCACTCCCAAGCGGATCTCCTTCACTCACACAAAACTGGAGGTGTGCTTTTAACATATGGTTCCGCAAACACAACAGTCTCCAGGAGAGCGCGCGAGCGCTGAATGGTTTAAACACTGGCAAGAATTAAAAAGAAATGCAACTGATAAACTTTAGTGATCATGCGACACTGCCTCGATTGTGCAAGTGACAATTCCTGTGTCAACTGTGCAGCATGTAGCTGGCTTATAGTGCAGACGCTATTTGATTCACAAAAAAATAAGCTACACCTTGAGGTTCTATGGAAGGATATTCCGGACAAGAGAGGAATAATATAATATAATATAATATAAAGCATGTAAAGCGTTTGGTTAATGGTGAATATTGACCGATTACCTGTTCAAAGCATTCGGCACAATCGTCTGTGAGTGACGTCACCTCCCAATACAAACATGCCCCCTAGTTTAATCCTGCCCCTGACACTCATTGACAGGTCTCTGTGCAAGGCATCGGAAATTTAAATGCAAACGAAATTGCGATTCCATTTGAGTTTTGGCAGGTTACATGCGCGACATAAAGAGAGTGAAAAAGCAGACGTGGTAATTTTGCTATTTAAATATGACAGGCTCATAACTCGTGAGACATGGGAAATGGACTTTGCTTTTTCATTTGAAATTTGGCAGTCACTGTGCGTTCGCGAAAGCGAAAACGCAAACGGTAATGCACGATTTGCAATTGCGTTTGTATTATGTCACAATTAATGCGTCCACATGTGGAAAACGCAATTGAAAATGCAATTTGCAATTCCTTTTGAAAATTGTCCGGAATATCCTTCAAGGTTCAACAAACTCCTGCTAGCCAAAAGCCAGTCTACAGTGGCACCTAGAAAATTCTCAACCAAATAGACCTACGTTCTATCATCATTCCGCGATTCCACCATCTATCCTTATAAAATAGGCAAAATTCTATTCCTGAGCTTTTTCCCACATTTTGTAGACATTCCACATTAGTATGCATTTTGAAGTAGAGTTTTGCCTAAATACTTCTGATTTCAACAAAGACTATAGAATAGGGGTGCGCCGATCTGATATTCAGTATCGGTATCACTCCGAGACTGGCATTTTCTGCTGGATAGGGGTATCGGTTAGAGGAGACCAATCCAAATCCGATATTGTGCATATACTATTCTGTGTTATTGTTAAGCCCCACGAAAGGCACAAAATCATTATAAAGCACCATAAAGTCTCCTTGCACTATATTTCGAGTGTTCCGAGACCGTTCCATAGGTACAGATGAATATTTAAGTCGTTAAATTCAAGTTCACTTAAACTCTTCTCTGTCTGTCATCCTCCATTCAGCTGCAGCTGTCTGTCATCCTCCATTCAGCATTCAAACTGTGCATCGCGTTCGGTTATGACAGTCAAGACGATGAAAATCTATCCAAGATGATTCACTGTTCCTATTATTATTAGGGCTGGGTATCGAGTTCGATACTTTTTAGGCACCGACCGAATTGCCTCGATACCATCGAGTATCGAAAAACGTCTCGTCGTTCGGTACCAAATTTCGATACCTAAGGGGTTAACTTTCTTGATGCTTAAAGCAATTTAATGCTTCCTCTGAACCCACTTGCGAATTTGAAATTATTTTACATTGTATTCGGTCTGAGACGCTAGAGGTGAAACCACATGTGACAGTTTTGGCGCTTTTCCACTGCGTGGTACGACTCGGCTCGGTACGGCTCAGTACGGTACGGCACGGCTCGGCTACTGCCGCGACTCCTAAAAAACTTTTTCATTCGGCGTCGCCCCATCAAGCTCTCACTGGATCCGCTCCTCTGCTATCAACGAGAGCAACGTCTGTACTTCCTCAACGTGTCGCGGTCGGTTATGACAGTCAAGATGATGAAACACTCTCCAAGATGATTCAGTGTTCCTATTATTATACTTGATCTGTAGATAAAGATCAGTGGTTTTGCATAAAAGTTTAGTTTAGTGCTGTTTCTAAAGCATGTTACTGTACGTTCACACCGCCGCCATCGAGAGCGTCAAAAATCGCTCTGGCCGCCCTGCCAATAACGCTGTGGAAAGATTCGTGGACGCTCTGACGTAGATCGAATGCTTATCTTGTATTTAAAGGGGTCGCAAAGCAAACACGCTTGTTGATCTTGTGCAGACTGACCACAAGGAGGGTAACGTTATAAGT
>NW_015555820.1:349601-369464 GCF_001515605.1 Sinocyclocheilus anshuiensis
GCAGTGGCTCAGGAGATGAGTCTTTGAGATTGTATAAACATCAAGCTGAAAAATAAAACCAAAGTTTTTTTTTTTTTTTTTAGATAATGTAATTTTGTTAAAAATTGATTTCATAAAATTGGTATCGAAAAAAGTATCGTTCAGGAACCGGTATCGAAGTCAAGGTATCGGTATCGATATCGAACATTTTTGAATGATACCCAGCCCTAATTATTATACTTGATCTGTAGATAAAGATCAGTGGTTTTGCATAAAAGTTTAGTTTAGTGCTGTTTCTAAAGCATGTTACTGTACGTTCACACCGCCGCCATCGAGAGCGTCAAAAATCGCTCTGGCCGCCCTGCCAATAACGCTGTGGAAAGATTCGTGGACGCTCTGACGTAGATCGAATGCTTATCTTGTATTTAAAGGGGTGGCAAAGCAAACACGCTTGTTGATCTTGTGCAGACTGACCAAAAGGAGGGTAACGTTAAGTTAACCTCATTAAATATTGCTGTGGACGAAGTATTAAGATCCTTTACATACCAGTTACATTCTACCATATGTCTGTTAGATCATGGAGTAGAGAGCACTATGAATTGTTCTTCATGCGCACAGTAACTGAAATTTAAAACTGTTAAAAGAAAAGGCTCAATAAACTAACGCACAGATTTAATACACTACGCATCAGTATCTTTGAACTTTTCTATGCTGTCTCAATAAACTATCGCACAGATATAATACACTACGCATCAAAATCATCTTCCCTTTATGCTTTGAAATTTTCTATGCAGAGCGCAGCGCTGTGACTCCATGTTGCTTCAAGCGCATCATTCTGCGCATAAGTGCTTTGTGCCGCTCTGCATAGGAGCCTTTCATCATGTTATAATACTTTTGCTCAATGAAAGATTATTAATAGCCTTTCTTGTTGTCTTATCTATCATATGTTGCTGCCTCATTACTGTGCTACAGACATTCGATTGTAATGGATTATCGGAATAAAAACTAAAGAATGCAAGCTTGCAGGGGTGGAGTTTAAACGAACTAAATAACTGGAGAAGTTTCACATACGTCACCAGATAGAAGTCTGTCATTTTCACTGCAAGGTCCAGTAATGACATTTTGATTAAACATTTGATTAAACATCACAAGGTAAATAAAAAATAATTTGTTCAAATTGTAATTTGCACAAATAAATTGTTCACAATAACATCTGTAACATGCACTTACAAAATAGATATGGTGAAATTGTTCTATGCCAAATTTAAAGCAGTTTTCATTGATCTTGGTGTAAACATACTTTAAACAAGGGGTACTCAAGTTCTAGAGGCCAAGCGGGTCGGAATTAAACCACATAAAATGCTAAGGGCCACAAATTACCATTTGCATCATAAGCCTTTATTTAACACAATATTTGTACTTTTACTGATTTAGAAATGCAGTTTATTACTTATCTAAGTCTTGCTTGTCCTTGTCCTATTTAAAACAATACGGAACAAAAAAGTGGATTAAAAGTTTGTTTTGCTATTAGGGATGTTCCTTTCGGTTATTTTTCCTAACCATTATCTTTATGACTAAAAGGATAGTTGCTTCCACTGTTAGACGGAAAAATATTCAAGTGATTGCGCAGGCGCCGCATGCGTGCACACAGTTAAGCTTTGCTACCTTGACAATGCAGCCTGTTCTTTATCATAATAAAATACAGTCAGTCAATCATATGTAAAAAATACTATGTAGTAAAAAAAAATATGTAGTAAAAAAATATGTAGTAAAATCTGTGCCATTAAGTGTTATCACAGTGATGTTATGCAAAACATTTTGTTTTACGTGGATATGTAAACATGTAAACATTTCGTGTCGGCATTAGGCCTAGGCTATTTCTGAATGAAATAATAAAATGCTACTTATGCTACGCGTAGCGTATTTTAACCATGCAGCAAACCTTTTTAAATATTTTGATAAATTACTGAAAAGATAAATAATTAAATGACTTTTTAAACCATTTAACTGATTGTATTAATCGGTCAAAATTCTTACGGTCGGTTAACCTGAGAGACCCAACGTTGGTTTCAGTTTCGTTTTAGCCTAAATGAATTCGTTTTGGCTTGTCATTTATAGCTTCTTATATTTTTAATTCTTGTTCTTTTCAAAATACTGTTAATTGAAAGGATTTGTTGTGGAGTGAGGGGAACTAAAATAGCCTAGCTATGTTTACAGTGTTTATTAGAAACATTTCGCGTTGGTATTCTGAATGAAATAGCGACTTATAGCGACTTGCGTTTTTTTTCTTCTAAAAAACGCAATTTTTTATATACGCGTAGCGTATTTTAACCATGCAGCAAACCTTTTTAAATATTTTGATAATTTTGATAAAAAAAACAAAACATTTTAAACGATTTAACTGATTGTATTAATCGGTCAAAAATTCTTAACGTTCTTAACGTTAACGGTTAACCGGTTAAAATTAACATCCCTATTTGCTATATTAATGCAAAATAAAAATAAAAATAATTCATAGAGTATTAAACAAACTCAAACCATTCTTGAGCAAATGTAGCTCACAATTTTTTCAGAAGTATTATTTTTCTATTTATGCCAAAAATATGACTGAGTGCGCATTACTGAGCGCTAAACACATGTAATGTCTGTTTCATTCCTACTGGATGCCAGAGGGCACCCTCACGCGGAAACTCCACATATGCATCACAGAAGTAATAGAACTCATTATTGAGTTCTGCGCAGACGAATCCTCTCATTACAACCAAAAAATGATAAACAGGAGCATCAATTCCATTTAAATGATGCAAACATAAAGTCACACTGCCTAATGTTTGCACTACTTTTGAGTGCAAATTATAATAAAAATACATTAAAGGGGTCATATGATTCTGCTAAAAAGAACATTATTTTGTGTATTTGGTGTAATGAAATGTGTTTATGCGGTTTAAAGTAAAAAAAAACACATTATTTTCCACATACTGTACATTATTGTTTCTCCTCTATGCCCCGCCTTTTTGAAACGCGTCGATTTTTACAAAGCTCATCGGTCTGAAAAACTGCCGGCATTTTAGTCTAACTTTACTCTCCCAGGATCAGTAAACAGTTCTCCATAAAATGTGCTGCACACATCTGAATATTTGGGTTGCACTGTTCTGGAACAGTGTTGTAAATACAACTTAATCACTGATTTCTAGTCGTGTCCATTTTTGGAAGGCCAAACAAAGTAGTTTCGCTTTCACAACAAAAAACACAGCGGCCTAGCGTCAGCGAAAGCCCCGGCTTAGCCTGAGCTGAAGCCGTGCAAGAGTGAGCTGAGGCGGCGGGGTCGAGAACGGCGGTCCCGGCGAAGGAGCGGTGAAAACGGTGAAAGCCGATCCGGCAATCCACAGCACTAAGTTGATGTATTCCCTCAGCGACCAGCACGGATCAGCTCTAGGCATGACGAAGCGGATATCGTCCTCTTTTGGAAGACCAAACAAAGTAGTTTCGCTTTCACAACAAAACACACAGCGTCTTCACGACATGGCGGCAGCGGCAACAACAATACTACAGCGAGAATAAAAGTTACGCCTTCTTTCTTTGCGTGAACATTTGGCCGGCGTTATGCAAATCTTCCCACATAGTGAGGTAGATATGTGGGGGCGTGTTCAAACGAGCCGTTTTAGGTAGGTGTGGCTAACTCTTAACTTTTATAAAGAATATCTCTTTGGATTTGAGACTTTAGTCTTTGCAACTTTACAGATCTTCTTTATGCACCAAGAGCTTGTAACACTCCAAAGAAAAAGGAATAAATGAAATCGCATCATATGACCCCTTTAATCTTCAGCATGACGTGGGCCACAAAATTAATGCAGACGGGCCAGATGCGGCCCGCGGGCTGCCTGTCGAGTACCCCGGCTTTAAACCTTTAACTCTCAACCATTTAACCTCTTCCTTCTCCTCACCTGTTCTCCAGCTCAGAAATGTCTGTTTGCAGTCTTAGGTAGAATTTCTCTGCCTGTGAAAAGAGTTGTCGCAGCAGCAGCACATTAGTGTGAGCTGTGTTTATGAGTTCCAACTCCACTTCTCCACGCACCAGCACCTGCAGCCCATCCAGCATGTCAGATACCTCGTCCACCGTATATGTCTCCTCCATGAGCCTTTAATATGAATGTAAAGAGGGAAAGAAAACAGTCAGAAAAGAACATCTGAAGACAGAAGCTCAAAGGGAGATACTGCTAATACATAAGTGACATAGTCTGCGGCCCCTCACCTACTGTCCTTCAGGTCTTGGAAGCAGGAGTCGATTGTCTTTAGTCTCAGTGCCCGTTTAGAGTGGGCAAAGCGCATGTAATTTATCACCTCATTCTGATGTTGCTCATTAAACCCAAAATCAGCCTGTAGGTGAAGGCACAGAATATTACATTTAATGGCAATCTGGCCTTAAAAGACAAAGTTTGTGGCAAAAAAATATACTACAGAGAAACAGCGCCTTCTTTTGGTTACATCATGGCACTTATACACTAATCTACTGTACTGAGAACTGTAAGAATGTCATTGTAAAGTTCACAATACAACTTTAAAGCTGACTTTCATATCTGGTTTAACGAGATTAAAGTTATATACAAATAAATAATCTTATATCAAACACTCAAATTGCAAGTTTGTGCGATAGGAATTATGTCAATTTTCCAATTCATGCACTTTTTATGTACGGAAAATAGTTGTATTATTGTCTATATGGCGTATCTTATTAATGCAGTTTTTAATTAAAATTAGAAAGACACTTAAAACAGTTTAATTATATCAATTTTGATATTATAGGGGAGTGATTACTGATTGATCTGCAAAAATTAGGGCGATTTCTGAACAGCTTATGATTTGATATTGCTTGTAGCTGTAAAACAAATAAAATAAACTAATATTATGCTACACTGAAGTTATAGGCATGTTTGAATTTTATTACATTGTATTTAATGGTATTAATGGCCTTATTTTTACAGTCTATGGTTACAACCTGACGTCATCTTATATATCTAGCTAGTCTTCCCTTACGTCTCCTCTTTAAATTGTTTATTTAAGAGATTATATCAGTTTATTGCTCAGAAATCATACGTAGTTGAATAAACTAGTCAAATATAGCCACACGCATGATTTTTTCTCTAATTTTCCTTCAGCTAATTTTAGCTGGCTAAGCTACTTACCATTACAGCAGGGTGATGAAGAAAATAGTTTTAACGTGACCACAAGAAAAATAAGTCACCAGATTGAAATATAGAGCGTTAACATAATATTAATAAGTTTCGAATATCAAACGGCACTGTCATGAAAACAGACTGGAAATGATGTGAAGGACTGGAAGATTTGCTATGAACGTTAGCGAGAAGAGCCTTGTTGTGCTTATGGGTTGCGCTTGGAAACAGAACAGCGCCACTCCATTCTTCTTCTTCTTCTTCTTCTTAGTTTTATGGCGAGTTGCAATCTTTGCGCATATCGCCACCTACTGTGCTATTGTGCAATCAGGATTTTCTTTTATTATATTAGTTATTCTGTCTCAACTCTGAAGCCATCAAGAGTCCAGGTATCGGTTGGCGCTGCGTGTTCAGCTCCTCCGTCCTCCACACTGAACCCCTTAGACTCCAAACCGAAACAGAACATCTTTTATATTATATTCTTTTATCTAGTCCTGTACTATATAAAAAATTAAATAAAATCCTATATCCTGTTCTATCACTATTAAATTCATATCCCAATAAATATCCCACATCCTTATTCTTCTTACCTTTATCTTTTAGATATGCTATTAGTTCCTTCCTATCCTCACTATACTTTATACATTCATGTATTGCATGCTCAATTGTTTCTTTCTCACCACAAAATTTACATAAGCCGTTAACATGTACACCAATTAAAAACAATGAACCATTCAGCCCTGAATGACCCAGTCTTAATCTAGCTATTATCCCCTCTTCCTTCCTATTCCTTCCTCTTACAATCATTTTAGTATCTACCTGCTTTTTGATTTTATATAAATGTCTTCCCTTATAATCTAAATTCCACACTTCTTGCCATCCCCAGTTGATCACTTATTTCATTCCCAACTACCCCCATACGGGCTGGAACCCAACAAAATCCTATTAAAATTCCTTTCCTTTGAATTCGCCATATTAACATTAAAATTTCATTCATTAAATCTTCTCTAGATGACTGGTGGCTGGATAATGAAGTTCCATATTCATATTTTTCCTAAGTTGCTTAAATGTCTTATTTCTTTCTTTTACTGCTTTGCTGCATTCTTCTGTCCACCATGGAATCTTCCTAATTTTCTCACCCGCAGTTCTTTGAGGTATATATAGGGTTGCAGATTCTAATATTAAATCTGTAAGCGATTTGCAAAATATTTCAACTGTATCCTCCTTCACCTTATCTTTATTTTCTTCACAGTATTTCCCAAATGCTATCCAGTCTGCCTTCTCATACATCCATTTCTTTTGAAGATAATGTCCCATATTATGATTTCTAACATTTAATTTACAAATTATTGGAAAGTGATCACTTCCAATTGTGTTGTCGCCGATTACCTTCCATCCACAAATCTCAGCCATTTCATTTGATATTAATGTAAGGTCTAAACATGATACCGTATTATCTATTACATTATATCTAGTACCTTCTCCAGAGTTTAAGCAAACTAAAGATCTCTCCTCCATAAATTGTTCTATTATTTCCCCATTAGAATCAATTTTTTTACTACCCCATAACCAATTGTGAGTATTAAAATCCCCACACCATAACTCTTTCTTACCTCTTTCAACCGTTTCAAGTGAGTTTAATGACATGTTTTTACATGGATTATAAAAGTTACATACTACAAGTGAGTTCTCATGATAAAAAATCTCAACCAAAACACACTCCAACTCCTTCACCTCTGCAAGAACTCTATATGTCATTCCATCTTTTATAAACGTAACTACCCCTCCTCCTTGACTCCCAACTCTATCTTTCCGAACTGAATTATAACCTGGTAAAACAAACTGAAGATTTGGTTTAAGCCATGTTTTAGGCGATCATTCCAAAATAAAAGTCCCATTTATTCACGCATAAATTGTTTGCATCCACAGGGATGCCCATATGGGCCGGTTAATCTTTAACCGACTGTAAGAATTTTTTTAGAGATTAATACTATTAAACAGTTAAAAGAGTTAAACAGTTAAAAAGTAATTTAAATAATTAAAAACACAAAATACACACACAATTATAAAATAAAACAAATTATAATGGCACCCGTTATAAACAACATGTAGGCTAAATGTCTAGTCAAAACGAACGTATTTAAAGAGAAACTGAAACGTACCAGCGCAATCAAGGATTTTGTCCTTAACAACGAAAACAGCTTAAAATAGGCTACTCTGTTATTTTTGATCATACAGATAAGAAATAAGACATTATTCGAAAATATGAATAGTTCACTTTTATTTAACAAAACATTGTGCCTTTGTTAAAGAGAGAGAGAGAGAGAGAGAGAGAAACAAATAGGATGCGATTTCATTTGATATCAATGTAAGATCTAAACATGATACCGTATTATCCATTACATTATATCTAGTACCTTCTCCAGAGCTTAAGCAAACTAAAGATCTCTCCTCCATAAATTGTTCTATTATTTCCCCATTAGAATCTATTTTTTTACTACCCCATAACCAATTGTGAGCATTAAAATCCCCACACCATAACTCTTTCTTACCTCTTTCAACCGTTTCAAGTGAGTTTAATGACATGTTTTTACATGGATTATAAAAGTTACATACTACAAGTGAGTTCTCATGATAAAAAATCTCAACCAAAACACACTCCAACTCCTTCACCTCTGCAAGAACTCTATATGTCATTCCATCTTTTATAAACGTAACTACCCCTCCTCCTTGACTCCCAACTCTATCTTTCCGAACTGAATTATAACCTGGTAAAACAAACTGAAGATTTGGTTTAAGCCATGTTTCCTGAACACATATTAAATTTGGCCTGTATTCTAAGTCTAAAATAATTTTTTTGAATTCCTGTCCATTCGCAATTAAACTTCTTGCATTCCATTGTAGTACACTTATCACCATTAAGCTAATCAGATATCTGAGAAGCATCTGTTGTTGATGACCGAGTGAGTATGTCATGTATCATGTGAGCAGAGATTCCATTAATCCCTACGAATTCTGATGCAGCATCTAGTATTGTTTTTATTTTAGCTGATCTACTTGTCATCATCGCTGTAACATTAATCACTTTCACAATAAATGCCAGAAAGTATTTTGGCATTATTTTTGGCATATATATTTGGCAGTACTTTGTCATTATTAGGTCGTTTTCTTTTAGACATTTATGATTACAATCATTCTCCTTTCTATTCCCTGTTCCTTACAGATTGCTTATCATTCGCCAACGGTTCTTCTGCTCTTACCACCTTACTATGACAGCCCTTCATTGCTTCCGCATATGAAACTTTATTTTCAACCTTGTATCTCTGAACATCTTTTGCTTTTATCTGAAACTCACATCCTCCGTAGGCAGCACTGTGTGGACCCCCACAATTACAACATTTGAGATCATTTGTACACTTGTCATATTCGTGTTCTTCCCCACACTTCACACTTCACACATCTCATTTTTCCTCTGCACACTGCAGCCACATGTCCAATTCGCTGGCATTTGAAACATCGCAGAGGCTTTGGAATATATTCTCTGATTACATAACTGATATATCACAATTTCACCTTTTCTGGCATCTTACCTTCAAATGTCAGCAGTATACTCGTGCTTTCTTGTCGTTCCCCATTAGCATTTTTAAACAGTCTTCTCACATTGGTTATTTTGCCTCCTTTTATATTTTCCTGAATTTCTTCAGCAGAAATATAGGTCGGCACTCCTGATATTACCCCTTTCTCATTCTTAGCTACTCCTATTTCTTTGGAAGTAACTTTTTCTCCATTCATCTCTTTAATCCCTAGTAGTTTATTTCTTTGCCCAATATCTTTGACTACAATTAAAACTCTCCCTTGTCCCAAACATCTTGCCAAGCTAACTGTTCCAATCGATTTATCTATTGCCTTTGATAATCCTATTGGATGTAGATGTTTTCCTGCACCTTTTTCAAACGTTACCATTACTTTAAATCCTGTCATCTCATTTTGAATTAAGCCTTTCCTGTTATCTTTCTGACACGTTTTCTTTTTTTTATTCCCATCTGGCGTATTTATCAGCGTATCTTCACTGTCTTCCTGATCTTTACACATAATTTTCTTGCGTTTAGTGTTTTTCTTTTTGGAAAAAACCTCCGTAAATCCCAAACTATCATTCATTACTGACTCATCAGAGTCCTCGTCCATGATTGCACAATAGGCACAGATCAGATCTGATGGTCAAATTTTATTTTCCTATTAACGTTTCCTATTATAAGAATTTATACAAACAATTACCGCGTCCGCGTTATCAGCAACCTTTTCTCATACGAAGCTTCTACATCTACATCATCACCATCATCATCATCACTGCTCAGTGACAAAACGCACACCGCGCCACTCCATTACTGGTTGTGACAAGGCGATGTAAGATTTGGGACTACATTTCCCGTAGGGCTGTGGGGTAGCGTAATGTAGTAATGTGACATGCGCTAATTTGCATACATTTCTAGTACAAAAATCTGAACACTGGTGGAAGTCAGTTTCACAATTCTTGTTTTTTTTTTTTTGTTTTTTTTTACATATTAGAGGCAAATGTTTTTACAGAGGGAATTTTGGGTATCTCTTTTTGTCACTCCATAATTCAGAAAATACTTTGAACAGCCAGAAAACAATATATTTTCACAATTTTTGGGGAAATAAAATGTTGTATATAATCAAGAAAATTATATATGAACAAAAACCTTCAGAATATAGACATGAATAAAAATGTAAAGTTTGGTGTGTGTGTAAGTGCTACTGAAGTGGAGATTTATGGCTCAGTGTAGGAGAAAAAACTAATTTTGAGAAAATGGCCTTTAAAAATATGTATTGTAATTGAAATCTATTGACACAAATAGATAACGTGCTATAAAAGAAACACTTAACATCTTTTGGATGTTTTCTTTCCACTAGTCTGAAAAACCACTTTATGAAAAGCCAAAAAGCCCAAAATCTCAAAATTGACAGGTGCATGAAAAAACAGTGCTTTTGCCTGCAGTGTCTCCCCTTAATGGGTAAATTAATTTATCAGAGACAGAAATTTATGGAATTACCTTTGTGCCAATTGAAATGTATGTAATCTTTCAAGAAACTTATGAAAATATACATTGAAACTGAATAAAATGTCTTTGAAACTAAAAAAAATTAAATGCAGGCAAAATCTTTGACTTCATTTTTAATACACTGCATGTTTTGCAACTGTTTTCTCTTCTTTCATTCGCTGATCTGTACTTACAAATGCACTTCCAGAGTTTTCATTTACGCTTCTAAAGTTTTCGTTTATGCTGCTGAAGTTTTCGTTCACCATTCTGGCACAAATCTCTCGTGGGGGCGGGGCTAGCAGCGGTGTGTTCTTATTGGCTACTGAGTTTTTGATTGACAGCTTCTTGACCTGGAAGTGAAGGCGTCCTTGTTGCCTTGCCAGTGTGAATGTGAGCATCTGCTAGCGGCTTCCAATTTAATTTTAATGATATAAAATGATATAGGTTGAAGAGACTTTTGACTGTCAGGATCTGATTCAGACTGGTATGAGTGAACCCCCTAAGTGCCGGTTAGAGCACAATAATTATATAAGGATGAGGACACCGGTGATCAGGTTTAGGGAATGTATTGATAGGAGATTATCAATGACAGGCAGTAGAGGCATTAGTCTGGAACACAAGAAATACAATAAAGGATAATGAATAACTAACAATAACTAGGCATATACAATTATAACATCCATTGGTAAACAAAGACAGCCAAAGCATACTAAATCCTCATCAGTAACGGTTTTGTGAAATATACAATCCAAGAAGGGAAAAAAGGTATCACATTGTACATTATATATGTCCATATATGTATATAATCGCGGCACATCACAGTGATCGCTCGTTTGGCATCATGAACAGCTCAAAATGTCAAATCGCGTCATAAAGGTATCATTGAAAACCAAAACAGTGATATACATCTCAATAAAGAAGAAATAATCACATATATAACAGCATCATTAAGCTAAACTAACAGAAACAACGGCTGTGGGCATGTCTGGACGTGTGTGTGTGACGCAGTTATAAATAACTCAATACAGATCTCCATAGACACAAAAATAAAGCAAACAGGCTTACTTGTAGGTCAATGACTAACACCTCAAAGTAACTTCTGCAGGAAATATCAGAAATAAACAGGAAGTAACGTCCTTTCAGCGTTCAACAACAGCAGCGGCTCAACTCACGAGAATACTCAGCCGGATGATGACGTACAATATCAGAATAAAAGCTTTCTCTTAAAGGAGCCTTTACAAGAATCATCTTTGTAATCAGGAAAGGCGACTCTATGCTGGAGGGTTAGAGACTCCAGGATCATCTAAAGGTAAGGTTGGTAGGACAACCAGTCAGGCCACTGGTCGGGTATAGATCTGATCCTTGATCTGCACATCTGCTGATCGCTGGGGGTGCCCAGGACCAGGGTTGAGAAACACTGATCTAAAGGCAAGGTTGGTAGGACAACCAGGCGGGCCACTGGTCGGGTATAGATCTGATCCTTGATCTGCACATCTGCTGATCTGATATGACCATCGGGACTGAGATGGGTCTGAATGACTTTACCTACAGGACATAAACCTCGGGGCAACTGAGGGAAGACAATCATGACGTAGGTATGCACTTGGAGGTCAGGAGGCGAGGCTTGCCATTTCTGCCTAGTCTGCAGACTGGGAAGGTAATCACGTATGAATCGGGACCAGAATTGATCGGTCAAGATCTGAGAATGTCTCCATCTTCTGTGACTTAACATCTCGGATTCTGGGTAAATGACTTGAGGTAAAGATCCATCAGTCCGCCCCATGATGAGACTACTGGGGGTCACTGGGTCAGCATCGGCCACGTCGGAGGACATGTAACCCAAGGGTTTTGAATTAAGGATAGCCTCGACTTCCAACAAAACTGTCATCAGAACCTCTTCAGGGACAGACTGGGAACCCAGAACGGTGTACAAGGCTGACTTGACAGATCTCACTTCCCTCTCCCAAACTCCACCAAAGTGAGGGGCTGATGGCGGATTAAAGCAGAAGTGGATCTTCTGGCACGCTGCAGGTCAGGAGCTAAGGCAGCATATGTTTTGCCCAACTCCCGCTCGCCTCCACGGAAATTGGTCCCTCGATCCGACCATAACTGCGCTGGGGTGCCTCTCCTAGCAATGAACCTCCGAAGGGCCATAAGGAAGGAATCCGTACTCAGGCTAGGGAGTAAGTCTAAGTGTACGGCTCTAGTGGTGAGACACTTAAACAAAACACCCCACCGCTTCTCTGTACATCTACCAATCTTGATTAGGAAAGGACCGAAGCAATCCATCCCACATGAATGGAAGGCAGGCTTGTGAAGCTGAAGGCGGGCAGAAGGTAGATCAGACATCTGAGGCATGGAAGGCTGACCTCTCCACCGGCGACATTCCGGACATGTATGCTGAAACTGTCGAACAGTTTCACGGCCTCGTAGGATCCAATAATGTCTGCGTATCTCCGCAAACAATCGCTCTGATCCAGGATGATGCAGCTTGTTGTCATAATGACGGATGATCAGGCAAGTAACTGGATGTTTAGGGTCTAAGACTACAGGATGGAGAACAGAATGTGCGAGGTCAGCCACTCTCCTCAAACAACCACCCACTCTAATTAAGCTATTAGATGGATCCATCTCAGGGGCCTAGGCGACTAAACGGCTACTAGGTTTCACTGACTTTCCAGATTCTAACAGGTAGTAATCTTCAGGAAAAGATTCCTGTTGGATGCTTTTAAGGACATGGACTTCAGCACGACAATAATCTGTGGCTTCTGGAACTATGCCAGAATCTGGGTCACCTTGTAAGTCTCTGGCAGTGACATCCAGCAGGTCTATCCAAGTTGGGTAGTTCCATCTATCAGGGTGGCTACAGTCGGTGGGTGAGGTAGTTACTCCACAAAAGGTAGACTTTCGCAACTCTGCTGGATCTTCACTAGGCTCAGAAGTACGAAGGCACGGCCATTCTCGAGGGTCAAGGAGAAGGAAAGGGGGTCCTTGGGACCACCGGTTCGGGGAAGCAAGGTAGGAAAGAGATCTCACTTTCGTGAGGTCATCGGCAGGGTTATCGGCAGAGCTAACATAACGCCAAGAGCACTGATCGGTAAGCTCCTGGATCTCAGCGATCCTATTTCCAACGAAGACTCTGTAGCGACAGGACTCTGACTTTAACCACTGAAGGACCGTCGTAGAATCTGTCCACAACACAGTAGACTGGATCGTCAAGGTCAACTCGTTTGCCAGCAACTTCGCAAGCTGGGCTGCGACTAAGCTCCCGCAGAGCTCCAATCTGGGAATGGAGTGTACTCTCTTAGGGGTAACACAGAAACAAGCAATAAGGAAGGAGAGGTAGGTCTGACCGGCTGGGTTAATGGTACGTAGATAAGCTACGGCTCCGTAGGCTTGCTCAGAGGCATCTAAGAAGATGTGGACCTCGTGAGTAACTCCCTCAGTCCTAACTGCAGGGGGGACATAAGGCCGAGGAAGAGAGACACTAGGAAGGCAGCGAAGTTCTTCTTCCCACTGCATCCAGGAATGGAGAAGATCAGGAGGCAGGTTGGGATTGTCCCACTCTCTCGGTTTGTTCCAAAGGTGCTTAATGATCACTTTCGCATGGGTTGTGTAAGGAAGGAGCAGTCCCAGAGGGTCATACTGTGCAGCAAGGACCCTGTAAATATTCCGCAAGGTAGGGGTCGCATAGATCACGGGTCTGTGTTTATAGGACAAGGTGTCAGACTGCCAATTCCAACTCAACCCTAACGTGGACTCAGGGACATCTGCCTTCTCCTGCGTCAGCCACAACTCCACACTACTTGCTTGAGCCTCAGGAGGTAGGTGACTTAATACAGCTGGATCGTTACAGGCCCACTGCCGGATCTCAAATCCAGCCCCAGACAGGATAGTGCGCAGACGATCAATCAGACTCCGGGCTGCATCAGCAGTAGGTAGGCTCTGGAGGCAACATCTGTTAAGGGGTGCTGACGAGTGTGGCGCTGGAGTGCATAGACAGCACAACAAAGGATGGAGGTGGTGCCAAAGGGTAGGACCAACCACTCAAAGGTCCGAGGAACCTCATCCATCTGCAGTTCTCACCATAGGAAGCGGAGTAGAGGACGATCTTCAGGCAGGAGGTGGTTCTGGTGGAACATCGCCTTTATATCTCCGCTCATGGCTACAGTTTGCTCTCGAAAACTAAGGAGGACACCTAACAACGAGGCTCGAAGTGTAGGTCCGGGCAGTAGGTACTGGTTAAGGCTCTGACCTTGGTACTGATGGGAACAATTAAAGACGAGACGGGACTTCCCATTGTGGCTAACAATGTGGTGAGGAATGTACCAACACTCAGGGGTATCAGGAACAGAAGCAGTCACAACACGGACAGCTCCAGTCTCAAGGAGTCTCTGCATCTCCACTCGGTAAGTCTTGGCTTTCTCAGGATCTTTCAGCAGATGCCGTTCCATGCTGCGGAGGTTAGGCAGGACTGAATCTCTGAGCATTTAACTGAGGCATATCTCTATGACGAAGAAGAGGAGTGGCAAGGCGACGAACACCCTCGATCTCTAGTGTAAGGGTCTTGAGGTCAAGAAGCTGAAGGGCTTCCTGATCCTGCTTGGAATGAGTAACTTCTTTACACTCACGGTAAGGAACTGTATCCAACTGCCACAATTTCTGAACGTGATGAAGGAGCTCATCTTGGACAGGAACCAAAGAGGTAAGCAAGCACTGGCGAGGACTCAAAGGACAACCCATAGAAGGAACAGGACCCTGAAGTGTCCATCCCAGGTGTGTACGAACAGCAACTGGGGCGCCTGGGCCGCCCCATCGAACAGGCTCAGTCGGGGGGATAAGGTTGGTCAGAACCTATAAGGAGCAAGGGCTGGACATCAGTAAGGGTACGAATAGGAAGGCCCCTCAAGTGTCTGTACTTCCGCCGTAACTGCTCAACTGGATAGGACTGGCGCGACAGGTTAAGGCAATCAGCAGTAAAGGCGTGACTGATCTGATAACCGATCTGCGGTCGGTAGATGGGAGAAATCTGGAAGGATATGGAACGACCACGAATGACCTGAACATCGTCTCTGACTGTCCGTAATGGAAGGTCTTCTGGAACACCCTGAATGCCCAGGGCTTCAACGGCAGTGGACAGCAGGATTGTTTGCTCCGACCCGTCATCCAGGAGGGCAAGGGTATCCAGGGTGTGATCCTCATAGCGCAGGTGCACTGGAACCACTTTGAGCATCACACGGCCGCTAACAGAAGGCTTATCCAAGAAGAATCTGTCTGAGGAGAAACTTGTGAAGCAACTCTTCTCCACAGTAGCAGAATCCTCAGTAGAGGAAGGACTGACATTCACGTCGTGAGGGGAACGAAGATGTAGGCCAAGACTGCAGGGCTTCTTCAGATCACATTGGGCAGCATGGTGGGATCTGGCACAGCGCCAACAGCAATTGTGACTACGGATCCAGGTCTTAACTTGATCAGGGGTAAGCTGGGCGAAGGACGCACACTGACTCAGGTAATGCTCAGATGCATCAAAGAAAGGACAATAACGATTCATTCTAGCAGGCTTCGCTGGCTGCATGGAACCTCTACGAGGTATGGAAGACTCAACTGGGGAAGGGGACAAGGATGAGGATGGGGCTGAGGATGCTCCAACTCCATGCAGGATAGCAACAGATCTCTTGCCAGCATGTGAGCTCTTAGACATCAACTCTGCATCGTAACTCTGACACCAGGTCTCGTACCGAAGCCAATTCGAAAGGTCCACAAGGTTAGGGGTAGAACCAGGCTGACGAAACATATGGCGCCGAAACTCCGCTCTCTGCTCTGGGGGAAGCTTACTTAGAAGGCGTGCGACGTGGGAACCACAACTCAACTCCAACTCCCCATCACGTCCTAAGGTTCTCAACAGGCCGACCAGGGACTGGACTTGGAGAGCAAATCTCTGGAAGGCTGGGATGTCACCTCGTCTAACGTCAGGAACGTCAGGACCACTAGCTATCCTCCTCAAGGCTAACTGATGTGGCTGGCCGTACTTGTCACAAAGTGCTGAAAGTGCTGACGTAAAGGGGGTAGGGGAATTCAAATTAGCATCAGCTATCATCTTAGCTTCCTCGAACTAAAGGAGGTCTACCAGGATCTGGTACTTAAACAGCTCAGTGCCATCTGGGGGGAGCAGGTTCTCCAGGGCGATGTGAAGGCGAGCGAATTCACTAGGATCTGGATGAGTAAACTTGGGGATTGTAGGAGGGGGGCCACGATACACTGACTCAGAGGAAGGGATTACAGGCCGCACCTTAGGCTCTGACTGAGGAAGAAAGGCTGGGATTGGCAGGCGCTAACTGGCCGTGGGCAGGCAATGGCATGGCACTAGGTGTGAGCAACTCTCTGAGGTCCTCAGGAGTAGGAGGCGGAGGGAATTCACCAACATCAGGAACACTAGGTCGAGGAGGGCGCGAACGAGTGGTAGGGAGCACCAAGGGAAACTGCTGAGACCCTGAGACCACAGGCTGATATGAAGTAGCCGCATAGGACAACTCAAGGTCACCTACTTGTCTAGCTAAGGCTGCATCCGGCTCAGGCCAAGGCGGCGGAGGAAGATCAGGGAAAGGATCATAATCGACTAGAGGAGTGGATACACGGGGCTTCACTGGAGGACTGGACAACCGCAGAGCCGAGGGCTGCACGGGCGAAAGAGATTGGCCTCTGGCTTGGCTAAGGTCTGCTCGAAGGGACTGCGCTGCGTGAACCAACTCTCGAACTTCTGCACGCACTGCTCTTAACTCTCAGGTCAGCCTCGAAGGCGGCACGCTCGTGGCGCAGGTGCTGTAGCTCACTGAGATGGGCAGAAGCACTGGAATCAGCTGCTGAAGGTGAGGAAGGGACTAGCTGAGGGCCCACCGCAGGCTGAGCATGCTGATAACTGGATGTCAGGATCTGTGAGCCATCAGGACGGACACGGTCACCACCAGGAAGGGTAACACATGGCTGAAAGGACATGGACCAGGCTGGAACAGGTGTCTCCACGGTGCGGAAAACGCGATTGTGACTACGGATCCAGGTCTTAACTTGATCAGGGGTAAGCTGGGCGAAGGACGCACACTGACTCAGGTAATGCTCAGATGCATCAAAGAAAGGACAATAACGATTCATTCTAGCAGGCTTCGCTGGCTGCATGGAACCTCTACGAGGTATGAAAGACTCAACTGGGGAAGGGGACAAGGATGAGGATGGGGCTGAGGATGCTCCAACTCCATGCAGGATAGCAACAGATCTCTTGCCAGCATGTGAGCTCTTAGACATCAACTCTGCATCGTAACTCTGACACCAGGTCTCGTACCGAAGCCAATTCGAAAGGTCCACAAGGTTAGGGGTAGAACCACGCTGATGAAACATATGCAACATACTCTCTGCTCTGGGGAAAGCTTGCTTAGAAGGCGTGCGACGTGGGAACCACAACTCAACTCCAACTCCCCATCACGTCCTAAGGTTCTCAACAGGCCGACCAGGGACTGGACTTGGAGAGCAAATCTCTGGAAGGCTGGGATGACACCTCATCTAACGTCAGGACTGTCAAGTACACTAGCTATCCTCCTCAAGGCTAACTGATGTGGCTGGCCGTACTTGTCACAAAGTGCTGACATAGTGTCCGTAAAGGGGGTAGGGGAATTCAAATTAGCATCAGCTATCATCTTAGCTTCCTCGAACTTAAGGTGGTCTACCAGGATCTGGTACTTAAACAGCTCAGTGCCATCTGGGGGGAGCAGGTTCTCCAGGGCGATGCGAAGGCGAGCGAATTCACTAGGATCTGGATGAGTAAACTTGGGGATTGTAGGAGGGGGGCCACGATACACCAACTCAGAGGAAGGGATTAGAACTAAAGGTGGTCTACCAGGATCTGGTACTTAAACAGCTCAGTGCCATCCGGGGGGAGCAGGTTCTCCAGGGCGATGCGAAGGCGAGCGAACTCACTAGGATCTGGATGAGTAAACTTGGGGATTGTAGGAGGGGGGGCCACGATACACCGACTCAGAGGAAGGGATTACAGGCCGCACCTTAGGCTCTGACTGAGGAAGAAAGGCTGGGACACGAACATTGGCAGGCGCTAACTGGCCGTGGGCAGGCAATGGCATGGCACTAGGTGTGAGCAACTCTCTGAGGTCCTCATGAGTAGGAGGCTGAGGGAATTCACCAACATCAGGAACACTAGGTCGAGGAGGGCGCGAACGAGTGGTAGGGAGCACCAAGTGAAACTGCTGAGACCCTGAGACCACAGGCTGATAGGAAGTAGCTGCATCGGACAACTCAAGGTCACCTACTTGTCTAGCTAAGGCTGCATCAGGCTCAGACCAAGGCGGTGGTGGAAAATCAGGGAAAGGATCATAATCGACTACAGGAGTGGACACACGGGGCTTCACTGGAGGACTGGACAACCACAAAGTCGAGGGCTGCACTGGTGAAAGAGATTGGCCTCTGGCTTGGCTAAGGTCTGCTCGAAGGGACTGCGCTGCTTGAACTAACTCTCGAACTTCTGCACGCACTGCTCTTAATTCTCTCAGGTCAGCTTCGAAGGTGGCACGCTCTTGGCGCAGGTGCTGTAGCTCACTGAGATGGGCAGAAGCACTTGAATCAGCTGCTGAAGGTGAGTAAGGGACTAGCTGAGGGCCCACCGCTGGAACAGGTGTCTCCACGGTGCGTAAAACATCAGGCTCGGAGATAGGTCTGCGTCGAGGAAACTGCACCTCATACTGCTCTAGGTAGGTTGGAGGACGAGTAAGACGCTTAGGGCGAGCTCCGCCAACAATCTCCTCATCAGAGTCCATCATATCAGAAAGGAACACTCATCCGGCTCGAAGGACCACAATGTTGGAGAGACTTTTGACTGTCAGGATCTGATTCAGACTAGGATGACTGAACCCCCTGGGTGCCGGTTAGAGCACAATAATTATATAAGGATGAGGATCAGGTTTAGGGAATGTATTGAAAGGAGATTATCAATGACAGGCAGTAGAGGCATTAGTCTGGAACACAAGAAATACAATAAAGGATAATGAATAACTAACAATAACTAGGCATATACAATTATAACATCCATTGGTAAATAAAGACAGCCAAAGCATACTAAATCCTCATCATTAACATGGTTTTGTGAAATATACAATCCAAGAAGGGAAAAAAGGTATCACATTGTACATTATAAGCCATAAGCGATCATCTGACATGATAAACATCACTCCATATATGGATATAATCGCGGCACATCACAGTGATCGCTCGTTTGGCATCATGAACAGCTCGAAATGTCAAATCACGTCATAAAGGTATCATTGAAAACCAAAACAGTGATATACATCTCAATAAAGAAGAAATAATCACATATATAACAGCATCATTAAGCTAAACTAACAGAAACAACGGCTGTGGGCATGTCTGGACGTGTGTGTGTGACGCAGTTATAAATAACTCAATACCGATCTCCATAGACACAAAAATAAAACAAACAGGCTTACTTGTAGGTCAATGACTAACACCTCAAAGTAACTTCTGCAGGAAATATCAGAAATAAACAGGAATTAACGTCCATTCAGCGTTCAACAACAGCAGCGGCTCAACTCACGAGACTACTCAGCCGGATGATGACATACAATATCAGAATAAAA
>NW_015555820.1:369871-372179 GCF_001515605.1 Sinocyclocheilus anshuiensis
TAGGACAACTCAAGGTCACCTACTTGTCTAGCTAAGGCTGCATCCGGCTCAGGCCAAGGCGGCGGAGGAAGATCAGGGAAAGGATCATAATCGACTGCAGGAGTGGATACACGGGGCTTCACTGGAGGACTGGACAACCGCAAAGCCGAGGGCTGCACGGGCGAAAGAGATTGGCCTCTGGCTTGGCTAAGGTCTGCTCGAAGGGACTGCGCTGCGTGAACCAACTCTCGAACTTCTGCACGCACTGCTCTTAACTCTCTCAGGTCAGCTTCGAAGGCGGCATGCTCGTGGCGCAGGTGCTGTAGCTCACTGAGATGGGCAGAAGCACTGGAATCAGCTGCTGAAGGTGAGGAAGGGACTAGCTGAGGGCCCACCGTAGGCTGAGCATGCTGATAACTGGATGTCAGGATCTGTGAGCCATCAGGACGGACACGGTCACCACCAGGAAGGGTAACACATGGCTGAAAGGACATGGACCAGGCTGGAACAGGTGTCTCCACGGTGCGGAAAACATCAGGCTCGGAGATAGGTCTGCGTCGAGGAAACTGCACCTCATACTGCTCTAGGTAGGTTGGAGGACGAGTAAGACGCTTAGGGCGAGCTCCGCCAACAATCTCCTCATCAGAGTCCATCATATCAGAAAGGAACACTCATCCGGCTCGAAGGACCACAATGTTGGAGAGACTTTTGACTGTCAGGATCTGATTCAGACTAGGATGACTGAACCCCCTGGGTGCCGGTTAGAGCACAATAATTATATAAGGATGAGGATCAGGTTTAGGGAATGTATTGAAAGGAGATTATCAATGACAGGCAGTAGAGGCATTAGTCTGGAACACAAGAAATACAATAAAGGATAATGAATAACTAACAATAACTAGGCATATACAATTATAACATCCATTGGTAAATAAAGACAGCCAAAGCATACTAAATCCTCATCATTAACATGGTTTTGTGAAATATACAATCCAAGAAGGGAAAAAAGGTATCACATTGTACATTATAAGCCATAAGCGATCATCTGACATGATAAACATCACTCCATATATGGATATAATCGCGGCACATCACAGTGATCGCTCGTTTGGCATCATGAACAGCTCGAAATGTCAAATCACGTCATAAAGGTATCATTGAAAAACAAAACAGTGATATACATCTCAATAAAGAAGAAATAATCATATATATAACAGCATCATTAAGCTAAACTAACAGAAACAATGGCTGTGGGCATGTCTGGACGTGTGTGTGTGTGACACAGTTATAAATAACTCAATACCGATCTCCATAGACACAAAAATAAAGCAAACAGGCTTACTTGTAGGTCAATGACTAACACCTCAAAGTAACTTCTGCAGGAAATATCAGAAATAAACAGGAATTAACGTCCTTTCAGCGTTCAACAACAGCAGCGGCTAAACTCACGAGACTGCTCAGCCGGATGATGACGTACAATATCAGAATAAAAGCTCTCTCTTAAAGGAGCCTTTACAACAGCCGCCCCAAAGATGAGAATCATCTTTGTAATCAGGAAAGGCGACCCTATGCTGGAGGGTTAGAGACTCCAGGATCATCTAAAGGTAAGGTTGGTAGGACAACCAGTCGGGCCACTGGTCAGGTATAGATCTGATCCTTGATCTGCACATCTGCTGATCTGATATGACCATCGGGACTGAGATGGGTCTGAATGACTTTACCTACGGGCCATAAACCTCGGGGCAACTGAGGGTCGACAATCATGACGTAGGTATGCACTCGGAGGTCAGGAGGCGAGGCTTGCCATTTCTGCCTAGTCTGCAGACTGGGAAGGTAATCACGTATGAATCGGGACCAGAATTGATCGGTCAAGATCTGAGAATGTCTCCATCTTCTGTGACTTAACATCTCGGATTCTGGGTAAATGACTTGAGGTAAAGATCCATCAGGCCGCCCCATGAGGAGACTACTAGGGGTCACTGGGTCAGCATCGACCACGTCGGAGGACACGTAACCCAAGGGTTTTGAATTAAGGGTAGCCTCGACTTCCAACAAAACTGTCATCAGAACCTCTTCAGGGACAGACTGGGAACCCAGAACGGTGTACAAGGCTGACTTGACAGATCTCACTTCCCTCTCCCAAACTCCACCAAAGTGAGGGGCTGATGGTGGATTAAAGCAGAAGTGGATCTTCTGGCTTGCAAGATGACACTGCAGGTCAGGAGCTAAGGCAGCATATGCTTCGCGCAACTCCCGCTCGCCTCCACGAAAATTGGTCCCTCGATCCGACCATAACTGCACTGGGGTGCCTCTCCTAGCAATGAACCTC
>NW_015555820.1:377109-377385 GCF_001515605.1 Sinocyclocheilus anshuiensis
CATCTTTCAACAACAGCAGCGGCTAAACTCACGAGACTGCTCAGCCGGATGATGACGTACAATATCAGAATAAAAGCTCTCTCTTAAAGGAGCCTTTACAACAATATATAAAGATTTTTTTTGTATTATTTTATCAGCATTTATCTGCTGCTACACTACTGCAATGGGGTGAACGAGACGTGAGTCTTGCGGATCCATATGCAAGGCTTTATTTCCAAGACATGGTCATATAACAGGCATGGGTCAAACAATGGCAAACAGGTACAACACAGGCAA
>NW_015555820.1:377599-380459 GCF_001515605.1 Sinocyclocheilus anshuiensis
GTAACAGTCTGTGTAGTGTGAGAGTCCATGTAGTGAGCGGGTGACCTCTGGTGGTGAGTGAACGGAAGTTCATAGACAGGATTCGTGACAACTATTGTTGAGATTTATTTTTATTTTTTTGCATATGAACATATATAACAACAAGAGAATTACAACGTTGCATATAAATGCCATCAGTACACATTATTACAAGTAAAATAAAAAATTAGCCAGAGGAATAAAGAAAAAAAAAACAATAATGAAGACGGTAAAGTTTACTTGTCTATTTCAAATTTGCAGATAATATTAGAAGTCCTGAGAGCTTTTTGTTTTACATTTACCATACCATATTGCAATATTGTTTAAATTCGTTGATAAAATGAAAGAAAAATTGGCTTACCACCCGACCACTTCATTTTATGTATATGAAACATCCCCAACTATGAACTAGACTGGGAACTGGCTCCGTAAAGTAGCTACCGCCAGAAGAGTGATAAACGCTAAACAATACTCAGCGTTGAATGGTGGTATGAGACTGATTTATATAGTGTGTGTTATTAGTAGCTTTCAGGTGAGCGTGTGATTGGTTACAGCTGTGTGCAATCAGTGCAATGGATGATGGGAAATGTATTCCAGGGTATAGCGTAACAGTCTGTGTAGTGTGAGAGTCCATGTAGTGAGCGGGTGACCTCTGGTGGTGAGTGAACGGAAGTTCATAGACAGGATTCGTGACAACTATTGTTGAGATTTATTTTTATTTTTTTGCATATGAACATATATAACAACAAGAGAATTACAACGTTGCATATAAATGCCATCAGTACACATTATTACAAGTAAAATAAAAAATTAGCCAGAGGAATAAAGAAAAAAAAAACAATAATGAAGACGGTAAAGTTTACTTGTCTATTTCAAATTTGCAGATAATATTAGAAGTCCTGAGAGCTTTTTGTTTTACATTTACCATACCATATTGCAATATTGTTTAAATTCGTTGATAAAATGAAAGAAAAATTGGCTTACCACCCGACCACTTCATTTTATGTATATGAAACATCCCCATTACAACCTGTAATTGAATAATATACGCTTTATCCTTTTCTATCCCATAATCATTAACATATATCATTATATCAGACCCACCCAGTTTAACAGCTGTATTAAGTTTTCTTGTAATTAAATTCTCGACATCAACCCAAAATATCTTTGTAACGTCAAGCGTTATCTATAGACCAATTTGGAGTAGACGTCACAGTTACGTCACTTGCAGCTGCGCGCGCATAGTGGTTGCAGAAAAACACTGGGAACAAGTGGAGGTAAATGGGTAAAATCCATGGAATATCACTGGATAAATTCTATGCAATATTTTATACAAAACTTCCTTTACATTATTATTAACAAAGAACTTATCAACCATTCTCCAAGCCTCACGCCAATTTAAATCTCCAAATATTGATGACCAGAAAAATCTAGCTGGAGGATGTGCAATGAAAAAATAAATGAAAAATTGTTTCTTTTTCTTTACTACAAAATTCACAAGAATAGTCAATATTCAATTTAAAACGTTCCAATACATGTTTCACTGGATAAATTCTATGCAATATTTTATACAAAACTTCCTTTACATTATTATTAACAAAGAACTTATCAACCATTCTCCAAGCCTCACGCCAATTTAAATCTCCAAATATTGATGACCAGAAAAATCTAGCTGGAGGATATGTAACATCATTTACTACATTTCTAATGTATTTATTTGGTATGTTGTTTTTTAAAATATTAATATTTCCAATAAAAATTTGATTAGTTATATAGTCCAGATTAGGGTTTTTACTGCATTAATTTAAATAATATATTTGTGGTTAGTCAGTTGATGACTAGTGATGGAGGCTTATTATCATACACAGAGTTTCTTGACAAATTTAAAATCCCAATTAGACCCAGAGAATATGCAACTGTGATGGATGCTATACCTAGTAAAGTATTATGTCTTCTTAATATTCTCTGGGTCTAATTGGAATTTTAAATTTATCAAGAAACTCTGTGTATGATAATAAACCTCCATCACTATTCATCAACTGACTAACCAAAAATATATTATTTTCAAACCATATATTAAAAAAAAGGGATTTATGTTTATATAAAATGTCTCTGTTATTCCAAATATAATATCTTCTAGGGGAAAAGTAATGTTTGTAATGAAATTAACTCATTTGTAAGGGAATTAATTATTATTATTTCATTCAGGTTTTGAGAGGACTCGGATCTGAAGATTCGAAGTCAACCTGATTAGAACTGATTCCAAATTTGATCATTTACACCTTATCTACCGTTCGTCCAGCGAGACATTAGCATCCGTGTATATTAACAATTTAAATATCTGTATTCTCCCTGGCCACGGGTTAATACATGTTTTGATAAGTTATAAGTTACGAGCTAGGTAACAAGGATCTTTGGCAAGGTTTGACTTTAAAATTATACGACACCAGACAATGATTCTTTATAAATGAAAACAAAAATGTATTGGCTATTCTAAATTACATTGACCTAAGCTAAGACATACACATACACACACACATACATACAGTCTCTGAAGAATGAAAATGATGTTAACGGAGTTCTGAGGAAAGCCCAAAGTTTTAGCAAGATATTCGCTACAGTTCTCTTACTTGTGACTTGAGAAAATCACAAAGCAGAGGTTTGTCTTATGTTTACTGCTTAAATTAGCTCGGCACCAGTTCAGCAGAGATAAGATTTTGTTCGTTTACTTGCGTTTTGGGTGACAGCTAAAAAGCTGAGTTTCCTGGTTTGCCTGCTTGAGGGAATTCCGTTGCTCATTGGTTACTGAGGTGACGTCAGGATGGTGTCCCTTTGGGGAAAC
>NW_015555821.1:0-238 GCF_001515605.1 Sinocyclocheilus anshuiensis
ATCTCAAAGGGTGCTTACGAGGCAAGCACGTGCTGGTCCGAACGGGCAATATGGCGACTGTTACGTACATCAACCGACAAGGTGGTCTGCGCTCCCGTCGCATGTCGCAACTCGCCTGCCACCTCCTACTTTGGAGTCAGAAGGTTCTGAGGTCACTTCATGCCATTCACATTCTGGGTCTGCTCAACCGTACAACCGACGAGCTGTCACGAGCTGCGCTCCCCAGACGGTCCAGCTG
>NW_015555821.1:1631-28188 GCF_001515605.1 Sinocyclocheilus anshuiensis
CTCTACTAGGAGTGTTGCATCCTCCTGGGTGCTGGCTCGTGGCGCCTCGCTGACAGATATTTGTAGAGCTGCGGGATGGGCGACCCCCAACACGTTCGCTAGATTCTATAGCCTTCGTGTGGAGCCGGTATCCTCCTGTGTTCTCACCTCAAACGGGTAGAGGCGCTGAGAGGCCCCGGTTTAGTGTCGGCTTGCTAAAACTGCTCCAGAGTGTCCGTACTGTAGGCCCTCTCGAGCTCCTCCGTCCCCTCGGCAGCCAGACATGGCGGAACGTCCAGCACCAGGCCCTCACTCGCTGAATCCTGTAAGAACCGGTAGAGGGCTGGGTTCCATATGTAGAGGCCTAAGTGGTCTTATATGTGTAAAGTCGACGGTATAGCCTCAGAGCTATAGCCTCAGACTTCTGCCATTTCCATGAGGGTTACAATCACCTCTAATCTTCCATATGCACCTAAACGGATGTCATATGTGTAAGTGCTTCCGAAACCTCCTTCGGGAAGGCTGGGGCTTCCGCAACGTTCCTGTTCCAAGTGGAACGGGTACGTTTTCCCAGTGTTATCCAATCTCACTGAGTGGGTAGAGCTACGACAACAGTGACTGGTCTTCTTGTTGCGAGCCCTGGGCCTACTCCAAAAAGGGGGCACAGGAGGCTCACACAGGACACTGGAAGGGGCAGCATCCGTGGTGCTTTGGAAGGGTTTCCCAATTTGTCGATCACCGACGGGATGTCGAAAAGGGGATCCCAATTCGTCGGTCACCGACGTGACTCGGAATGACCGACTGAAAGAGAATGTCTCGGTTACGTATGTAACCCTCGTTCCCTGAAGGAGGGAACGGAGACATCACGTCCTGTCGCCATGGCTGCTGTACCACCGCTGAGCGGCCGGGTCACTGGCTGTCACCGATGTTACTTCTCCATTCCCTCCTTCAGGGAACGAGGGTTACATAAGTAACCGAGATGTTTTCCTTTGCTGTAAACAAAACTTGTTTCTCGCGAGACTAGCATATTCTCACCGGAGCTTATGCTACGCCTACGTCATCCGCTGGACGCTAGGGAAGCTAGAGATTAAGGTTTATAAAGTTGTAAATAAGGATTTTTTTCTTACACAAACGCAATGCTTCAGAAGGTCTTTATTAAACCCCCAGAGCCGTGTGGACTTCTTTTATAATGGATGGGTGCAATTTTTTTGACTTCAAATTTTGGGCTACCATCCACTCCCATTATAAAGCATGTGTTAGCTTGGACATTATTTAATATAACTCAGATTGTATTCGTCTGAAACAAGAATGTCATATACACCTAGGATGGCTTGAGGGTGAGTAAATCATGGGGTAATTTTCATTTTTGGGTGAACTATCCCTTTAACCACTAGGACCTTCTTGTAAAGTGTTTCACCATGCCTTTGTGTGTGTTTGAGTGTTTAGACACGTGCACGTCCATGTCTGAATATGCATACGTGAGTGCATGCAGCAGAAAGGTTGTTTCTATGCAGGAGCACACTTGACTTATAAATACTATTGATTGTATGAAGGAAGTGATTAAAGTGGAAGGACAGTGTGCAGATGCTGACGGGGGTTAATGAGGGGAAGGAAGTTTGATCGTCTGGCAACCTGTCCGACCCATGAGTCTGCTGGCGGAAGAGCCTTCTGCTGATCAGATTCCCTCTGCATCGATCCACAGGGGTTTTACTGAGCGCACACACTCAGACTGATAACACACATACACAGAAAGTTAAAGTCTCATCTTCTTAGTAGAGTGCAGTATCTCTCATTTGCAACCTTACAAAAAAAGAAATCCATATGTCCAATATCCATTTCGGTATATACACTACTGTTCAAATGTTTGGGGTCAGTAAGATTTTTTTTTAAGAAATTAATACTTTGATTACAACTGTTTTCTACATTGATAATCAGAAATGTTTCATGAGCAGCAAATTAGCATATTATTTCTGAAGGATCATGTGACACTGAAGACTGGAGAAATGATGCGGAAAATTCAGCTTTGATCACAGGAATAAATTACGTTTTAAAATATATTCAAATAGAAAAGACTTATTTTAAATTGTTATAATATTTCACAATATTACTGTTTTTACTGTATTTTTGATCAAGTAAATGCAGCCTTGGTGAGCAGAAAAAAATCTTCTTATAGACCCCAAACTTTTGATATTAGAAACTGAAAAAACTTACTGCTTATTTTTTATCTGTCAAAAGGACTGAAAGCATTAAATTATCTATAAATGTTTAAAAAATTAACCAGTGATGGATATAAATACAAAAACTATTTAGTAATATTAAAAAGTATTAAATGAATGATGCTACTCCTTTGATGTTCACAAACTTTTTTTTTTTGATGAACTGGGTTAATATCATTATATTAATTATTTACATTTACATGTTTTCATTTAGTAGACACTTTTATTCAAAGTGACTTACAAATGAGAATTATATAAGCAAACAATTCAAGGGGGAAAAAAATTCTACACTACCGCATTTTAATAAATGCCAGAGTAAATCAACAAAATTATTAGAGTTAACTAAAAACTAAAACCGTAAGAAAAATGTTCCTTGAAATAAAATAAACATGAAATGAAAATAAAATAAAATATTTTAAAAAAGTATTTTATTTCAACGATTTTCAGTTTAACTTGATGTACTCAAATATTTAAAAATGAAATAAATATGAATAAAAACTATATAGACAAAAATGACTAAAACACACAATAAAATTTCTAAAACTTTCAGTAAATTAACTATGTACGCTAATTAGAAGCTAGTTAGTCAGTCAAGTTCTCCAAGAAGAAATGTGTTAAAGAAATTATAATAAAATATTATAAAATATATTATAATCAACTTTTTTTTCATCTTTTATGTCATTTTAGATGGAGTCACAATGTATTCTGGGATTGATTGCTCCATGAAAGATACATGCAATACTACCTTACAGTTTGGCCAAAAAGAAAAAAAAAAAGTTTTTAGGATCAGCTTTTGTGTCAGAAGCATGACTATGATGCCTGTCTATATAGGCAGCTCAGCAGGTTTTGGAACAGAACCTTAATTTTACAACAGTAAAAATAATATTGTTAGCATCTCCAAGACTTTATGAGCAATATGTTCAGATGACTCCGAAAAGGCTCATTTTTAAATCAATATGCTTTGTAGCACAACATTTCCTGTTGGCTCCGATGTGAAGCACGCCTGCGTTCTCCTTTGCGTTGTGTCCCTCTTTAACTCTCGCCATCATATGCCTTGAGTCATTTAAATAATTTCACCCGAGAAACACTCATACAAGCTCTAACACGAGCTTTGATGATAAAAGTGGCAAGCTACTAAACGCAGCCATTAAAATGTATCTGGAAGATTAAACGTTTTCTTTGAACATGAGCACGAGTGAAAGAGGGAGGGAGAGCCAGATCGCGGCTGCCAACTACAGAAAATGTTTAATAAATAATACAGCTTCAGGAGAAAAGAGATAACATTGTCCCCTCAAACACACACACACACACACACACACACACACACACACACTCGCCAAGAATAATGCGAATAAAAAGGGCTTTGCGGAGTACTGAGCTGGTCTCCATATGTTTGCTAACCATCTGCTGCACATTTATTAGGAATACGGCTGTAACAGAAGTACAGGCCTAAAATAAAGAGCTAAGCCTGAAACATACTCACAAATATGCAAACACCAGAGCTTAGCCAATGCATTGTGTGCACTGTGTACATATTTAACGTGTTTTCGTTGCGGTTAAACAACAATGCATGATTGTGTAGCTAAAAGTGTTCTTGCATATGTTTCATTCAAATTTCCAGTGTTGCTATATCAAAAATGCTGCTTGCTAAACTATAAACCAGGGCTATTATAGTTAACTGAAACTAAAAAGGAAATTAAAACCATAAAAAAAAACATTTTTGTCACTAGAAATAAAATAAAGGTTAACTGAAATAAAATAATGTTAAAAAACTTTTTTATTTCTCATTTTAATTTAGTTTAACTTGATGTACTAAAATAACCAGAACTGAAATAAAATTAATAAAAACTATATCTGTATATACTATATATCTATATATAACTATATAGATACATACTATATCTATCTATCTATCTATCTATCTATCTATCTATATACTGTATGCATATATAGAAATAACACTTATATGAAGTACTCAATTTAATCTAGTTAAACTATAGTCAAAAATGGACAATTACATTCAAACTATCCAGAGTGACGTAAATTTGCACTAAATTAAATTAAAATATAATTTGCATAACTGAATTGAAAAACTATACTAAAACACAAAAAAAAATATATATAATTATATTATATTACTGCAAGGACTTCTGGGAGCAATATTGAGAAATTACTCAAATTAAACAGTTCAGTTTTTTTCAACTAGTTCATTGAAGCAAGCAGCCGGAATGAACTGATTTGGTATATTGTATCAGATTTCCCAGCGCTATTCAAGCGCGAGGACAAGTTATTTGCTGGAGCTTACTTGGCTGTAAGATGAAATTAAATGAAATTAAATAAAAAACAAAATAAATAAATTAATAAATTAATATAATATTTAAAATAATCCATAAAATAAAACTCAGAAAAAATATCATACTATCTTTGAAGTTATAACTTTATTTAAAAAAAAAACTAAATTTACAACAGAAACATCATGCAATACATGTATTTGAGCTATGATTGCTTTTTGCAAATAAAAAAAAATCATTACATAATTACAAAAAAATTATTGGCTTTGCTTTTTCCTATTATTACCAAATGGCCTTGGCCTTTATGTGGTCTCACCCCTGACTGCACAGACTACCTGTACACCTGCTGATGGGTTACTGTCATGACCTTTACACTCTGCTTTAGAAATGAACCTGCAACCGTCATGTTAGCAGCCAGGTTAATAACCACTGGGCCACCAGCCCCGACTCGACTGTTTATCTTCAAACCTGGACCTGAAAGTGCCTTTAATTTTCTCAAAAGTAAGCACATCATAAAGAGCAGAAAGACAACATAAAAACAAAGCAGATAAAAGGATGGTAAAATATAGTAAAATCACAGACAAGAAGCAGGCTGACTGATGTTATGACTGATGAGTTGTTTTCATAAAGAACAGAGCCTGTAATAAAAGCCTGAATCATTGTTTGATATTCGCCTCCATTCATCTCTCAGGGTTTCATGTTCATAACAAACATTTCACTTATAATCCAGTTTGAAGAATCTCTAGAACAAGCCAAAGCTCACATCTGAAGTCAAACGTACAGACGCTCTTAAAGGGCAAACGCTGTGAGGAAGACGCCATCACAGTCTTCATCAGCGTATTATCTGCAGAACAAACGATTAAAGCGAATAAGGTACAGTAACGAACACGCAGATTACAGTCTGCCCAACGGTTGCCGCTTCACATTAAACACTACATGAAACGCCATTCACAACGCATTTCACTTCTACAGCATGACACTGAATATTGAGCCGAAAATAATGCAGGGCGGACATGATTTTACCCACCGGGCTTTGATTAGTTCGTAACAAATAGTCTGTGATGTTACTGGATAATATCACATCAGCTAAAAACATATCTATCTATCTGTCTATCTATCTATCTATCTATCTATCTAGTATCAAAAATTTTATTTCTGTACTGTTATGTATTTCAGTTTACGTGTTTCATTACACACACACACACACACACATACATATATATGTATATATGCTGTAAACAGTGAATTTTGATTCCATGTTTTCAATTTAATATATACATTTTTTTAAGTAATGTAATTCAGTGATTTAAAATTATATATACATTCATGTGAAAAAGTTAGGACACCCTATTGAATTCCATGGTTTTCTGTATCAGGGCATCATAAAAAAATATCTGGTCCTTGGCAGGTCTTAAATTTAGGAAATTAAAACCTCAGATGAACAACAACACATGACATATGATATTGCACTGTGTCATTGTTTATTTAACAAAAATAAAGCCAAGATGGAAAAGCCATGTGTGACAAAGTTAGGACACCCTTACTGTTAAGCAGAAGTTTTAGCAGTTTGCTGGTCTGGAGCCTTCAGGTGTGTGTTAACACAATGCCAAAGAGGAAAGACACCAGCAATGGTCTTACAGAAGCAATTGTTGCTGCCATCAATCAGGGAAGAGTAATGTGGCCATTTCCAAACAATTTAAAGTTCATCATTCTACAATGAGGAAGTTTATTCACAAGTGAAAGACATTCAAAACAGAGACCAATCCTCCCAGAAGTGGAGGAAATTCACCCCAAGAACAGACCGTGTAACGCTCAGAGAAATGGCAGGCAACCCAAGAACTTCACAGCAGACTCTACAGGCCTCAGTTAACATGTTAAATGATAAAGTTCATGAGAGTTAAATTAGAAAATATGGGACAAGTATGGCATGTTTGGAAGGCTTGCCAGAAGAAAGCCTCTTCTCTCTAAAGAAACATGGCAGCACTGTTTAGGTTTGCAAAGTTGCATCTGAACAAACCATAAGACTTCTAGAACAAAGTCCTTTGAACAGACGAGATCAAAGTGGAGATATTTGGCCATAATGCACAGTGCCATGTTTGGTGAAAACCTAAACAGCATATCAGCACAAACAACTCATACCAAACATCACATATGCTGGTGGAGGGCTGATGATTTTGGGCTTGTTTTGTAGCCACAGGAACTGGGTACCTCCCAGTCATTGAGGCGACTATGAACTCCTCTGTATACCAAAGTATTCTAGAGTCAAATTTGAGGCCATCCGTCTGACAGCTAAAGTTGGGCAAAAACTGGGTCATGCAACAGGACAAATGATCCCAAGCACACCAGCAAATCTACAACAGAACGGCTGAAAAGAAAAGAATCAAGGGGTTGCAACAGTCCAGTCAAAGTCCAGACCTCATCCTGACTGAAATGCTGTGGTGAGAGCTGTGCATAAACAAATGCCCACAAACCTCAATAAACCTGAGCAACGTTGTAAAGAAGAGTGATTCAAAATTTCTCCAGAACGATGTGAGAGACTGATAAAGTCATACAGAAAATTATTACTTCAAGTTATTGCTGCTAAAAGTGGATCTACAGGCAGTTAAATCATAGGGTGTCCTAACTTTGTCACACATGGCTTTAATTTTGTTAAATAAACAATGACACAGTGTGATATGTCATGTCATGTGATGTTGTTCATCTGAGGATTTATTTTCTAAATTTATTTTCTAAATTTTAAGACCATCACAGGAGTAGACGCAAAGCAATATATCACAGCATGCCGATATACAGTCATATTGCACGGCTACGAGTGTGATATTGCCTTTATACAACAGTTCAACAGCACAAGTGTGTAAATATATAAAAAAACAACAACAGCGGAGTGTCTTTAAAACCCCTCTTTTGTGTGGAACTACTTCCTTCCACCACGGATTCAAATCTCAGTTTGACAGTTTAACAGCTGAACCCAAGATCCGTTACTAATTCGAAAACATCACTTTAGAACTAGTAACGAAGGAACATTGAGTTGCTTCATTAAAAGTTTATTGTATTACTGTATTAAAAGATCACTGTATTATGTGGAGTCGAGTATTATGAGAGAGAGATGGACTGAGAGTGTGATTACCTGCATCTGATAACCTACAGCATTCATTCTTCAGCTCAATCTCATATTCACAATAAAACATTAGTCTGAATGTCCGCTGAGGAAAGCGATATCTTTGTCATACTATCCTTTTCATCTGTTAAGGGTGATTTCCGATGACAGCGCTGCTCACTGCATTTGTTGGCTGTCTTAGAAGCTGTTGTAGAAAGTAAAAATAGCGTCCTTGTTTACAACCCTGTTTCAGTCTCTTTCAATATAAAAGTCTTTACTGCTGACTTGTAAAAACAGTCTCTTGTTGCCATCTAATGGCGGAACAATTTAACTAAAATCATAAAATATAACGTGATGACATTTTGCCCTCTGCCAAAACTGTTTGCTTTGGAACAAATAATAGATTAATGAGACCAAAGACTGCCCATTAGATCATGTTTTAACCACTATGGAGACATCAGAGACATCAAATTCCAGAAGATCTGGCCGAGGTGAGGCTGCTCCCAGCGGGTTCATGAGCGCTGAACAGCCGCTGACGCCCTGGAGCTCACATCTCCGAAAACGTCAAAGCAAATTTTCAAATAGATGTTATCTTTATTAACAAACCGCATATCTGAAGTATAAACAACTACATTCTTGCCTAAAAAACTCTTAAAACTACATTCCATGACAAAAAAACAGTATTGTTTATAAAATTATAGTGGATTTGGGCGTCCACCATGACACTCAATGAGAGAAATACTGCAAGCGGAGTGATACAAATGGTGATACGGTTGGAGTTCCATTATCACAAGGGCCCTGTCCCAAATCGCACCCTAAACCCTCGCGGTCTTCTTCTGAGTCCACACTTTCGTGATGTAATAATACCGCTTTGACTGTCTGGTAGAAGTCAGCTGCAGAGCTCGACCCCAGTGCGGGCTCGGAAGAAGTGCGCATCGAGGGTGCATAGCGGCCGCAGAGGGGGCGCACGCGAGCACACTTATGAAAGCTAAAAGGACGAATGGGACATCCTACGGTCTCGTGGACTTAACGGACACGCGCACAAGGCGGCCATTGTAAGTCCGCAAGACCACGAGTGCACATGAAGTGTGCCATTTGGGACAGGGGTCATTGATGTCTCTGCAGAGCAAAAGTGGGCGTTTCTGACATTGTGGGTGTTTTCAAACTGATGGGTGATTCTAAATGATGAAATGAAAATGATCCCCCTTACCTAACCCCACCCCTAAACCTACCGTCACTATGACGTAAGCCATTCAAGTAACATGGTCGAAAAGGCCCCGATTTGGTAACTCCCATTACTGTCCTGCAGAGACCTATACTTTGTTATTACTAGAATATCTCACTCCTGGAAAAGGCTCTCAGCCAATCTGATTCGAGGACCAGAAAGAACTGTTGTATCAGAGTGAATTTTGATTTTATGTTTTTTAATTTAATATATTTAATATATAAAATTCTATATAACAGTGATTAAAAATTTTGATTGAATTTTGATGTCATGTTTTCAAGTGAACAAGAAATCCATGTTTCATCGATACAGTAAACATTTTTTAAATGTAAAAAAAAAATATATATATATATACTGTATATATGAGGGGCCGTACAAGCCATAATTCATTCTGGCACTCTCACACACTTACATTCTCCTTACACATGCATACATTTCTACTCTCACACCCACATACATTCTCCTTTCACATACATATATTCTTGCTTTCACATACTTACATTCTCCTTTCGCATACACATATTTTTGCTTTCACACACTTACATTCTCCTTACACATGCATACATTTCTACTCTCACACACACATACATTCTCCTTTCACATACATATATTCTTGCTTTCACATACTTACATTCTCCTTTCACATACACATATTTTTGCTTTCACACACTTACATTCTCCATTCACATACATATATTTTTGCTTTCACACACTTACATTCTCCTTTCACATACATATATTTTTGCATTCACACACTTACATTCTCCATTCACATGCATACGTTTTTACTCTCACACACACATACATTCTCCCTTCACGTACACATATACAGTATATATATATAAATATATATAGAATGTATGTAAGAGAAGAATGTATGTATGCGTGAGAGAGAGTATAGTGGAAACGGAAGGAGTATAGTGGAAACGGAAGGCGTATAATGGAAACGGAAGGCAGGTAAGGCGCGATTAGGGTCACCGGGACAGGTCCTGATCAGCATGGCTGAGGAAGATGAGGCGGTCGCAGAAGTATTTCAGCAAGCTATGTGGGTTTAAAAAATAAATAAATATTATCATCGTGAAAAGGTTGTATGGCCTCATCCCTTGATTGAGTTGTGATTGAAGACGTGGGCTCAGCCTCAGTCGTGTTGCCAGATACACGTATTATAAGCATCTATGGATTTTTTTTTCACTTAATTTAGGAAGTGAATAAAGTGGGAGGTTGCAAGTTAGGGACAGCGATATCTTTATATTATTTCCATAACTCAAGATTTGGACTCATTGCGGTTTATTTATTTTTAGATTATTTTGTTTGTTTTTCAATATCTGGCAACGCCGGCATTTAAACTGACAGTAATAAAAAACGATCAGGTTAAAAACAGTGCGGGCAGGTTATTCCTGACAGGATGCAATTTGGTAATGCAGATGTAGTGATCATCATGATATATTATCTGTAAGACAGACGCACTGAAGACGGACACAAAGAAGAGAGAATAGTCGCGCAAGCAGAGAAAATACTGTACCAGACAGAACTGTTCAAGGTTAGTTTGGCCAGCAAAATAAACATTTAATAAATGTAAAAAAATAAATAAAACTAATAAAAATGAAATAAATTGGCAACGAGTATGTGAATCGGCTCATTTGATAGTAAAAAAAAAAGAACAAAATCAGTAATTGGAATCGGTCACGAAAAATCCTGATCAGTGCATCCTCAACTGGAATAGAGTTAGACCTACCTAAAACACCTGAAAAAGCATGGTTCATTTCAGTTTTATCTTTGAACTATTGTACCTATTTGTGCAAAATGGTTATCATTTATTACAATACAATGTTACAGTCAACAATGAAAACAATAAATCTTATTTATTTATTTATTGATTGATTGTGGCAAGGCCTGTGAAAATACGATCAAAATCAGTATCATAACACTTGTACACAGATCTGTAGAACACGATAGTTACATAATGATATTTTTAAATTAAAAAGTTAAAATATGTACTTGAAAAGAAAACAGGATGACTTTGAATAGCATCATTGTAAAATTGTGAGGAAGAGCTGAGCAAGTCTTGCACATGTATTTCCTGATCTGAGAGTGACTTTCTGCTTAAACAGGAAATAATGGATACCAAAAAAATGTAGAAATGTATGTATGTATGTGTAAGGAGAATGTAAGTGCGTGAGAGAGAGTAGAAATGCATGTATGTGAATGGAGAATGTAAGTGCGTGACAGTAGAAATGCATGTGTGTGAGAGTACAAATGCATGTATGTGAAAGGAGAATGTAAGTGTGTGAGAGTGCCAGAATGAATTATGGCTTGCACGGCCCCTCATATATATATATGTGTACAGTATGTACATATAATACCCATATACACATATGTATTATACATATGCTTTTTATATATATATATATATATATATATATATACACACACACACACACACACACTACATATATTTTATATATAATTGCAAATCCTATTAACACTGGGTTTCAAATAACATCTGGATTTTTTAATCTTGATTATCTTTTTACACAGCCTGCACAGCTGTGAAAAAATAAGGCCCTGCTAATTTCTAAAGAGAGTAAATGGGATCAATTTTCATTTCATGTTGTCTTTAAAGAGAATTACCAAGTTGCTACAGGTCATACTACGAGACCAGAAAGAGTTCTCTTGTTTCAAACGGCATGCAGACTTCAGCCGAGCCTGACTTTACTCCAGAGACGTTCAGGTTTCCATTCAGCTCTGTGTGTGAATGTGTGGAAAAGAGTGAGAGAGTGGGACAAAAGCATGTGTGTATGTGTGGATGTGAGTCGAGAAATAACACACAGAACATAAAGTGCTGCAAAACACAAAGCAAAACAGCAAATCAAAGGACTGTGACAGACAGCATGCTTTCACTCCCACAGATGGTGAGGAACAGAGAGCAAGTGGAAGAATATAAAGCCAAAGATACTGCAAGACAACAGATACGGAGCCGAAAAGCCAAAGCAAGAAAATGAAAGACAAAATAGACACTCACATGTAAACCCCTTCTCTCCCATTCGTTTAGGATGAACGGATAGCTGATATACTGAACCTTCAGAGAGAGGAAGGGGGTATTAGGCAAAATAATGTGAATGTAAAACAAAAAGAGCGAGAAGTGATTTGGTGATGCGAGACTGAGAGAGCAGGAGAAACTGGACATGCAGACTGTAATTCAACATACCGACTGGCTGCATTTAACAAATGGGCTCCCCAGGTGAGATGGTAATCCGGTAAATATGAAGAGTTCATTTGCAAAAACCGATAACTCCATTTTTTTTTTTTTTTCAGAAATCACGTTTTTTTATTGCGCATTCCAAGTAATATCAATCAAACTGCAGTTGGGTTGTTTTGATTAAGTAATAATAACTTAAACAAATACAGGTAATTTACAAAGTTAAAGTTAATTGAAAGTATGTTTTTTTTTACATATTAAAAGTTTGTTTTATATCAAAAGCAGCTAACTCCAACAGTCGTTTTTTGGCAAAAGCAGATAACTCCACATTTAATGTTTTAGAGTTTAAAAAAACACTCGTTTAATCTTTGTAATCTCCTCAGATGACAATGTAGATGCCTGACAAACGTTGTTGTTGTTGTGATCATAAACTGTATGGATGTGATTACAAGCAATACACGGAGCTTTTCCCTCACCATTGTAACGCGCTGCTTTTGCAAGGTTCCGTGAAAACGTTTCAGCTTTTATTTTCCTTTTTCGCCCTGAAGAAGATATCACAGGTTCATCAAGTTTGTCGAAATTATCCATCCTTGATCACTTTTAGTCAGCTTTGACGAAACTCCTCTCAGCTAGCACGTCTTTTCAAAGTGAAAGTAGCCTTGTCACCTGACCTGAATACAGCGCGCTGATTCGCCAAAATTGACTTATCGGCTTCTGTTCAAAAATAACAAGGGCGCTTGTCGGCTTCTGCAGTAAAACGTGAACTCGCGAGTCGCGATGCCTTGAAAGTGGACAAAACCGGCTTTTTTGACAAAACGTCTTTAGGGTTCAGATCACATTTTTTTTTAAAGTAGCGTTTATCGGTTTTTGCAAATTAATTCTTCATATTTAGTTACCATATTGTGTAATTTATTTAGTTGTGGAAACTAGTTTGAAACTGTAGCCAAACTACAAGCTTCTCATTTTATAGTACAGTCAAGTTATTAGTGATAAGCTTTTTATTTAAATGTATATTAAGCTGATATAATTATTTTTTGCCATATTCAATAATATGTACACTAGTATACAAAAGTTTGTGGTCGTTAAGATTTTTTAAAAAGAAAGTAACAGTAAATACATCTATAACGTTGCAAAAGATTTCTATTTCAAATAAATGTTGTTCTTTTGAACTTTCTTTTAATCAAAAGATCCTGAAAAACAAATCTATTGTGGTTTCCACAAAAATATTAAAGAGCACGACTGTTTTCAACATTGATAATAATCAGAAATGTTTCTTGAGCAGCAAATCAGCATATTAGAATGATTTCTGAAGGATCATGTGACACTGAAGACTGGAGTAATGATTCTGAAAATTCATCTTTGCATCACAGGAATAAATTATATTTTAATATATATTCAAAAAAGTAAACAGTTTTTTTAAATTGTAATAATATTTCATAATATTATTGTTTTTATTTTATTTTTTGATCAAATAAATGCAGCCTTGATGAGTAAAAGAGACTTCTTTCAAAAACATAAAAAAATCCTACCGACCCCAAACTTTTGAATGATAGAGTATCTGGCACAATATACATAAATTAATAAAAAAATAGAAATAAATAATAATAATTATTATTATTATTGGTAGTAATAGTAGTAGTATTAAAATCATATAAAATACTATTTAAGAAAATGTTTCACTACAAATAAGAAAACAAATAAAGATTTGAAATACAAGGGGACTTTCCATCCAAACAAACCAATTTACTAAAATCAGTTGGATTTCCAAACTCTATTTGAGCAATCAAAATACATCAAACTACAGATTACTAAACAAAGTACTGAAAAGAAGATGAACAACATGTTAAGATGAATGAAACTTTGTTTAAAACTAAAATGCACTCAAATTTACATGGGATAGATGCTTGTAACGCTGTTTCCCTATCTTGTCGGTCACTACGAGTTATGTTGTGATGACATTAGGGGTCTAACTTGGGAGTCCAATCATTTCTGAGTTTAAGAGAAAACGGCAATGAAAATTGGCTAGTGAATTTTGCTGAGCCACTCCCCATGCACACGGGTATATAAGGCGACAGCACGCATCCACTCATTAGATTTTTGCTTTCGGAGCCGAGTGGTTGTATGAAAAGCTGTTATACTCCACAAAGCCATTCATCTGCTGTGTGTCGGGAAGCTGTTCTGGTTGGCGGTACGGAAGCCGCTCGTCTCCTTCCTCCATCCTTACTACCCTCGATGGCGGGGCGGCTAGGGGGTGCGTTGACATTCCCCAGGTGGAGAGAGCGGTTGCGGTGCAACTGTGGCCGCAAAACGCCGCCACTTGGAGGAATTGTCCTCATCTCCCGTCCAAAGCCTGTAAGCTGTCGGCAGCTCTCACTGCAAAAGCTTATAGTGTTACGGGCCAAGCTGCCTTTGCCCTGCATGTCATGGCTATCCTGCAAGTTCACTAAGCCAAGGCCTTAACAAATGCACAAGGGTAGTACTGACCCATGGTTGATGCAGGAGCTGTGCACGGTGACTAACTTCACCCTCCGGGCAACGAAAGTCATGGTGTGGTCCCTCGGGAAGGCGATGTCCACTCTGGTGGTCCAGGAGCGCCATCTCTGGCTCAACCTGGCTGAGATGAGAGACGTTGACAAAGCACGCTTTCTTGACGCTCCCATCTCCCAGGCTGGCCTGTTCGGCGACACTGTAAAGGACTTTGCACAGCAGTTCTCGGCAGTACAACAGCAGACTGAGGCCATCCAACACATCCTGCCCTGACGTGATCCTCCAGCTGCCACCGTTCTGTCACGGGCGGAGTCTCAGCCTGCTCGTCACCGTGGGCGCCCTCCTGCGTCCTCCACAACCGGCTCCGCCCCGTGCTGAGACGCCGTCGAGGCCGGCGCGTCGAGCCCCATTCAGGAGAGCGGCGCCCCCGTGTCGCACCCGGCTGCTAAGTCCTTCAAGAAGACGACGAAGCGGCCCTCATACGGGCAACCTGGAGATGTGGGAGACTGCTCTTCATGAGGTGGTGAGGACAGCGCCGCTCCTTCCCTCGGAGGAGGGCCGGGCGGAGAATCTTTTTTTCCCTTTTCTTTTTGTTCCGCCGCTGGCTCAACGGCCAGCGGTAACCACATTTTCAATAAAAGAGCAGTTTCCTTTTCCTCCGGGTTGCAAGGCCCGTGGGTTGACAGTGAGCGACGCACCGCTTCCTCACCCTCACCCACGACGCCCCCTATCGCCAGCGGCCAAGAGATCGCAGATCAGAGACGCAACACCTCTCCACGCATCTCTGGCCAGTCCCTCCAGGGACACGGGGAGTTTTGCTGTGATGACTCAGAACGCGGTGCCTTCTGGGCCACCCAGCACAACTATCCATCGCTGCACCACTGCGGGTACGTCGACTGTCCCTTTGGTGCCACTCGTACGGAGTTTGGGAGCGTGGCTTGCGCTGCCCAACCCGTCCCGCTGGCTCATTTGGACGGTTCGACTCGGCTACGCAATTCAGTTCGCCAGGCGACCTCCCAAGTTCAATGGCGTTCTTGAGACTTCGGTGGCAGTCCGAGACGCTTCTGTCTTGCGAGAGGAGATTGCTGTCCTATTGGCGAGGGATGCAATCGAGCCGGTCCCTCCAGCTGAGATGAGAAAGGGGTTTTACAGCCCTTACTTCATTGTACCCAAGAGAAGCAGTGGTCTTCGACTTATCTTGGATCTGCGAGTCTTGAATCGGGCTCTTCACAAGCTCACGTTCAAGATGTTGACGCAGAAACTTATTATCAAATGTGTTCAAGCCCAGGATTGGTTTACAGCGATCGACCTGAAGGACGCGTACTTTCATATCTCAATCCTTCCTCGTCACAGACCGTTCCTGCGGTTTGCGTTCGAGGGTCGGGCATGACAGTACAAGGTCCTCCCCTTTGGGCTCTCCTTGTCCCCCCGTGTTTTCACGAAAGTCGCGGAGGGCGCCCTTGCCCCACTATGGGAAGCGGGCATCAGGATCCTTAACTATCTCGAAGACTGGCTCATCATGACCCGGTCACGAGAGGAGTTGTGCGATCACAGGGACCTGGTGTTTCGGAACCTCAGTCAGTTGGGGCTTCAGGTCAACTGAGAGAAGAGCAAGCTCTCCGCTGTGCAGAGAATCTCTTTTCTCGGTATGGAGTTAGACTCGGTGAGTATGACGGCACGTCTCACCAACGAACGTGCCCAGTCGGTGCTGAACTGCCTGAGTTCCTTCAGAGGCAGGACGGTGGTATCACTGAAACACTTTCAGAGGCTCATGAGGCATATGGCATCCACAGCCGCAGTCACGCCGCTCGGATTGCTTCAGCACTGGTTACACTCCCGAGTCCCGAGATGGGCATGGCGCCACGATACACATCATGTCACCATCACACCGATGTGTCGCCGCCTATTCAGCCCCTGGTCGGACCTTGCGTTTCTACGGGCCGGGGTGCCCTTAGAACAAGTGTCCCGGCATGTCATTGTCATGACAGATGCCTCCAATACGGGCTGAGGCACTACGTGCAACGGGCAGGCAGCCTTGGGGTCCTGGACAGGACCTCGACTGCTTTGGCACATCAACTGCCTGGAGTTGTTGGCAGTGCATCTAGCCTTGCGGCAGTTTCGGCCGCTGCTGCTGGACAAGCACGTGTTGGTCCACATGGACAACACTGCGGCCGTTTCATACATCAACCGACAGGGCGGTCTATGATCACGTCACATGTCACAACTCCCCCGTCATCCCCTCATCTGAAGTCAGACGTGGCTCAAGTCGCTGTGTGCCATCCACATTCCGGGGGAGCTCAATCGTGCGGCCGACGCACTCTCACGACAGCTCACTTTTCCCAGAGAATGGCGACTCCATCCCCAGACGGTCCAGCTGATCTGGAGTCGATTCGGGGAAGCTCAAGTGGACCTGTTTGCTTCCCACGAGTCCTCCCACTGCCAGCTGTACTATTCCCTGACCCAGGCCCCCCTGGGCACAGATGCACTGGCACACAGCTGGCACCCGGGTTCTGTGCAAGTATGCGTTTCCCCCAAGTTAGCCTGCTCGCACAGACACTGTGCAAGTTCAGGAAGGACGAGGAACAGCTCCTGCTGGTTGCACCTTACTGGCCCACCCTGACCTGGTTTTCGGAACTCATGCTCCTCGCGACAGCCCCTCCCTGGCACACCCCCCTGAGGAAGGACCTTCTTTCTCAGGGGCTGGGCACCATATGGCACCCGCGTCCAGATCTCTGGAACCTCCACGTGTGGCTCCTGGATGGGACGTGGCAGACCTAAGTGATCTGCCACCAGCGGTGGTAGACATTATCACTCAGGCTAGAACTCCCTCTACGAGGCAGGCCTATGCTTTGAAGTGGAGTCTGTTCACGAATTGGTGTTCTTCTCACCGAGAACACCCCTGGAGATGCTCGATTAGAGTCATGCTTTCTTTCCTGCAAGAAAGGTTGGAGCGTAGGATGTCACCCTCCACCTTGAAAGTGTATATTGCTGCCATCGCAGCACATCATGATGCAGGGGACGGCCGGTCCCTGGGAAACCATGACCTGATCATTAGGTTCCCGAGGGGTGCCAGAAGGTTGAATCCTCCTAGGACACCCCTGATACCCTCCTGGGATCTCTCTGTTGTCCTGGCTGGACTTCAGAGGGGTCACTTTGAGCTGCTCGATTCAGTTGAGCTGAAGTTCCTGTCTCTTAAGACAGTGCTCCTGATCGCGCTCACTTCCATCTCGAAGGGTCAGGGACCTCCAAGCATTTTTGGTAAGGGAAGAGTGCCTTGTGTTCGGGCCGGCCTACTCTCATGTTGTCCTGAGACCCCGGCCTGGATACATGCCCAAGGTTCCCACAACTCTCTTCCGGGACCAGGTGGTGAACCTGCAAGCGCTGCCCCCAGAGGAGGCAGATCCAGCCTTGTTGTTGCTGTGTCCCGTAAGAGTGTTACGCATATATGTGGACCACACCCAGAGCTTCAGAAGCTCTGAGCAGCTCCTTGTCTGCTTTGGAGGTCAGCAGAAAGGGAAGGCTGTCTCCAAGCAGAGGTTGACCCACTGGATAGTGGATGTCATCGCCTTGGCGTACCAATCCCAAGGCGAGCCGTGCACCCTGGGGGTGAGAGCCCACTCCACTCGGAGTGTTGCCTCCACCTGGGCATTGGCGCACGGTGCCTCTCTGGCAGAGATCTGTCGAGCTGCGGGCTGGGCAACACCTAACACCTTTGCGAGGTTTTACAGCCTTCGTGTAGAGCCGGTTTCTTCCCGTGTGTTGGGTAACAGGTAATTGGCAGGAAGAACTGGCTCGGTGTCACGCTTGCTTCGCCATTCTCCCTCACACGGGGATGCGAGCGCCTTTCTTCTCCCAGTAAAGTTCCCCGGTTGGCGAACCCTGGTCGAGCGTCCTCCAGCACCCCCGTCAGTCAGACTTGGCGGAGCAGTCTGACGCCAGTCCCAGTACTGGTGTTAGCATGCCCGGAGTCCCGGTCAGCCCCTGTACTGGGCTAGGTGTCCATATGGCTTGATTCCCTACGGGTAATCCCATATGTGTATTCTTCCACGGTAAGGTTTCCCTCTCGGTAAACCTGTGTCTTCCCTTGACAGACCCGCTCTGTCAGTCTCTTCTGGCAGTTGTTCCATCCCTACTCTAAGGTAGGACCTGCCTCAGAGACCCATTCCATATGTAGTACTGCCCCCTGGGTCAGTCCATATCAGTATCTCCACATGCCACCTCCCTATGGGTAGGATGTGGTCTCCGTAGCGACCTTTTCCTTAAGGCTCGCTTCCCCATCGCTTCCCCATTGCCAGGCTGAAAAGAACAAATGGGAAAGATTTGAAGCAATCTTTCACTGAAGGTTGAAATCCCTTCCAAAAACTTTTTTGTGGATGGAACAAGCAGCATGGGCTTCTCCAGCAGTGATATACTCACCATTTGGTCCCCTTCGGTACCAAGGTCAGTGAATTTGCGCTGGGGCTTTGGGAAGGTTACGACCTTAGCATAGCTTTGTCTTGACATGCTACAGCTTGTCAAAATTTTCAGCGTCACAGGGTTGTGATGGTGTTCAGGTTGTGGCATTTTCTATAGACCCCTAATGTTGTCACGACATAACTCATAGTGACCGACAGATAGGGAACGTCTCGTTTACATACGTAACCCTCGTTCCGGGATTGAGGGAACGGAGACGTTATGTCCCCATGCCACAACCTTGAATCACTTGCTGTTGCGGGGACACGTTCTCGGCTCCTCAGCGTAAAACCTAATGAGTGGACGCGCGCTGTCGCCTTATATACCCGTGTGCACGGGGAGTGGCTCAGAGTGCAAAATCCACTAGCCAATTTTCATTGGCGTTTTCTCTTAAACTCAGAGATGATTGGCCTCCCAAGTGAGACCCCATATTGGCATTTTCTCTTAAACTCAGAGATGATTGGGCTCCCAATTTAGACCCCTAATGTCGTCATGACATAATGTCTCCATTCCCTCCATCAGGGATCGAGGGTTACCTACGTAACCGAGACGTTTCTATCTGGTTGCACCCCTGGCTAGGACTTGCTCAAATTTTCCTGCTGTCTAAGCAGGTATTTACTAGGTTTTGTAACCAAGTAAGACAGAGAGCTGAGAGAGTTGAGTTGAGTGGGGTTAAATGGATTGTGCCTGCTCAACTTTTAAGGGGAAGAACTTTTAAAGTTGAAACCTTAGTGAGGAAGTGCCTGCGGGGAGAGAGAGAGAGAGAGAGAGAGAGAGAGAGAGAGAGAGAGAGAGAGAGAGACACACATGAGATCCATTACACAACACCAAACAGAGGAGATTCACATCCACGGCCTGTCTTTCTCTCTCTCTCTCTTTCTATCACTGCTCGCTGCTCTAAAAACCAGCAAACAAATTAAACTGCCATGCTGATGGCTTGTCATTACATACATTCATGTCACCTGTCCGTTTCTTAAAGATTCTCACTGTGTCCACTGTGACAGCAATTGAAACACATGAAAGGCCATGTTTATGTGCCTCATTATGTACAGGAGCAATAAACAAATTATCTAAAAGCTTTAAAGTAAACAAGAAACAATATTTGCAATCAATTTAACTTTTGTAATGTGATGTATTTCAGAGCTGTCATGTTATATGGTATTAAACTACTGGCTGCAATGAATAAAACAATGACAACAGAGTTGATAACCAATAGCCCACGTGGCCTTGGTGACATCAACTGAAAATGAAATGAAATAAAATAAAATAAAATAAAATAGCCTGGGTAACGTCAACTGAAAAGCAAAGACATTTTAGAGGTAAAGAAAGTTTTATGTAGGATTCCAAAAATAAACTTTTCTCCCCCTTTGGATCATTATTTATTATTCATTTCATTATTGTTATTGAATAACTTAAAATATTTAAAAATATTTTAATTTAAATAAAATCTGTTAGTTGAAATAAAGCTTCAATATAAAATATATAAAATTCAATATAAATTTTAGAATGCAAACTTAAAGCAACTTAAATGAAAATTAGAAATGTTTCCTTGTCAACTAACTGTACTAAGTACTAAAATTACTAAAACTAAAATGAAAATAATATAATATAAATTAAAAGCTAAATAGAATAAAGAAAATCACAAAAACATAAATTTACTAAACCTTAACTAAAATTAAAATAAAATAAAAACTGAAATAAAAATTGAAAATATAAAAATAAAAGCTAATTGAAAAATTATAAATACTATAATAATATATAAATAAACAATTAAAATTGCCTCGTCAACTAAATGAAAAAAATATGTTGAAGTACTAAAATTACTAAAACTAAAAATTAAATAAACACAAATTTAAGCTTAATAGATACAAAAAATAATAAAAATGCCAAAAGCATATAAGACAGTTACTAAAGTTGCTACAACTTAACTAAAATTAAAATGAAAAATAAAAATAGAAAAATAAAAGCTAATAAAAAATACAAAAACTATAAATAGTATACAAAAATACAAAAATAACAGATAATACCAGAAACACAAGACCAGGAACTTGTCTTAAGAAAGTAAATAGATTCAATTCCGACATCATGTTGACGGTAAAGGGATCCAGCCTGACTGTGTGTGTGTGTGTGTGTGTAAGTGCACTCACTTTGTAGGCAGAGTCCATCAGTGCAGTTCTGTGACTGTAGTGTGACTCCGTCACAGTCCTTCCCTCCGTTCTGAGGCGCAGGAGCATTACACTCTCTCTTCCTCCAAACAGGTTAGTGTCTTTCAAAGAGAGAAAACTCAAGAAACCACAAATAATATGAAGGCACACACACACACACACACACACACACACACACACACACACACCAGAAACAACAGAAGTTAGCAGAAACAATTAGAAATTCTTCAGCTGTGATATGAGGCAGATTACTTTTTATTAAAGAGGCCATATTGTAGCATTTTATTTAATTCCTTGTCCATTAATACATGAGTCAAGGGTAGTTTTAAAATGTTAATGAGCCATGTTATGAATGGCTAACTTCTTTGCACGTGTAAATGAGTAATATTTCACATCATGCATATTACACACAGAAATTAAACTGAAAAATTAAATAAATAAATACCCCCCCCCATGGACCGCCTCATGCATTTTGCAATTGAATTGAAAAATAAATAAAAATAATATATAAATATAATGCAACATATTTATATTTATAATAAATATAATACAAAAATAAAATAATGGAATATAAGATAAAATAAATAAGATAATAAATAAAGAATAATAAAGTAAAATAAAATAAATTAAAAAACAAATATAATAAAATGAAATAAAATAAAGGTCCCTGTCATGGACCACCTACATATTGGACACAAAATGACTCAAAACTGTAAATAAATAAATAAATAAATAAATACATACATTGATTAATTAATTGATTAATTAATTACTAAAAATTCCCTGCCGTGGACTGCCTCATGCACACTGCACAAAAAAAAAATTCTAAAAAACTAAATAAAATTAAAAATAACAAAAAGATCAAATTCAGTTAAATTAAAAAATAAATAAAAATAAAAACAATATAATAAAATGATATTGCACACAAAAATAAAATAAAATAAAACTAAATAAAATAAACATAACAAAACACAAAATCAAATAAAAAAAACATATAAAATAAAATACAAATAAAATAAAACATAATGCATCTTCTGCTCTGATCTAGTCTGGTTCTGGGCCTGTCTCTGGATTCTGTCACAGGAGAGTGGCTGCAGTATGTGGGTCAGTCATTAGCGTGTGACTGTGGCATCTCTCCTGCTGCCTGCAGATGCTTTAATCTCACCTGCTTCACAGTGAACTGACTCTCACAGGCAGGAGGGGATGGAAATGTGCTCGTCCCTTAGGGGCCCCTAGGGGCCAAAGTATAGGGGAAGTGTCTGGCTTGAAAGCTGAACTGATGGGCCTGGAAAAAGATGCATTTGTCTGATGCTATCAAGAGGTGAAGAACTCAAACTGGACTGGAAAAGAATCAAGTTTTTATGAAAGGAATTCCTCACTTGTAATTCAATAGTCTCACAGTGACTTTTCCATCCTTCTGTTTATGGAAGGAATTCTTCATTTGGAAGTCACTTTGGATAAAAGCAACTGCCAAATGAATAAATGTCAATGGAGGAAAAAATCTGAACCAAATTCTTCATTGTGTTCCCTTCATGTTTAAGAACTGACCTCACTGTGCGTTTACGTCATGTCGGAAATATTGTAATAAGTTCCAGAGTAGTATCATGATTACAAACTCAGATCTTTATGAAAACCTCCATTTGTGATTCAGTGTTGTTTGTTAATTGCAAGAAAGCTGAAATAAAATAAAATATAAATATTAAATGAAAAACCTAAACTTAAATGAAAATTAGAAATGTTGCTCTGGCAACTAAATGACATAAGATGACTAAAAGAAATTAAGATGAAGAACTAAAATGACTAAACCTAAATCTAAAATAAAAATAAAGCTAAATAGAAATGTTAAAAAAACAAAAACGAATAAATACAACAAAATCACATAACAAAATTACCAAAACGTAAACTAAAATTAAAGTGGAAACTGAAAATATAAAAATAGAACTTAATTAAATCTAAATTAAAATCTAAAATAAAATATTAATAAATACTATGATAGTATATAAATAATACTAAAATAACACTGTTATGATTATTGTGACTTCATATAAAAATGTGATGTATATTATATATATATATATATGTATATATATATATATAATACATACATATATATACACACAGACCCACACCCACACACACACACACACACACATATATATATATATATATATATATATATAATATTTTTGATACTGTTTGATATGTCACTTTATTATAGCCAATGATATCTGTTGCACATTTTTAGTTTTTAATATTTTTCAAGCTAACATAGGAATGAATTAATGCAGTGATTAAGTATTTGCTAAGTAGATGGCATGTTTATTTAAAATAAATCTAAATGTTTCTTTTTACACCCAAAGAACAGAATATTCTTATAATAGAATAATCATTATACATTTTTGTTTTCTAAAATGATGCTTTTATGTTACAATATTTATATTAATAAATATAAGGTATAAGGATATAAGGAGGTAATAAATGACAAACAACAAATACAACTATATTCATGAAACAATTATATATGTAAAATTATTAATATATACAATATAATGTCACATATTACTTTATTAAATACTATTCATTACTATGACGTCATTTAATTTAATTAAATTTATTTTCATTTTTTTAAATACGAAATAAATATTTTAAAATGTTTCCAATACTATTGAATAACTATGACACTATTTTATTTATTTTATTTCAATATGAATAAAATATTTTTTTATTTATTAAATATAATTAAATTACTCTGACATTATTTTAAACAAAAACAAGGCTGTTAGAGATTATTACAATTTCACAAATAATTTTTGTCCCAGCTGAATGCTCAACACACAGGTACACGCACTTCTGTCCCTCAAAGCTTCGTTTTCATTCATGTCAAATTAAACTCTGATTCATTTCTGTAGACTGGTACCTGTGCAAACTGAGGTGCAGGCGATTTTTTGGATGGCCTGTCCATCACACGGCGACCCCCCGTTCAGAGGCGCGGGATTGGTGCAGCTGCGGGTTCTTTTCTGAAGGCCCCGCCCACATCGACTGTTACAGGTCGACCACTCCGTCCACGTGGACCAGCCGCCGTTCACTGTAAACACACACAGACATGATCAAGTCTCTCACATCATTCCACTCTCGCTTTCTTCTCATGTAATGATTTCAGCCCAAATCAATATTTCATGTCTATTTACTTTTTTATTTGGTAAGCAGCCGTGTTATGCCCTGTATTATTACACTTCAAAATAAACCCATTATTTTGTGATAATGAACGACCGGCTGTACATGATCCTGTACTCGTATACAGTCAGTCACTGCAGGTAATATTCCTATTATTGCTGATTTCAAAGAGTTTAATTGAATTATTGCAAATAAAGCTGAGGTTTATCTGTCTATTAATGGCTGGAACACAAACTCTTTCATCTAAAAGCCACTTTCGGTTTTACAAAATGAAGTTTTTCTGTACTGTTTTGCACTTTTTGTGTGGTGTTGCGGCAGTGTTAATATTGTTGACTCCATATGATTTATCGCATACATTTTCATTGAATTTTGCATCTTTTCTTGGTCACCTTGAAAAGCGTCTGCTAAATGAATAAATATAAATGTATTAAAAACTTTCTGTACTCTTTACTACTAGTCAAGGAAAGATTTTTCATTTCTCACACATTGCAGAGTGATGAAGAAAGTTGTTCCCCGGAAAAGATGCAGACATTAACCATGCACTTATAAGGTAATACATGACAAACAATAAATAGAGCTATATTTATGCAACAATACGGTTCAAAAGTTTGGGGTCAGTAAGATTTTTTGATGTTTTTTAAAGTCTTTTATGCTTGCCAAGTCTGCGTTTATTTGTTCAAAAAGTTCAGTAAAAACAGTAATATTATGAAATATTATTACAATTTAAAATAACTGTTTTCTATTTTAATATATTTTAAAATGTAATTTATTTTGTGGAAAACAAGACATTTTTTCAGGATTCTTTGATGAACGGAAAATTCAAAATTACAGCATTTACTTAAATTTTTATTTTTTTATTTTTTTTTTGTAACATAATAAATGTTTTTATTGTCACTTTTGATCAATTTAATCAAGTCAAGTCAAGTCAAGTCTGCTTTATTGTCAATTCTTCCACATGTACAGCACATACACGCAGAGAATTGAAATTGCGTTACTCTCAGACCCTTGGTGCATACAGATAACACTAACAGTAGAACATAAATACAGTCAGACAGTACAGATACAGTAATGTATCCTTGCTGGAGGAAAGTAAAAATCTTACTGACCTCAAACTTTGAACAGTAGTGTATATTATATTATATTATATTATATTGTATTATATTATATTTTAATATATTATTGTCACACCCCTGTGGACTGTTGATTGTGGTTTCTCCCTCTGTGTCCTTATTTGGTTGTTCCTGTCCTCATTATCAGTTAATCACCTTATTGTGCTCACCTGTCTGCCCCTCGTTATCTGCCCTATATTAGTTCCTGCCTCTTGTAGTCTAGTTTGTCGGTTATTCTCAATGTCTATGTTCCTGTAAATGCCAATGTCAATGTCAATGTCCATGTTCCTGTCTATGTTGATGTCTACCCTGTCTGGATTGCCTGTTTCTTTATTAAATATCCTTTGATTCATCATCTTCGTCGTCCTGCCTGGTCTCTAGTACACCCTGCCCGTGACAGAATAACCGACCCAAAAGAGTTTAACTTCCGTGTTCGCCCCTCCGTTTGTTTTCCGGTTTTTACTCAGTTTTTTGTTTCCGTTGTGTTTACCCCATGGATCCCTTCACGTGCCCCGAATTCCTCCTCCTGCTGGAGCAGGAAGGTAGGACTCTCGAGGACCATACCAGACTGTTCCTGATGGTCGCTAACGTCACCAGCTATCCGGACAACGCACGCTGCGCATTCTATGGGGCAAGTCTGAACGCCAAGTGCAAAGCGCGGTCGTCCGAAGATGGTCCTCGGGAGGAATTTGCCGCCTTTGTGGAGTGGACTCTGGCGAGAAACGGGTCGCCACTCACCATCGGCCCCGTGGAGGATCTCGCCGGAGCCACTTCGGACCCAGAGCCCAGCCCACCATCTCCCCACGGTACGGAGCATCAGCCTGAGCCCACCGAGGACGGAGAGCCATTTCCCGCCGCGATCAACGAGCCAGAGCAAAGCCAAGCGACTGAGTGGAGGATCGCCTCGGATGTTGAGCCCAACCCGTCAGACCAGGTGCGAGAGCCGGTGACAGTGCCCACCACGAGGGAGCAAGCCGTGGACGGTGTGAGCGCGGAGAGGAGCTCCGCCCCCTGCATCATGGCTGAGGGTGCGCTGACTATGGCGGGACATAAGGGCCAGAATGTGGAGGGAATTCAGGGTCAAAAGGAGGAGGAGAGACCTCGGAATCCTCAGTTTAGCCCAGGAAGGGCTCCCGATCCCCTGTCGAGCCTAGGAATGGCTC
>NW_015555821.1:28210-63607 GCF_001515605.1 Sinocyclocheilus anshuiensis
TGGACTGTCGATTGTGGTTTCTCCCTCTGTGTCCTTATTTGGTTGTTCCTGTCCTCATTATCAGTTAATCACCTTATTGTGCTCACCTGTCTGCCCCTCGTTATCTGCCCTATATCTGTTCCTGTCTCTTGTAGTCTAGTTTGTCGGTTATTGTAAATGCCAATGTCAATGTCCATGTTCCTGTCTATGTTGATGTCTACCCTGTCTGGATTGCCTGTTTCTTTATTAAATATCCTTTGATTTGTCATCTTCGTCGTCCTGCCTGGTCTCTAGTACGCCCTGCCCGTGACAATTATATTATATTATATTATATTATATTATATTATATTATGTTTTCTATTTTAATTTTTCACAAATGTAATAAAACATTTTAATGTTAAATACAAATGTTAAGTAAATCCAAGCTAAGTAAATGAGTGTCAACCATCATGTGATGCTCTTTGTAACATCTCACATCATTTAGGAGAACATGATCATCAGGTTTTGTTCATGTATCTCCTGTTTTTCTGTCATTCAAATAAAAGAGACGCAGACCAAATATTGTGAGAGGCAGAAAATGGACAGAAGAGAACTGTGCTGTGAGCAGCTGTGTTTGGTATGTGAGAGTCTATATTCCAGCTGACGGATCCTTTTACCTTCACACACACACACACACACACACACACACACACACACACACACACACACACACACACAGCTGGAGTGTTTAACTCTTGTGTTGTCGAGAGGTGATGCTCTTCCCATTTGAGTCTTCCGGAGAAAGACACAGAAGCTCTTATATTAAACTGTGTCACTCCCTCTGCTGCTATTAACTTACCGCACTCCCCTCACACACTTTCCACAGCTCTGTGTGTGTGTGTGTGTGTGTGTGTGTGTGTGTGTGTGTGTGTGTGTGTGTGTGTCTTTGAGTTCGTGTGAGGGAGTAGATTAGCTGTAAGTAGATTCCTCCTTTTCCTTCCCATCTTTCTCATTTCAGAGTTATGAAGCCATACAGCCAATAGAACAGGACTCGTTCCAGAGCTCTGTCTCTCGCTCGCTGTTTCTGACCATTAAAAAGGTTTCAACCACAGACTAGATTTTTGCATTTTCTGAAGCCATTTGCAAAACTCACCACCAGCACGATGCTATGGTGTTCTAAATGGTTTCTAAGGTCCTTTGAGTGGTTGCTAGCGAGGTTATTACAGTTTTGCATTTTTAAATTAGTTTTATTGTAATATCGTTTTCAAATTTGCAATAAAATTCAGTTTCGTTTTTATTCGTTTCATTAATAATTTTTTTTGTTTTAGTTTAGTTTTTATTTTGTGAACACATTTCTATTTAGTTTTTATATAGTTTCAGTTTGAGTAATTAAAGTTTAGCAGAATTAACAGATCACTTCCAGATCGCAGACCAAAGAAAGATTTAATTTAATCTTAGTGACACAAACAACTAGTGACAAAATTAAAGCATGCTGAGATTGATTAGATGGTAATAGTATACAAATATATGCCAAAATGAAGCAGTCAGGCCTTTTTACTCCATAAATCTATACAAGTTGCGCTTAATTTAATATACACTGTCATATTTAAAAACACTAAACTGAACGATAAATGTATGTTGTGATATTTAATTTGAAAATAAATGTAATTTGTTTATATTAGATGTCTTTTATCTTATTTATCCATAATCATGATACTGTAACTGTTGTGTCTTGCTCACTTTCCCGGGAATAACCGCGCATAAATCATTACTGGGACTAATGAAATTCAATAATTACGATGGAGTCTCAACATCTTTTCACCCCGTTTATTTTAAAGGGGTCATAGGATGCCCATTTTCCACAAGTTGATATGATTCTTTAGGGTCTTAATGAAAAGTCTGTAACATAGTTTGGTTAAAATTTCTCAATGGTAGTGTAAAAAACACCTTTTTTACCCTGTCAAAAACAGCTCTTTTCAGATCAAGCTGTTTTTGTAGCATTTTCCTTTAAATGTTAATGAGCTCTGCTGACCCCGCCCCTCTTTTCCGAGCTGCTCTCAGAGAGTGTTTATTTTAGACTGTTTATTCATCGTGAAACTTGCTAATTAGCACATTATTAGGAAAGGCGATTTGCAAAGATTCATTACAAAACATTATACAAAACTTCTTACAATAGCCTATGTGGTGATGCGCATGGCAGGTGGGTAAATTTCCCTCTCAACCAATGCATCAATCGTCCCTTACCTGATCATACATTTCGCAGTGCGCTTTAAATCAGAGTCCTGCACGCGGTTGACTCCACGTTGCGGGTCGGGGAATCAGTAGTCACGGGCGGACTGCGGGTCCAAAAGCCAAGACTAGCTATTTAGACTCGCTTTAGACGATACCCGCTTGAAGCTGCCTTCAGACTGCCCCGTGCTTATTCGTGTTCACGATCTGTAGTCTGAAGATTTCTATTTACAATTTATTTTTGATCATTATTATTTTATTTCAGTTCGTTTTTCAATAACTGTTGTTAGTTTAATTTCATTTTAGTTTTTCATTTATTTTGACATTTTTATTTTATTTCAGTTTACGGAAATCTTTTTTGATCAATCGTTTTCATCTTAGTTTTAGTTTTTGTTTACGAAAATAACCTTGGTTGCTAGGGCATTGCTAAGTACTTGTTATGGCAAATTTGTGTGGTTGTTGACAGAGTTGTTATTGTTGAATAAAACTAAAACAAAAACTATTAAAATTAGTTTTCATTAATTGAAATAAAGCTGAAAAAAATATAAATATTACATGAAAAAAAACAGAAATTAGAAATAGTGCTTGGCAACTAACTGAAATAAAAATAAAGCTAAGTAGAAACACAAAACAAAAACTAGTAGCCATGACAAAAGGATGTAACAAAATTAGAAAACCTGAACCAAAATTAGAATGAAAACTGTTGACAGTGTGGTTATTGTTAACTAAAATTTAACTCAAAACTATTAAAAAGCAGTTTGATTAATTCAAATTAAACTGGAATAAATTTTTTTTAAAAACCTTAAAATGAAAATTATAAATGTTGCCTTGGCAAATAACTGAAAAATAAAACGGAAAAAAATGAAGATAAATAGAATTAAAACATAATAAAAATGACAAAAAAACATTAATTACTAAAACTAACAAACGAAAACTAAAATATATAAAAATATAAAAATAAAATCTAAATCTAAATATTAACAAAAACTATAATAGTATATTGATACTAAAACCATTTTTTCTTATAAGGCCACACTGAGGCTTTTTAATGGCTAAGCTTTGGATAGATTATCAAGAGATTGTTAAGTGCAAGACAATTACTTGCCAAAGTTGTTTGGGGTTTGATCAAATCTTTAAAAGGATAGTTCACCATAAAATTTAAATTAATAAATATTCTTTTTATGTTTCAGAGAAGAAAGAAAGTCAGATTTGGAACAACATGAGAGGGTAAGTAAATGAAAATGCATAAATGTAAATGAGCAAATGATGACAGAATTTTCATTTTTGGCTCAACTATCCCTTTAAGTAGGCACAACAATGTTTTAGCAAACACCACTAAATACCACACCACTTAAAACCCACAGTACAATCACTCACACACACTGACACACTTGTGTTTTGAGCCAAAGCTAACTAAATGCCCAGCACTAGCGAGCTGATCTCAAGCGTGACATCGCTCAGGAAAGACCAAACCCCAAAAACACTGAGTCACTAAATCCACTTTGATGAGGAGGCGAGGATGACAGCAACAAGCACTGGAGAAAAATCATTTCATAGGCATCAGATACCATCTGACATGCCCACACACACATGCAGTCCTGCTTTCAGAGACCTTTAATCAGTGAAGATTGCCAATGAAAACAGGGCAGGACACCAAAGCAGCCAAAATCCCTTGAGAGGTGAAAATGCTCATCTTCACAACAGCCACAGCTCTTTCTCTGATTAATGCACCCTAACTAGGGATTTGCGTACCCTTAGACTGATTTGTAAAGGTAAAAGTAAGTCAATTTTATTTTGTCTCAGTGTATCCCATTGAGAATTCCTGTTAAATGCCAAATCAATTCCCAAAGTTGAATTAGAAAACAGGACACAGAATTGCAGGACACAAAATCCTGGAATGATAGCCTGAAAAGTTCAAAAGATTTTTTGTATACGAACAAACAAACAAATAAAACTTTATAGGTTTATAAATAGATAGATAGATAGATAGATAGATAGATAGATAGATAGATAGAACGATAGATAGATAGACAGACAGACAGACAGACAGATAGATAGATAGATAGATAGATAGATAGATAGATAGATAGATAGATAGTAGGGGTGTAATGGTACACAAACATGACGGTTAGGTATGTACCTCGGTTTTTATGTCACAGTTCGGTACAGTTTCGGTACAGCAGGGGGAAAAACTAAACATAAAACTGTTATTTTTTTTTATTAGACAGTGGTTTACTGAACAAATTGCTATAATAATAAAATACATTCAGTTATAATTCAAATTTTCTTAGGGATAAAAATCTACCTTGGCTTATGCTCTAATGAGCCCTTTTACATTAGGCCTACTAGCCTATAAGGTTACAGTTAAAGGTGGGGTAAGCGATTTTTCAAAAAAACTTTAGAAAACTGATTCGGGCCGACTAGCAAAACAAACTTGTAGCCAATCAGCAGTAAGGGGTGTGTCTACTCATGATGTGGAGCAGAGAGCGTTCAGTGCACAGCACAGGACGGACATTAGCGAGCCTAGCGACAGAAAGATAGAGATGGCGTATAAAAAACAAAAGAGGAAAACGTCTGCGGAACAAAAGAAGGCTTAAGGCAAGAAGTAGGACCCGTGTAAATATCGGATCAGCTTTCCAGCTCTGGAGAGAACTCAAGGAGCAGAAGGCCTGCGATCGGACGCTGAGGTTGCTTTGTTTCTTCTCGATAGGTGAGTAACACCGTGTCTGCGCCGCAACAGCTAAAGTCTGTCTAGTACACTGGACGCGACAAAGCGACCGTTGAAAATCATTTGAAATTTGTGTCAATACGTCATAAATAGAACGCAGCAGCAGTTCCCCTTCGGGAACTCGAGCTGCCTCGGAAAACGCTAGGGGAACGCCTTCAGCGATACCAAGCTCTGAATCATATGTGTAATCAGTCCAATCGATGGGCGAGACATCAGAGGTGGGTGACGTCATGACCAGGAAGCTTTAAAAGCACGTGAGGTGCAGCCGGCGTTAGCTTTCTGTCATTCAGCAAAGCTCTCTGTGTGTGTCGGTCACGATCTATGTTCTGTGAGTCTTATTTATTGTTGTCTGTCCAAAAAGTTACACAAGCATTCAGCAAAGAAAGTATAAAGCTCCAGCAGAAAATAAGATGTCTAAAGTAAAGACAAAGAAGGGTGAAAGCAGATCGCGTTATAGACTGTGTGTTCCTCCCTGCCCACGCTACATCACGATTGGGGACACAGTTTATGTGTGGTCTGCTTGGGAGCGGAGCACGTGGCGTTGGCTCTCGAGGGGGCTGACTGTCCGCATTGTGAGCAGTTGCCACAGCGTTTGCTTCGCTCCCGGAAGGCTCTCTTTGAGGAGGGAGCCTTCACCAGCGTTCCTCACGGTGCTGGCCCCGCTTCCGCCGAGGCGGAATCTGGTGGAGGGAATGGAGACGGGCGAGTCCCTATCTTCTTCCTCACCTGCCAGATCCACTGCCTACTTGCTGGGATCGGAAGCCCGTTCTGTGATTTCTTCCCCCCGGAGAGCAGGCTCGGCGCTTCTCCTATCTTCCTCCGAGGAGGTTGATGTGGAAAGCGTTGAGGATTCGCCCCCTCAATCCCCACAATATGAGGAGCTATTGGAAGTAGTTACTCGTGCGGTTGCCAAACTGAACATTGAACATTGAACACTGAACATTGCCCGCAGAGAAACGGGCTGAACCGCAGAAGAGTAAACTCGATGAACGCTTTCTGCGTGCTAATTAAGGAGAACCACTGATTTAGCTATCCGCGCCACCAAGGAGACCGCCCGTGCTATTGGGCAGTCCATGGCAGCTCTGGTGACAGCGGAGAGGCATTTATTGTTGACCCTGTCCGATATGAAAGAGAAGGACAGGGTCTGCCTTATGGATGCCCCGCTTGCGCCTTCTGGTCTGTTCGGCGACGCCGTCAATTCCGTCGTCGACAGTTTCAATAGGAAATACATCAATACAAAAAAGAAAACTGTCAAGGGAGAAAATCTGCAGAATTCTGCAGAAGAATTAAAATATGAAATACAAATAAAATCATTGAGGAGGCTGGGATGTGTGCCACTTTAATGTGAGCAATGGGTGAAAATCTGAAGGGCTTTTTGTAAAATTGTGTGCATGAGAACTATGAGTCACCGCTGTAACACATCTGAACAGACCATACAGCAATTTGTCACAGCTGGACCTGGTATTATCAGGGATATTAAGTACAATGGAGAGTACTGAAGGAAAAGCTTCCAATGCTGCAAAGAAAAGCCGTGAATGCACTTTCCACAAATTGGGTACAAATGATGGCTTGACTCTTTAAAAAAGTCCGTTTTGATTCTTTTTTAAACAAAGGGTAAGTGAAAGGAGGTGCTTTACCTTCAGAAAATGGCATTCGTCCACCTCAGGAGGTCAAGCTGCAATTTTTCATGTGCTATAATAATATACTCAACAGTAAAATTCATGTAAAATCTGGGAAAACTGAATGAGATTATTCACTTCCTGACAAGCTGTAGAAAGTGTCAGAATTATGTTGATTGCTGTGTGTCACAATTTTATGGAATAAAAGTAGTATTTTATGATGTTCATTTTATGTTTGACAGCATTATTTTAGTATCAAGATACTATTTTTTTTATATTTTTTAAATAGATCTACACAGTTTTGTTTATTTATATTTCTGTTTTAGTTATTTTAGTACATCAAGTTAAACAAAATAGAAATGAGAAATGTTGCTTTGGCAACTAGCTGAAATAAAAGTTAAAGTTTTTTTAATATATTATTCTGTTTTAGTTAATGTTTATTTTATTTTATGTAACATATTTTTTATGATTTTAATTTTAGTTATCTATTATAACACTGGTTTAACAATAGTTTGCCTAACATATGCAATCATCCTCTCCCCAAAGAATAAGAGATTTGTTGCGATTACTAATTCATACCCTATTTCTAAGTAAAATAACAGTTAGAGATATATATCCAATACAGATAATGTAAAAGAGATGTAAACAACAATCAATCAAATTTCAGTATGCAAATGAGGCAAGCACTGTAACAATCAAGTCAAATGGAAATTTTCCAGATTTATTGCTACATTTCTATTTAAAGTTACAATATGTCAGTATGTCATACAGTATGAAAAACAAAGTTGGATAGCACACCTAAGACTAAAATGATCTACAAAACAACTTTTGAATAGAGTTTGTACAAGCTCTTTTTGTTAAATTAATTGCTTAAATGTGTTGAAAAGAAGAAGAAAAAGAAGTGCTGTAAAGATGCATTCACACCATGTCGAAATTACCGTAATTATGAGTTTCTAGCTAGTAAAAAAATGGTTAATTCATGTCCTCGTCAAACGTATAATTACAAGCTGGAAACTTTTTAATGAATTTTATGAAAGCTCTTCTCCCACTTGACCGTGGTCAAGCCTGCCAAAAAAAAAAAACCTTCCCAGAAACTGTAGCTCACAAGCCGCTGGTTACAAAAGTATTTTTATTTATTTTTTTTTTAAATGGGCATGAAATGAAAACTCACTGTATCTGTTTTCTAAAAGCATATTATAGAGCTTATTGTGAACAATTCATATGTGCATGTGTTTAATTTTTAATTGTAATGGTTAATCAAAATATCATAACTAGATCTTTTGGTGACATCGACAGATTCTCTCTGGTGAAGGATGCAGGAATCCTCCAATCATTAGTCTGCTTTAAACTCTGCCCCTGCAAGCTCATGCTCATCTGCATATCATTTTGAATGCCACACCCACATCTCAACATCTAATCAACAACCTACACATAGAACCAAGGCTCCGCCCTACACTTTTTCTCTTTTGATAATCCATACATCACTTTACAGTAGAAAAGACCTGTCGCTACTTCAGTTTCATTGTGACTTTAATCCAAGAAATATTTTTACCTTTTCAAAAATGTTTAAAAAGTTTAAACAAGCAATACAACAAATGTAATAAACTGATTAATTATTGACAAATGTATCATTCGATTTATCATTGAATAAACAAATCAAAAAGTGTCAATTCTGAATGGTGTATTTCTACCATAAAAAGTATATAGTCAAACACATTAGTATTAAAATGCAAATGTCACAAAAATAACAATATAAAAAATTATGTGTATATTCTATTCTATTATTTATTCAGAAATCACAAAACAAATGAAAAATTAAAAATCAGTCAAGGAGTGTGGCTGAGAATATAAAGTGTGTTAAGTGCATGTTGAAATTTATAGTTAATATTTCAATAATTTAACAACACATTCACTTCACGGTTATCTGGAGTCAGTTACATGCAGACAAACAAATTAAAATATTTGTTGTTGTTGCTGTCAGTTTTATTGTAAAATGTGTTTATTTTAATTTTACAAATGTTAAAATAAAATATTAATTTAATATTATATGTATTTATTTTAATAGTATTACTATAAATGAATGTCATTATATTATATAATCATATTATATTATATAAGTAAAATTATTATTAATATAAATGTTAATTCAATTTAATATTAACTTACTATTATTTTAATGTAAATAGGTGAAAAAGGCCTGCACACTATGAAGCTGGAAAATGAAAGAAAACAAAACAATACAAAAGTTCCTTCTTCAGTGTCTACTCTTTTTTTTTTTTTTTTTAAATCTCCTAATTGTTTTTATCTCACATTTGCTTTTTTTTTACCCTCATAGTCTGCAGCCTTCTTTGTAATTTTCCGTCTATTAGTATTATTATTATGGCTATGCTTTTTGGACTTTTTTTTAGACATGTTTTTTGATTTCATGCTTTTTATTTTTATGTAAAATTAATTCGTTTTTAACACTAATTTAACATTTTATATTAATTAATTATTCGATTTCTATTTCATGTCTGTTGAAACCTTCACCGTATCACGGCACATTTATTCCATGAACACAAGTAACACCAAACTCACCATAGACAATCACTGTAGCCGTGGTGCTTCGTCTCTTAGCAACGATGTTCTTAGCGACACAGGTGTAGTTAGCGGTGTCAGAAAGCCGTGCCTGTTTGATGATCAGGTTATGATCGATAGTGATGTAGAAATTCCGATCATCTGCAGGATCGATAATCTCTTCGTTCTTCAGCCATTCCACCTGCACAGAGACAGAAAGATGAGAAGCCATTAGTGAAATCCATACGGCTACACCTGATGAGCCGTTCCGGGACTCGCAATATCAGGACGTCGTCATGCAATCTCTGTCCCGTACATGCATTAATTCCACCTATGCGTCTGAAATGATCAAACGTTGCAATTAGCTTCAAAGCTAACTCCTCAGGGCAAGACTGACTCAGAGCTTGAGCAATTTTGTAAAACGATAGCACACATTTTAGAAAAAGAACATTGCAGAGACATTAAAAGGGAATTGCATGCAGGCAAAAGACTTATGAGGATATTTTTGGACATAGTGTTTAATCACAAAAGTGGCCTGCTAATATCTCAAGGAAACATAGAGGAGAAACAGGAAGTGGCTGGTGGTTTAGCTTGAAGAGCATCTTGAGGACATCACAAAATCAAAGGACTTTAAACAGCAGAAAGTTCACTACACAACTGCCTTAAAAACATAACTGACCAATCACATCTCAACCAACCAGCTGTTGCCGACTGTCATTTTCTTATGCATTTTTAATGCAAGTTTCAATGCAAGGAGGATCTGTGTTTTGAAAATAATTTTACAGAAATTATGCGATATACTGCAGTACGTAAATAAAATTAAAAAGTGAGAAAAAAAAAGATTTGCCTTCATTCTGATTAACATTTTTTAATCAAATTATTCAAAATAATTCTAAAAAGCGCATAAATATTGGATAAAATAGTCAATTTTCAGTGGATATTTTTTAGCAATGCTATTGCTATCAGAATTAAATACTGAAAGAAACATATATGTATGTGTGTGTGTGTGTGTATACATACAGTATATTGTACACAAACACACACACACACACACACACACACACACTTTTATTGATTATTGATTAATCAATCAAAAATTAGAGTAAAGACTTTTACATTGTCACAAAATATATATTCATCAAAGAATCCTAAAAAACGTACCACGGTTTCCACAAAAATATGAAGTAGCAGAACTGTTTTCAACACTGATAAGCAGCAAATCAGCATTTTAGAATGATTTCTGAAAGATCATGTGACACTGAAGACTGCAGTAATGATGCTGAAAAATCAGCTTTGCATCAAATAAATAAATTACATTTTAAAATATATTCACATAGAAAACCGCTCTATGAAATGATAATTATATTTCATAATATTACTGTTCTTACTGTATTTTCGATTAAATAAATGCAGCCTTGGTGAGCAGAAGAGACATTATACTTTCTCCTGATAATTTTTTTTTCACTGAGTTAACACCAGTGCGTTCTGGGATTGTTTAATGAATGCAGCGCTGCCTTAGAATTGGTCCGAAATGAGGTTTCTTACAGGGTGGCATCATTATCCTGCCTACAGTTTGGAACAGCCAAGTCAATGATGCCTTAAAATGCTGCCTAGTTAGGCAGCTCACTAGGTTTACAACAGAGATAGTCATGTCTCCACATACAGAAACTGTTGAGAAGTCATCAGCGCTGCCGCTCAACGAGAACATAGCCTTCGCATTACAAGCTCTTCACATACTGTATACATCTGATGCATTAACGCAACGGTATGTCAATCAGGCGAGCGAGACGCAGACGCGTGTGTTTGCGTGTGTAAATGTGTCACAGCGGTGTACCTGAAGGCTGCTGAGAGCTCGTCTGGAGGGAATAGGGTAAAAATATCACCCTCTCATTGGCTCAGCAGGAGGGAAACTTACCCAATCAGCTGCTCATGCTCTCCAGCTGTGATAAACGCGTCACACATATTAGCACTCGTCTGTGCACGCACACTTCCCTATACATTTCACCTCATTACATCTAGCAAAGGTAACCCAAATCCCAGCTGTCAAACTAAACCTTCAGATTACTGTATTGAGTGCTATTGTCACCTCAACACACGCGCACATCTTTCTACAACAGCATTATCAGAAAATGAGCGCCTTCACGGCCCCACAGGTTCACACACACACACACACACACACTCTTGTATGTGATAGCTGTTCTCAATAAGCTCGTATTGTCATTTTAAGCTTAAAATCCTTAAAATTATTATTATTATTTATTTATTTTATTTTTTGCAGCAATGCCATAGAACATGCCAACACGGCTCCCCAAAGAACATTTCAGTGATCAGTTTATGTTCTTAAAAGAACAACTTTTTTCTTAGTGTGAAGAACATAAAAAAAAAAATTTGTAGAACCTTTTTCCACTATTAAGAAGCTTTTCTGGAATAGAAAGGTTCCATGGATTTTAAAGGTTCTTCATGAGATCAAAGATGCAGTAAAGAAACTTCATTTTTGACAGTGTAAAGTATGAATTTCTTTACAAAACATATTTAATTTTTATTTATTATATAAGAAGCATGCATATATGGACATTTCTTCAATACTGTTCGAAAAGCTCAGACTTTGCTAAGACTAGATCTCCATATTACGATTGCTCAAAATTAAAAGTTTGGATTCAAATAAACTCTCTAACCCTAAAATTTAACTTTATAGCACACTTACAATTTTAGCCTAATGGGTGACAAAAACGAGCAAAAAATGACTTAACCCTTTTGCTGTGCTGAAAATCCTTCACCTAATTTGGTGTTCCTGGTCAAAAATTACCTGCATTTGAAAAATTATTAGTAAATTGTGCTATATTATCACCAAATCTTGGATTCAATCTTTTTGTCAAATGTACTTATTTCACTAAATACAAGTTTTGTGTTTTTGGATTGAGGTGCAGAAACGAGGTGCATAAGCTCAGATCATGGAGGTCAACAAGTTGATAAAAAGACTGAATCCAAGATTTGGTAATAATATAGGAAAATTAGAAATTTACAAGCTATTTTTTTAGGCCGGTCATTTTTGACCAGGAACACCACATGTGTGGAAGGTGGGGAAAAAAATCCCAAAAAAGTAAAAAAAAAAAATTGTTTTTGGGAAGTTGTTATACCGTGTCAATACATTTTAGTCCAATGCAATGAAATTAACTAGCATTTTTAAGAAAAAGAAAATCCTCTCCAGATCAGAATGACTGGAAAACAACTAGAGGGTTAAACTAAAGGAGGGAGCTGAATCTTATTTAGAGACCAGACTTTGCACAGGCAAACACCACTCATAATTTCTTCAAAAGACACAATACTGTCGTTTTGATTACTTTACAACTACTCTAAAATGTGTAAAATAACAAAACTCACTGAGTGAAAAGTGTGTCCAACTTTCGATGAGTAGTGTACGTTCACCTGTATGTAAACGGCATGTTTGTAGTGCTCTCTCTTTGAGCGTGACTGACATTTGGTCCTTATCTCTCGCAGCCGTGTCTCTGTGAAACTCACATTCAGCTCAATCACGGCTGTTTCTGGACGGCCTGATTTTTCTCTGCAGGGACTCGTCTGCTGATCAGGATGAAAGAGGCAGAGAGACGCTCTTCACGCACCTGCTCATTTTCTCCTGTTGGTGTTTACTGCCAGAACAGAGTTCCTGTACCCGCCGGGCAAACGCAGAATCAACAACCAAACACACACAAACACACACACAGGCTGAAAGCAAAACCAATCAGGAAGTTTTGTGAAATATTTGAATATCTCTCAGATAATTGCTTTTTCTTCGTGCCAAAATATATGTGTATTTATGCATCCGTGTGTGTAGGTGATGGATATTTGATTTTTAAAATAAACACTGTCCCCATCAAAGAGAAGTTTTTATTTAGGATGGAATATGTTGATCTGAAGGTTGAGAAACTAGTGAATGTGTAAATGTGCACGTGTGTGCATCTGAAGGTTTAAACAACATTAATTGCATTACTTGGAAGTAGGGATGCACCGATACAGATACTGCGCTCCTGTACTCATACTCATTAAAATGCTCTGATACCAAAAAACGATCCCACACAGCATGTGAACAGTGCTGTATCCAAAGAAACACAACAGAACAAACAGAGAGCAGAATGGAGTTATTAGAGATTAAGGATGTCTATGAAGTACATTTCTGTCATGACAACTCTCGGAGGGATTGGCATTGTAATGTACATGACAATGTTAATGTATTTGGTCTTGGCGGAAATGCTGCTGTGAGCATGTAGGAAATACTGCTGCTGCACATATAACACGTATGAATACCCCCCATAGCATACATGAATCACCTCGTAGCAGATCTATACAGGTGGAGCTGGGGAAGGTGGAGGGTTTCTGAACTGCGCTGCGAACTGCTACAGCAAACAAAAGCCAGGTATCTGAATATTGAGCAGTGAGATCATTGGCTACTGATACAGGAGAAAACCAATCAGCTGTGCCATGTGATAATGATGTCATTAGATCAGATTGAGTTAGACCTATTGGACTGCGCCATCTAGTGTTTCATGCCAGAACTCTGTATTTCTGTCATAACAACTCTCGGAGTGATCGACATGGTAATTTACATGACAATGTTAATGTATTTGGTCTTGGCGGAATAGATCTGCTACGTTGCTGCTGCTGCGGCAGAGCAAGTACCGAGACATGTACTGCCAATACATCCACAACATGCTGCTGTGAGCATGCAGGAAATACTGCTGCTGCACATATAACACATATGAATAACCCCCATAAAGCAGGAGACACGGAACACAATACAATACAAGCCAATATATGCATGCCGCTGAATATAAGGATAAACTGCTGCATCAGTGGACATGCATGCATTCACGCACATGAAGATGAACAGACAAGGAAAGACAAGACACCCCCCAACAAAGCAGATCTATCGCCAAGACATATGCACTGCTGCTGCTCCAAGGAGCCATGTGAACCGCATGTGTTACTATCTATGTGTGCCTGGGCTACCACGCCGACCGGCTTAACACTACTGGCCTATGGCTATGTGAGCCTGGGCTACCACGCCGACCGGCTTAAAAGTAGTGGCCTATGGCTTTGTGAGCCTGGGCTACCACGCCGACCGGCTTAACACTAGTGGCCTATGACTATGTGAGCCTTGGCTACCACGCCGAATGTGTGCCTGGGCTACCACGCCGACCGGCTTAACACTAGTGGCCTATGACTATGTGAGCCTTGGCTACCACGCCGACCGGCTTAACACTAGTGGCCTATGGCTATGTGAGCCTGGGCTACCACGCTGACCGGCTTAACACTAGTGGCCTACAACTATGTTAGCCTTGGCTACCACGCCGACTGGCTTAACAATAGTGGCCTACGACTATGTGTGCCTGGGCTACCATACTGACTGGCTTAACTCTAATTAGACGTGCACTATGTGTAATGTTAATGAACAAAATGGATATATGTTGCAATCCGATAGATAAGACCCCAGCATCCACCTGAGCAAATATCATAATTTAGTCATTTGATATCTGCTGTTATTTTCTACACTTCATCAGTCCCAGCAGCAGAGTAACAGCTTGTTAATTCATGTTCGTGCAATGATAAGATGGACAAAGTTAGCCGATGCATGACATTTACTCTCTGGTGTAGATAAAATTTATCAGGGTTACAGTGCGCGAAACTCCTGGGTGGACTGAACTTGAATGAACTGAAATAAAAGCAGAATTTAAACGTTCTTTCTCCGTTTTCTGAACTACTCAGCACAGCTAGAGCATGTCACAATGAGCACATTTCTCTGAACTACACTACCCATAATGCATTTCATTCAGGACTACATCAACCAAAGATAGTGATCTTAAGCGATAACTCTTAAATACCTTCTTTCCGCAACACTGATTGTTAGGGTTAGGGTTAGGGTTAGGTTAACTTGTTTATGGTTGCTCGTTTTAGTATTCAATTAGGCAGACCATGCAAATATACACAGCGATATGGATTAAAAGAGCATTCACTTATCTTAGATGTTGATTTCAGCTGTTCTGAAGTGCACTGTGAACTGCTACAGCAAACAAAAGCCAGGTATTTGAATATTGAGCAGTGAGCTCATTGGCTACTGATACAGGAGAAAACCAATCAGCTGTGCCATGTGATAATGATGTTATTAGGTCAGATTGAGTTAGACCTATCGGATTGCGCTATCTAGAGTTTCATGCCAGAACTCTGTATTTATGTAATTAATATAATATGAAACATTCAATATTTATGCCTCTATCTATCTATCTATCTATCTATCTATTAGGGCTGGACCAGAATATTAGATTATTAGAATATTCGGTAACACTTTATTTCGATAGTCCACTTTAGACATTCTATTAACAGTAAGTAACTTTGCAACTACATGTCAACTAGCAGTTAGTGGAGTATTAGTAGACTGTCTGCTTAATATCTTCTAACACGTTCTTTGTCAACTTGTTCTACTAACCCTAAACCTACCCTAACAGTCTACTCTGAGAGTTAGTAGACATGTAGTTGCAAATTAATGAGAATTAGTTGACATACAGGTGCATCTCAATAAATTAGAATGTCGTGGAACAGTTCATTTATTTCAGTAATTCAACTGAAATTGTTGAATTTATTTAATACACGAGTTTCACAATTTGAGTTTAATTATTGAAATAAATGAACTTTTCCACGACATTCTAGAGATGCACCTGTATAGTTGACATATAGTTACAAAGTTACTTATAGTTAGTAGAATGTCTAAAGTGGACTATCGAAATAAAGTGTAACTGAATATTCGTTTGGTGGGTTGGCATTCGATTTTCAATTTTGAGATTCTAATATTCTTTTTTTTTTTTTTTCGAACACCTGGCATCCCCTGCGAAACGGTTCTCATTCGCGTTTGAATATGAATCGCCCATGAGTGATTCAACATCATGATTCAGTTCATCTGGAAGAGAAGACAAAAATGCCGAAGACCTCAGCTGTGTGGGAGCACTTTAAATTGAGTGAGGACAAGACAAAGGCAGTGTGCCAAATACGCGATTTGAAACTGGCCTACCACAACAGCACATCAAGTTAGAAAAATCAAGAGTTCTGTAAGTAGTACGCCTATATTATATTGTTGGTGTAAAAAAATGAGCTGCTTTTATCCACCATGTTAATCGGTAATTTTACACATGATAAAAACGTGCACTTAATTTGCTTGGAAAATACTTATCACTAGTGCAGTGTCCGTTCTCGGAGCATGTAAGGTTCCGCTTCCGGCTCGCGCTGTTCTGTATTTTATTGTTTATTAATTCTGAACGTGTCGCGTGTCCATATTGCACCAAAATGCGACACTGCAATCCCTTGGGTCCTCAGCAACACACTCGCCACGCGTGAAGTCGATTGGATGAACGGTTCTCGACATAATAAGTTGAGTCCTTAACCATCTTCAAGAAACGACTAAAAACACATCTGTTCCACCTTTATTTGACCCTCTAACTCTAACACTTTCGCTTTCACATCGAAAAACACAGCGTCTTCACAGCATGGCGGCGGCGGCAACAATACTACAGCGAGAATAAAAGTTACGCCTTCTTTCTTTGCGTGAACATTTGGGCGGCGTTATGCAAATCTTCCCACATAGTGAGGTAGACATGTGGGGGCGTGTTAGAACAAGCCGTTTTAGGTAGGCGTGGCTGACTCTTAACTTTTATAAAGAATATCTCTTTGGATTTGAGACTTTAGTCTTTGCAACTTTACAGATCTTCTTTATGCACCAAGAGCTTGTAACACTTCAAAGAGAAAGGAAAAATTGAAATCGCATCATATGACCCATTTAATATTTACATTTATTCATTTATCAAATCTCAAATCTAGCTGTCTTAAATCTAGCTGTCAATCCAAACAACATTATAGGCACGCTCATATTATATTACATTCATGTGCTTTCCAAAACTCCTATAGGTAGTTGACTGTTTCTCGAGACACAGCCCATATGAGGTTTTGTGTCCTTTCACCTAGTAAAAGGAACAGAGTCTGTTGTTCTTCATGGAACGTGTGATTTAAAAAAAAAAAAATATATTTTTTTTTATGATATCTGTGATCTCTCTTTCAGTTTTGGAATGTATCCTGTGTTCCTTTATCCATTTTTATAAATCCGTGTTTTGCCTTCCCAATTGTTTTTTTGGTGCTTGCACCTCTCTTGTTTCTTGACTTAAAGAAAAGGGACGTTTCTATACATATTTCTATTACGTATTTCTCTGTTAGGAGACCTCAACTATAAGGGTTTTTCTGCAAGTCCAGTCAAGCCATTACAAAGTAAGCTTTGTACGTGTCCTGCTAATATTATATAGGCCTAAATGTTTGTGTGTGTATGTGTGTATATGTATATATATGTATATATACACACACACACAAAATATTTTCATATATATATATATATATATGTTAGAAGATATTTCTATTTCAGCTAAATTATGTTCAAATTCTACATTCATCAATGGGTCCTAAAAATGTATCAGGATAAAATTGTTGTAAAGGAATGATACATTGATGATAATTTCTTGAGCAGCAAATCAGCATATTAAAATGATTTCTGAAGGATCATGTGATGCTGAAGACTGGAGTAATGGCTGCTGAAATTTCAGGTTATAATGAGTTCTATAGTATTTTGTCGCGCCACGCTGTTCGCATCCGTTGTAGACAATGTGTTAGAGAGAATATGTTCAGCCCCCTCCCTCCAAAGCTTCGAATATTCGGTGTTGATTACTACTGAAGCTTCGAACTCAAAAAATGGTATTCGGACCAGCCCTAATTACTATATGGACAAAAGTATTGGGACACATGTCTTAATTACTGAATTCAGGTGTTTGAATCAGACCCATTGGCACATGGGGTTAAAAAAATGGGTCGTTCAGTTTGTGATATTTCACCCCTGTTAGATATTCCACTGTAAGTGGTGTTATTGGAAAGTAGAAGCGTTTAGGAACAGCAACAGCAGAAGACCATGTAAAGTCACAGAGCGGGTCACCGAATGCTACGGGCGAATGGTGTGTAAAAGTCACCAACGCTCTGCTGATTCCATAGCTGAAGAGTGCCAAACTTCCACTGGCATTAATCTCAACACAAAAACTGTGCTGCGGGAGCTTCATGAATGGGTTTCCAGTTGCGTGCAAGCCTCACATCACCAAGTACAATGCCAAACGTTGGATGAAGTGGTGTAAAGCAGCCGACACTGGACTCTGGAGCAGTGGAAACCTGTCCTGTGGAAGTGACGCATCACGTTACCTGCCTGACTTCATTGTGCCAACTATAATGTTTGGTGAAGGAGGGATAATGGTATGGGGCTGTTTTTCAGGGGTTGGGCCTGGCCACTTATTTCCAGTGAAGGGAAATCATAATAAGATATTTTGGACAGTTTAGTGAAGGCCCATTTCTATTCCAGAATGACTGTGCCCCAGTGCAAAAAGCAAGCTCCATAAAGAAATGGGTGGATGAGTTTGGTGTGGAAGCCCTGACCTCAACCCCATCCAACACCTTTGGGATGAACTGGAACAGAGACTGCAAGCAAAGCCTTCTTGTCCAACATCAGTGCCTGACCTCAGAAATGCTCTACTATATGAACGAGCAAAAACACCCACAGAAACACTCCAAAAGCTTGTGCAAAGCCTTCCCAGAAGAGTGGAAACTGTTACGAGTGCAAAGGGGGACTAACTCCATACGTTTTTAGAATCTTACGTATTTAGATATGTATGAATTTATTTAGATATTATACTGTATTTAGAATCTAGAATCTATGTATTTAGAATCTTTCTGTCTGACTGACTATTTTCAAAACATTCAAACAACATTCAATATTTTTAGACCATTTAACTCTAGTTAAAATTACAGTTGAGTATATACTTAGAGTTACACTTTTATTTATACATGGAAGGATGGACAGACAGCTAGACAGACATATAGATTTCATATGATGTAATAAATTAAGCAGTTCCTCTTTCTGTCATAACATTTCAGATTCCAATTACCCTCCTGTGTGTCATGGCCAATTCAATTCAAATTCACTCTCATGAACTGAAAGGGAGACGATTCTTTAATTCTGAATTTTGTACCCTGTAGTGAAGGCATTTGAACACTATCAGTAAAGTCTAAGGTTGTTTTATTCTCCCATATAAAAACACACTCTCACACACTGCCTGCAATACTACAGAAAACTCATTTAAATATTTGCTGAAGTTCTTCTCAGCAGAACTCCAGGTGTGCGAAGCCCAAAAGCACAATAACAGCTCTAATTCTGTAGCTTCCTAAACCTTTTTAAACCCATATCTCTTCAGAAAGGAAACCTGCGTCCTTTCATGAGCTCTGAAGATTGTACACAGTCTCACTGTTGATTCAAGCAAGCGTCGTCGAGCCCTCGCAATCAAGGAACACTCCATAGGGGAAATGAAGTGGGCGGCTGTAATATATAGGCTTCGGTGAAGGTACATGGGGCTGAGCTCCCAGCAGAGGCTTGTAAGAACTCACCAATGCTGCTAAAGTGCTCTACATCCATGCTAAGTGGGCTATCGTGAATTATGCAGCGTATTCAGCGATCGAGCTGATGATCAGCGTGTGCAGCACGGCTACTTTAATCTCACACACCTGTACTGCTTTATTCAGCAATGCTGTGGATGTCTTCATGCAAAGGACCGAAGAAACTGATGGAGAGTTTGGGTGTAATGAGAGGAATAATCCACTTTGGCTACAACTTCCACCTAGGTTATGTAAAATGCATGATATTGCCATGCACTCTGCATAGAAGTCCTAGTATAGCAGATTAAATATTAAACATAACTCATAAGGATGGAAAATGCAAGCTTTCATCTGCATCTAAGCTTACGGTCAATCCGTAACTAATCATAACTGAGCACAGTAGTTGTAGCATAGGTGTAGTGAAAAAAAAATGCATATTTACTAATTTATATTATATATTTAAAATAGATATTTACTATCTTATATTAGTGTCAAACCAAAAAGGAAAAAGATGGAGGAAGGAAAACTATTAAAATGAACATTTTTAAGCAAAAACTAAAATGAAGAGAATCTAAAATGCATTTTGACAGAAGGAAACACGATGCATTAAGAGCCTGGAGGTGAATTTGAAGATCAGGGTAAATTGAACTTATTTTGTCTTCTGAAACAAGTATTTTCTGTAGCTTCTGAAGGGCAGTACTAAATAAAAAAAATTATGATATTTAGGCAAAATAAGAAAAATGTACACATCTACATTCTGTTCAAAATTTGTGTATGAGTCCCTCAGTTGTCCTCAGTGTGAAAAGATGGATCTCAAAATCATACAGTTATTGTTAGAAAGGGTTCAAATATGCAAAAGATGCTGGAAAACCAAATAATTTGTGGGATCTGAAGGATTTTTCTGAAAAACAGCGGCAAGTTTAACTGTTCAGGATAAACAAGGGACTCATGAAAATCAAAAAACAAACAGAAAAATCTATTTAAATGTATGTTAATTTTGAATTGTGTCCAATTTGGAATCTGAGTTCGCAGCAAACCTGTGTATCTCTCTATAGAATAAACATAGCTACAGCTCAACACTGAGAACATCAGAATCCGTCCTGCAGATATCAATAATCTGACTCTATTTCAACAACTAATAACACTCCAGCGGTGGAGGATATGAAGCACAACCCGATGCAGTTATTACAGACACCTGGAATTTACTCTCACCTTGAACTCAAACAAGCACAGAAGATGAAACACACACACACACACACACACACACACACAGCTTGTGCTTCACGGAAGAAAAAAGTCATACAAGTTGAGAATGACAAGAGGGTGAATAAATGATGACAGAATTTTCATTTTAGTGAAAATGTAACTCTTTTATTTGTGAACTATGCCTTTATGCTGCTCTTAGTTTGATCTGCTATCTCTTCCGAATTCATCATGATAAATCATATTGGATCATCTGGAAATAATGTGTTTCTAACAATCATGCTAGGCCACATTGAGCTTATTTCTTTTGTATCTACAGAGAGATAGAGAGAAAGATAGTAAAAGTAGAATCAGTTTATGTTTCTTTCATCTTTTTGTGATCAGACGCTGCGGCTGACAGCCTCCTTCAAGCAGTGTCGTCTGCAGGCTGAGGTAGGTGTGTGTGTGTGTGAGACACAGATATTTGAGGAACGCTGTGAAGAGATTTTTCTATTTTCACAGAGAACAGACAGAGAGATCCGCCCTGGAATTCGCTGGATGAACTCTTTTCATGAACTTCTTAGAGAAACAAAACCTTCATTCAAACATCACTGGTAAACGAAGCCTACTATTACTAAAAATGACATGCAGAAATTTATGAAAGGAAAAGTATTTAAATCCAGTATTCGTTTTTCTCGTAAATCTTGATTATTAATATTTTGGCATAATGGAATATTACAAAATAAATGAGTTAATTTGATTAATGATTACCTGCATTATTTATTGGCTTAATTATATCTATATGAGTGCTGTTCAAGCACTTCAGGCTATATTTTGGAACACGTTAATATAGTGAAATACAGTGAAATATTATTACAATTTAAATAAACTGTTTTCTACTGTAACATATTTTAAAATGTATTTTATTCCTGTGATGCAAAGCTGAATTTTCAGCATCATTACTCCAGTCTTCAGTGTCACATGATCCTTCAGAAATCATTCTAATATGATGATTTGCTGCTCTTATTATTATCAATGTTGAGAACAGCTCAACCAGCTACCATGTTAACTTCAACTCATATAACTGATAGACGAGCAAACTGTCTAACTAAAGTAGGACTGCACCAAGTCTGACCATCCAGAACCCTTGAAAAACCAACTACCACATTAAGATTATGAATATATACAAATACAAACCCAACAGTGGGTACATATTTCACAATTTATGTTGAAAGCTGAAGCTCGCAATTATGGAAAGGGGCGTTACATTTCCGACGCGTGCTTGTGGTGTTTGGCCAATCACAATGCACTGGGTCAGCTGGCCAATCAGAGCAGACTGTGCTTGTCGGAAGGAGGGGCTTTGTAGAAAACTACGCGTTTGGGAGAGGCGGGGCATAGAGGAACTACAATAATGTACAGTATTTGAAAAATAATGTGTTTTTTTAACATTAATTTTAGCATGTCAACATATTCTGTTACACCAAATACACAAAATAATGATCTTTAAAATAGCATCATATGACCCCTTTAAGATATTTGTAGTTATTAACTTTGTTTCACCACTCTACTTTAAAATAGCATCATATGACCCCTTTAATATATTTGTAGTTATTAACTTTGTTTCACCACTCTAGAAATTGGTTCAAATAAAAAAGTACATTCAAACAAAAAGGCAAAAATAAATAAATAAATACATGAAAAAAAAAAAAAAAATTCAGTCCAATGTGGTATTGTGCTCGACTTGACCTACTGTTTCTAGTGTGATGGATAAAGCAGGAAAAAAAAAATATCAGGAATTTTCCCATATCATATTCATTATTCGATTTGAAATTGGATTCAACTATCAGTTTTTATTTCTGCCAAGAAAATAGCCGCTAACCAAATTAACCCTGTAAAACCTGACATATTAAAGAATAGTAAGAAAATCTATTTCTTTGAAATGGAGTATTGAACCTTAGACAAAACACAAAAGAAAATCTATTAGTGTTTTTTGTTGCATATCATATTTGATACATCAGGCTTTTATGGCTCATATAGTATGATATAATGAGAAAATGGAGCTCATACTCGATGAGAAAAAAAAAACACCCCAGTTTTATTCTGAAGCTCAAATATGCAAATTGCTGCAGTTGCTATTATTTATATGGTAAAGGTAAGATGAAATTCTGATGCTTGTAATGTAAATCAATGAGATCTTGATTACAGTATAGCAGACGACTAACATAAATTGCATATAAATATCAGTTGTCACTCTATATCTCCCAATAATAGTAAGATGATATTTAAATGCTTAGTTTAATGATCAAAGCTCTGTAGTTTCAAGACATATAATGCAATGCACAATGATGATTGAGAGATGAACAAATAAACGTTTGAACATTTGAACATTATTTTTCTAAAAATGATGTTTGGATAATCAAGTAAATCTAAGTTGCTTCAGTCCAGTAAATTATCATCTTGAAATATTACTAACAATATAAACGTTAACGTTAACACACATTGTTTTTACAATGACACCAAAAGGCCTTTTATTTACTAAAAAAGTATGAACTATCAATCAGACAACAGAAAGCGTGTAGTAGATTGGCAACAACAGGTTTTTCTGCAAAATTTGATCAAAATGATATATTTAAGGGTTAAACATTAAATGTAGTGATGTCATGTAACAACAACAAGCACTTGACAGTTTAAAATGTATACAGCTATATTTCAAAAATAGTAGAACTTTTTCAGTGTAAGCTGTGCAGTATGCTGATATTCTATTGAGAACACAGCCCTCAAATCTCCATTTTTTGTCATAAAGCTCCTTATGTTCTGATCCCGACACTCTGGTCTCTGATCAACTTCCTGTTTCTGCTCAGGTTGGAGAGGTATGTGTGAGATCTGAGCTCGTGTTTCTGAAGAGCAAATGGCTCCGTGAATATTTCAGCAGATAAAGTCGTTCTGTCTGTTTCTTTTGTGTTGCCATCAAAGTTCTGCCGCTGACTTAAATAAAGACGCAAGAGCGGAAAAATTCCTCTGCGCAGTTGGGCGGATGAGAAATGTATCTCTCTCTCTCTCTCACACACAGAGATTGAGGGAGGGTTGGGGGCCGTTGAACAGACAGAACTGGGCCATTGGAGCATGTCACTGAGTCCCAAAGCTATATATACCTTTCACACACACAGACACACACACACACACACACACACACACACACACACACAGGACACCGTTGTCTCATGTGGTAAGTGCATTAAATCAGCTATTAATTACTGGTGTTTGCTTAGGCAAGTGTCACTATTAGTTTTTCTTCCAGACATGAATGATTCCTCAAATCACAAATTAATTTTCTAAACGATTAGACTGCTGGACAATAAAACCGGTGAAAAAATCTATCTATCTATCTATCTATCTATCTATCTATCTATCTATCTATCTGATAGTTGACTGCAACTGAGAACATTATAGTCTACTCATGAACAATGAAAGAGCAACTTGAAAGCAATACATTTTCAAGTGATGACATCAAATCACAGATAAGTTTTCATATCTCTATTATTTCTTAATCGATTCCATGTGGTAAAAGGTCTTATTTGTACCTACAGTATAATTATTCTTCCTAAGAAGTTCTACAAGAAATATCTGAAAAAGATGATACTTAAATGAAGCATAATGAGGTCTCCGCTGAGTTATGAAAGAGCAACTTTTGAGCAATAAGAGAGGAGAGGAGAGCTAAGATGAGAGGAGAACAAAGGAGAAATGAGATGAGAGCTGTTTTGAGCTGTTGTTGTGCTGTGTCTTGCTCTCTGAGGGGAGAGATGGTCATTAATCACAACACAGATGCACCGAGAACCTCCAGAGATCACGAACTCCACAGAGACCACACACACACACACACACACACACACACACACACTATATTACTCCAGCTCTGTGTGTAACCTTTGATATCACCACTCTTATTTGTTATATTAATCGTCCACACGCAGTGGCTTTAAGAAAGCATCTGTTAAAACAATGAAATGAACATGAAAAAAAGGCCATAGGAACTATTTATTATTTTGCAGAAGGAATCCCTTACAGGCCTCTTGAAATGAAAGAATTCACTGCATATGAACATACTGTAACTTTCAGAACTCTACATTACAAAAAGAACACATTGAAGCTAAAATGCTATATTGGCTTTGTAAAATATAGTTAAATAAAAAAAGAATTGTATAATAATATAATAATAAATATATTGCTTATTTATTATTAAATGTCAGTTCAACATATCAGTATAGTCAAATAAATTATTTAAAAATGATAAAAAGTTAAACAAATGCTAAATTATAAAATTAAATGAATTTATTCATGCTCTCTGACATGTATGTAATTTCAGCATTAACCATTCAAAATAAAGCTTTTCTCAGCAGTTATCCAAATTTATCAAGACACTTAATTAATCAGTCAGTATCTTGTGTAATTAATTAATTTGGTTTGATTAATTAATCTGCAGCATTATTTTATGTTATGTAATTTAATATTAACGTGAAATGTCCTTATATAGCCTGATCTTATGGCACGGTTGTGTTTATGAATGGATAGAGGGATGAAAAAACAGAAAGGGAGAGTGAAAAAACACGAGAGCAGGAGAATGAAAGTGTGTTGAGATAAATGACAGCTGCAGACAGCAGGGCCAGATTTGTGGTTACGGGTCATCATGGAGGTCAGGTGTGTTTAGCGTGTGTGATTCGTCCCTTGAGTCCTGCATAATGAACACACACTTCCCCATGAATGCCACATGTTAAAGTACTACAGCACTCACTCACTCTCACACACACACACACACACACACACACACACACACACACACACACACACAGAAACACTTCTTCCTGACCTCTGCACTCGCTTGAAAGCTTAAACACACCTCACACACACTCAGCTTCACCTTGCCAACTTTCCCTTTAAAATAAAGCTTCTTTAATGCTTCTTTAAAGCACTTTAGGTTGAGCAAAGAACACTGTTCTTGTCAAGAAACATTTTTGCTTCTATCAGTATTGATTCTAAGTGCAAACAATTGAATGAATGTTACAGTTTATATTATTTCTGCCATAAAAAATGACAAAAATGTGCGTTATTTGATGTGTAAATCTGTCTAAATTATTGGCGTATTGTTTAGATGATAGTAGTGCAATGCAAGTTTTAACTAATGACAAAATCCTTAAAACAAGGTAAATATTATCAATGTCTTATCAAGAACCATTTATGGCACTATTAATATTGGTTCTATGTTCAAACAATGAAATAAATGTTCCAGGTTTAGTGTCTATAGTATTTCTTCCATATAAAATGTGTTTTTTTTTTTAGCTGTAAAGTTGTCTGTTTTTTTTTATTTTTTTAATTAAACACCTTTTTTTAATTAAAAGAAGTTAAAATCAAGTTGAAAAATGCATGACAAAATGTACTTGCATTAAAGCCAATATACCAAATTCAAAAGATTGGGGTCAGTAAGATTTAAAAAACAAACAAACAAACAAACAAAAAAAAATAACACTTTTATTCAGCAAGTTAAAACGGGGCATGTTGTCACTGTATGATTTTTTTTAAACAATGGAAATCTGTTATTAAACAGGCTAGCATTTCAGCACACACACACACAAAAAATAAAAAAAATTATGACATACAAAATTCATAATGTAACACAAAAACAGACTATTTTTTTTTGCCTATATAAATTGTAAGTCATAAATTGCATGAAATTACAATATACAAAACATGTGAGAACCTTACTTTGGAGGGCAAACTAATACTTTTCCATTAATATTTATATTAATTATAAATTCAAAAGTATAGATTGCTTCAAACATTCTACAATTTAAGATTTTTTTTTAATATTTATTGTATATCTTTTTGTTAACAATTTTAGCAGCACAACTGATTTCAACATTGATAATAATCAGAATTGTTTCTTGAGCAGCAAATCAGCATATTAGAATGATTTCTGAAGGATCATGTGACACTGAAGACTGAAATAATGATGCTGAAAATTCAGCTTTGCATCACAGAAATAAATTACATTTCAAAATATATTCAAATAGAAAACAGCTATTTTAAATTATAATAATATTTCACAATATTACAGTTTTTACTGTGTTTTTGATCTAATAAATGCAGCCTTGGTGAACAGGAGACATCTTTCAAAAACATAAAAATTCTTCTGGTATTTTATTTTATTTGTTTTCACTTTAAGTTAATAACAACTAAAAAAAATAAGCCAGTGTAGTATACTAAAAGACACATTCTCTCAAAACAAGTGCAATTCAGTGGTAAAACCAGTTTAGAAACTTATTTTTAAGTGTAAATGCATGCATATTTATGCATACATTTATATAGCACAGGTTCAAGCCATATACAAATGCTATTTGTCAACAGACACATACTTACAGATATTAATTTATAACATTGACCTGGTGTGTGCGTATGCATACATGTCAAAATGTGCGTGTCAGCATGTGTACTGCATTAACTTGGCTCGGACACAATAACTCACTCCATCTCCAGATGCATTTCTGAAATTTACACACGCGCTGACACATTACCAACATACAGAACATCAGCACATTTAATTAATGGCACACCATAAAAGTCTGTTACCGTAAACAATCTCCATCTTCGTTAGCATAAAACACAGTAAAGTGCCTTTGCTCTGAGCTAATGAAGAAGATATTAATTCCTGTAACTGTGAGGCTGCAGGAGCATCAAACACGCTGCTGGAAGCTGTTTGCAGCTTTCTGTTGAACGTGTGTGAGAAGTAGTGCTAAGGAGAAGCTAAAACAAGCAGTGTTTCTAACTTAACTACATTTGTCAGTAGCGTGACAGCAGCTTAGCTGTTTTCAAATAGTGCAGCTTTTCTACTAACAAGCTATTTTTCTCAACAAGCAGCGGTGGAAAGCACGCAGTTAAATTATATTCTCCCACCACACACACAAAATAAGTCGTAACCACCATCAACACTGGAAAAGCAATTACAAACCCAAAACACTATTATTTTAACCCTGACGCAGTACATTTGGAAAGGGGAGGCCGGGGCTAGTTGTCACACGGAGAAAGTCAACTGTCTAATTATACGAATGTGTGTTTTCTCTAGCAGTGCTTTTGTGTGTTGCTTTAAAACACCAAGATCAAACAATCTTACGGATCTTATTAATATTCAATCTTACTCAGTCTTATTAATATAAATTAGAATTAAATTATACATTTTTTTATTTTATTTTGCCCTCCAAACTAAGGCTGTCACAAGTGTTTTATACATAGTAATTTCAGACAATTTATGACTTGCAATTTATGTTAGCCAAAGCAATGGTCCTATATTATATTATATTATATTATATTAAGTAGTACAGTCGATTAATTAATTAAATTATATACTGATTGATTAATTAAAATGATCTTGACAGATACTGTTAATTGCTGAGAAAAATTATTTATTTGGAACTGTTAGTACTGAAATATATACATGTCAGAGAGAATGGATTATTCATTTAATCTTCTATTTTTGCATGAATGATTCTATTTTTTATTATTTTTGTTCTGAAATAATTTTAACATGTTTAATAGCAGGTTTCCATTGTAAAAAAAATATATAAGTTTCCATAGTGTGACAACATGCCTCGCTATGGCATGTCATAAATAAAGCATATGTTCAATGAACTGTATCTTTTTGGCCTATAGGCAATAACAGTGGAAATGTTCAATAGTTTTTTTGCAGCCCAGACTTTAATAAGAAAACTGAAATTGACTTTCAAATATACATTTACCCTGAGAAATATTCACCGGAGTACAAAAAAATAAAAATAAAAAAAATAAAAAACAAAGTGACAACTAGCCCCGGTCTCTTCTACTAAGAAAATGCATAGAGCATTTTAGATAAAACAAGACAGTGAAACATGACACACACACACTATCTTTCAAATGTTTGGTGTCAGTTAGATTTTTTAAAGGAAATTAATACTTTTATTTAGTAAGGACACATTAAATTGATCAAAAGTGATGGTAAAGACACTTGTAACGTTAAATATTTAGATTTCTAATAAATTCTGCTCTTTTGAACTTTCATTTCATCAAAGAATCCTGAAAATAAAAAGTTTTTCTTGAGGAAAGGATCATGTGACACTGAAGACTGGAGTAATGATGCTGAAAATTCAGCTTTGCATCACAGGAATAAATTACATTTTCAAATATATTCACATAGAAAACAGCTATTTTAAATTATAATAATATTTCACAATATTACTGATTTCCCTGTATTTTTGACCAAATAAATGCAGCCTTGATGAGCAGAAGAGACTTTCATTTAAATAAAAAAAATCTTTGAACTGACTAAGTGACTAAGTATCTGTAATTTGTACTGTTAATTACAGGAAGAAAAAAATGGCAGCGCTCCTGAGAATGAGCCATATACTTATGAAAAGTGCAACGTTGACTGTATAAATTACTTAAACTACTTTAAATTATGAGTATCTGGGAGCTTAGAAAACCCACAGTTACAGAGCAGCTTCAACAACATTAGTATGAAATACAGTTTGAGTCTCAATAGTGTGTGTGTGTGTGTGTGTGTGTGTGTTTATGTGTGTCTCTAGAGTGCTTCAAGTGCATCTGCATGTGTGTTTCCTACCGTGTCCTGATGGTTTCTGCAGATTTTACGGATGTTATGAATAGCACACCATTCATCGTACAAATACAGCTCCCTCAGTACATAAACTCCTGCCACTGTATTACGCTTTACATGTGTATGTGTGTGTCAGAGGGCAAAAATATAATTGTGACTGTATAAAGTAGAGGTCTTTGGTCTCTAACTATGGCCCGCCGGTGTATCCAGGTTAACCTGTATGTATATTATATCCTATCGCCATAGAAACAGTGTGATTTTAATGAGGGCTCTGTGATTGGCCGGGTCTCGTCTTTCTGCACTGTTATTTTAGACCGTTCTGGCTCCCTAATGGCTGCGGCTCACGCTGTGGGTGTTCAGAAAATAAGCCCAGTGAACACAGAGGTCATTCGCTCGAATAGTTCAGAAAAAGCAAATGATATTTACATGAAAATGTATATCCTGACCGGGTCACGGTGTTCCCAGCACCCTCCGGGAACACGCAGGGACGGCACGAAAGTTTTTCAGTCTAGACGGAGTCAGCGAGCGGAACAGAGAGATATTGCAGCACTCGGTGGAATTCACATGGCTCTTCTTCACATCTCAACTTACTCGGCCCGACGTGTGTGTGTGTGTGTGTGTGTGTGTGTGTGTGCGTGTAGTGTCCTCTGGGTCGTTTACGGGTCTTCTGGGAACCCTTGACCTCTGGGTCAAAATCAGGAGCAGAAACGTCTCGGTTACGTATGGTAACCCTCGTCCCCTGAAGGAGGGACCGGAGACGTCACGTCGGATGACCGACGAATTGGGATCTCGCTTAGAGAGACCAATCTACTTCGAGTGTAAACTAAATGAGCCAATGCACATTGGCATGCGATTATTGCATCCAGCTGCTGCTGATCACAGCGTGAGTATAAGTAGGCAGCTGATGCAGCGCATATTCAGGTTTTCGCTGAGGAGCCGAGCCGGTGACCCGGCCGCTCAGCGGTGGTACAGGAGCTGTGGCGACGGGACGTGACGTCTCCGTTCCCTCGTTCAGGGAACGAGGGCTACCATACGTAACCGAGACATTCCCTTTCAGTCGGTCACATCCGACGTGACGTCGAGAGTGACCGACTGAAAGGGAACTACTCTGACAGCTCTGAACACACACACTGTACGATGACAGACAAACTCAACATGCGCATAAGAGCATACACTACATACATACAACTACAGCATACAGCAGCAGTCTAACTTTGGACACACCGACCACATTGTAGAATAATAGGAAAATCATCAAAACTCTGAAATAACACAGATAGGAATGATGACAAACACACACACACACACACACACACACACACACACACAAACACTTCATGAGGTGCATCCTGAGATGCTTTTTATTGAAGGAGGAACATGTATACTGGACACTTGATGACTGATTTTCCTGTACTATCTTGTTCAACTCATCCTTTTCTGTTTGGTTTTTAATTATTAAAATTCTGATATAATATATATATACACACACACACACACACACACATACAGAGACACAGACACACACACACACACAATTTAAAATCATAAATTATAAAATACTAATTTTATTCATTTAATTATTGATTTTCCTGTACTATCAGGTTCAACTCATCTTCCATTTTTAAAATTATTAAAATTATATCAAAAATAAAACAACTAACAATTACTAAATTAATCATAAAAGTTATAATTGTATTAATTTAATGACTAATTTTTCCTGTACTCTCCAGTTCAACTCGTTCTTTTGCATTTTTTTCATTATTAAAATGATAAAAAAGTTTAAATAATAAAAAATAATACAATTAATTATAAAAATAATTATTATATGAACTTGACACCTTATTTTCCCGGTTCAAATCTTCTTATTTTGTTTTTTAATCATTAGAGTAATAAAAAAGTGCATTATTAAAATAATAAAAAATGACAAAATTAATACATTTATTGTTTTTTAATACATTTAATTGTTTTTTTAATCATTAAAACTATAAAATATTTTTTAGAATAGTTACAAATTATAACATTTAATAAAACATATAGAATTATATATTTATAGGCAGTTTAAATAATATTTGTCTACACAATAATTAATAATTAATAATTTTAAAAAGTGAAGTATAGGCCTTTATATTCAAAGGCTTTTTTTAAGATCATGCAAAACATGTGTCCAAACTGTTAGACAGTAAATCAGTCCGTCAAGTAAGTGTGTTATTCTGTCCTCCAATTATACTTTCACACTTCTTCTCTATTTTTACACAGTTCATGAGACCTTAGAGTTCAGTGGAACTAACACTCCAGAAAGATATGAACAAGGTCTGCCTGTGTGTGTCTGTCTACACACATACAGTGGCACAAAAATGTATTCGGACATTACTGCATTAAAAAAAATAAAAAAAAATTAAAACAAATGTGGAATCTGCATTCAAATGATGTGCAAGCTTTTCTCAGAACAAACTTCACATTTCCGAGCCACTTTTTCAATGATATTTAACCAGCTGCTCTCAAGGTCATTTTTCATGGATGTATGAAGTCAGTTCTGCTCAAGTTCACACAGGTGTCCTCGCAGAATAACCAATGGCCTAGTTAATCATATTAACAGATGAACATGGTCCACAAAGCCTGACAACAACAAAAAGTGTCCCAGACTTTTCATTTTAATTTTGAATAATACATTTATAGTTTCCTATTTTGAAAGTAGAGTGATTGTTTTGAACTTAGATACTATTCAAAACATGTTACTTTAGCTAAAGTATCTGTATAAATACTTTGTACCTTTTACCGTGAGTGTGGGGTAAAAAGGCTCATCTTGCCCATTACACATTTATAACATTTTTAAACAAAACAAAACAAAACACTTTTATGATTTATTTTCACACAAAATCTGTTGCTCCATCAATGTTCAATAAAAACATATATTTTCTGCAATTATACACTATGGGGGTAGAGAAAAGCACATTTTTCTTAAAGTATATGCCTTCAGCCCTGTTTTACCCTACTAATATGAATAAGAGCTGTCAATTTAACATGTTAATTAGTACATTTAATTATAAAAAAATAGTTTGACAGCTGGCAACACAGGAGAGAGCTTGACATTCATCCCTATAGGCAAAGCTGATCAGTACGGTATTGACGTGTGTGTGTGTGTGTCTGTGTGTGTGTGTGTGTGTGTGTGTGTGTGTGTGTGTGTGTGTGTGTGTGTGTGTGAGTTTGTACCTCAGCAGGCGGTATGCCCTCAGGTGGGCGGCACTGCAGCAGCACTTCCTGTTCAAGTGACACCTCCTTCCCCAAGGGTTCCTGCTCAAACGTCTTCCTCAAGACTGTGGAGAATGGAGACAGAGGGGCGACTCATTTACGTATACTTCATTAGTCACCTAGCAACAGTGCTGAATATTTCTTACATTTCACATTGTCATTTTATTTTGAAAATCTGTTTATTTCCAGGTTTAAATGGAAAAATATCAGATGTTCTCTCAGACTTATATAATAAGTAGTGCAGAATTCATTATCGCCCTGCAGTTCATCTCATTGTGATGTTTTCTGTGTAGCTGACAGTGTGTGATTGGCTTCTTCACACAGGTGAAGAGTACAGCTCACAGGATGTGTGAATGACGCTCATATCTGCCATATTCTCAGGTCAAAGCAAACATTTGTGCTACTCGTTCACATTATTATCTCATAATGTTCACATGCAGGTGTAAATATCTGCTTTTCTCTGTTGGTTTCTGTGTGTGTGTGTGTGTGTGTGTGTGTGTGTGTGTGAGTGGGTGTCTAACACTTGAGGTCTAACGGACAGAAGGCCAAACTCATCTTGTCTTCAACACATCCTTCTCTCACCCCTCATGTGTGAACCTGTGAATTGTAAATGCAGAGATGTGTGTGAATAGTTGTGGAGGGAGTGAATATGTGAATACCAAACCTCTTTCTCTCTGTTGCTTTGTGAGGTTTGTGATGAAGTTAAGACTTCATATCTGTTCACTAGTGCCGGGTGACACATACACTGATCATTTTATGACGTATGTCTTATTATAATATTTCGTATTTGTAACAAAGTTAAAAGCTCAGGGAAGGAGGAGGCGGGAAAAGGCGAACATTTAAACAAAACTTTAATTATCAAATAAACGAACACAAAACTGTGATGAGTCTCCTGCTCTTCCTGCTACGGCCGGCCAGTGGGTGTGTCTAGGAGACTCATCAAGAGAACGATGTCCACCTGTTCTTCCTGCTATGAGTCGTGGCTTTGTTGGTGTGGGGATGGCCTGGTTTGCTCCCGAAATAATATTAATTTTATTAATTAGTATATTCATTAAAATCCATTGAAAAAAGGTAGCCTAAGCCTACAATGACAAGAAGCAACGGTTAAATATGAGTTAAGTTGAATCAAATTGACTGTGAAAGTTGTTTAAACTGATTAAACTTATTAAATTGACTTAAAAAATCATTTGTTGCCATGATTTTTGGATTATATTATAACCTGTAACATGTCTCTGCCGTTCCCAAATTAAGAATTAACAATATCTACAGACAGCAGAGAAAGAGAGAGAGCGTCTACCTCAGCAGCAACTAATCTCGCATTCTCACATCTGTAGCGCTTATTCTGATCTTTAACGTTAGGTCTTATTGACTCAGAAAACATTAGTTTATTAACAAATAACTCAAATATCCCCTCACTATTTTTCACTTTTTTGTTTGTTTTTTATTTATTTTATTTTTTTTTTCTTTGTTTGTTTTTTGGGCTGATGCACCAAAATTGTGTTTGCATTCAGTAGCCTATATGGCAGCATTTTTGTTGTGCAAATTTTTTGCATATGGGCCCGGGGCTGACTTGCTACGCCGCTGAATAAGACTGATGTACCCGCGTTGTAACACAAATAAATGTAAGGTTTTTGGATTTTCCCCTTAAAGATGGATATAGCCGATGTAACCCAAATAAATTATATTATTTAAATTATTTTAAATTATTATTTAAATAAATTATTTAAAACGAATGCTTAATTTGTGGTTCATTGTTATTTTTTTTAATGAAAACCCAGCAACAACAACACTCACTTATAGTCTATTAAACGAATAAATGAAAGTTTTATTAACAAAAGTTGCGCTTTGGATCCGCCATCATTGTGTCAGTCTTCTCGCATCACTCTTGTCACGTGACACCCCACCCCGCGCTTTGTTTGTCTTCCTGCTATAAGAGTCGTGGCTTTGTTGGTGTGGGGATGGCCTGGTTTGCTCCCGATTGCTTTGTGTTTGTTTTTGGTTTTGGAATGTTTATTTGGATTTTGTTATGACAGGGTTTCTGCAGACATGAACAAGTTAAATTTAAGACGTTTTAATACCACCTTATATGAAATTTAAGACCTAAACCTGTAATGGAAATACACATTTTATTACATACATATATGTAATATTTAATGTGTATAAATTAAAAAGAAAACAAAATATCATTGCTGTAATAAATGATGATATACAGTGAACTTTTCATATCAACAGACAATATTCTATACAAAATATCCCTGCAAAATAACTGCATCGCTGAGATTTTTGGTGGAGTAAACAATTTATTCTGTTCTATCAGCTTTTACATACTTAAATCTGCATATTTACCTTTACAAAGGCCTATTTCCTATTTTTATTAGATGCATCATCTTTCATGTCAAATTATTATAATTTATCAATAAATTCAATATACACTATACACTATCTACCAGTCAGATTAAATAATTTACACTGCAAATAACAATAATTACAACTGCAATAAATAATGTTATGAGATTAATGTTTTAAATGCATTTATGAATCATTTATGAGTATACAAATAAGAAATGTTGAGGGGAAAAATGCATACTTTTCAAAGTACTTCTCAACTGAACGACCAGTAAGTGACGGTAAGACACTAAGTCACTGAGTCAGTCATTCAACTGATTGGATTGAGTGTCTGGTTTCTTAAGGACGTTCATGGACAGCTGACTCCTAAAGCTTTTGATATTCTTCATATTCTTCATATT
>NW_015555821.1:64601-67833 GCF_001515605.1 Sinocyclocheilus anshuiensis
TAATTTACAGTTCAGATACAAGTTTTAACAAAAACAAAGTTTTATAAAATGATAAACTTTACATTTCAGCCTTTAAACCATTGTTAAGAAAATGGATGAGTCAAAAGTATTAATTATCATATTAATTTGATAGCCATTTTTTCTAAAAGTGTGCACCATCTTTTGAGTCAAATTCTTGCATTTGGGTTGTTACCAAGCAAATTAAATCAGTATCAACAAAACTGATCTTTGCAATGCAGACGAAACACAGAAGCTGCATCTGAAGTGACATTTAGATGTATTTACACACTGTTTAATGCAGAACATGAAAGCATTTAACCTGCAGTTACAAATGCATAAATAATGTTTTCATATATTAAACATAAAACATTGAATACTATCAAGAGAACGATGTCCACCTGTTCTTCCTGCTATAAAAGTTGTGGCTTTGTTGGTGTGGGAATGGCCTGGTTTGCTCCCGATTGCTTTGTGATTTTTTTTGGTTTTGGAATGTTTATTTGGATTTTGTTATGAGTTGTGAGACTTGTTCTGTCTGACTCTATAACATCTTGTCAAACAGAAATGGTAGTTATTTTTCCTTTCTTTTGTTAATAAATAATTTGTTGCAACCTTACCAACCGCATGTCCTCCTTTCATTTGTTACGGCTTTGAGCCGGTCGTGACAAAACAAAAATAAATGCGGCAGCCCCTCAAGGACGACTGCCACACACATATCAACATAAATTTTAGGTAATGTATTCTGAATACTTTTTTTTTATTATTATCTAACTTGCTTTACACTTACCACTAAACATGCCATATTGATATAAAAAGCAAAGAGAAAGAAAATATTTTCAAATTTTTGATCATAAAGTGCACTAAATCTTACATTAAAACAAGATTTTCCAAACTGGGCTTAATGTAAGAACCGCAGTGGGCTTGTGAGTTGATAAAAAGCTAATAATTAATTAAATCATGAAAGTGTAAAAGAAATTATTTAAACACTTGGACACTAAAAATAGAAATATTTTATTTGTTTAACTGCATTTCAATGTGACCATTACCAGACATCAGAGAACTGTGAACATGCGAATGGGTTGTAAAATGATTGAAATATGAACTGATTTGCATTACATGAACAAACATTAATAAACATGAAAATAAAGTCTTCCAGGTTTGACTTTTTTTTTTTGTCCAGACTTCCAGAATCAACAATTCCTGAAGGCTACTGGATATAATGACGACAGTGTTTCACAGCTATACATCACCATTGTTTAGTAACTTGCATAATAATTTGTTTCATACAATTTTTTAATTGCTTGAGAGGGGCATTTTTCACCCAAATTCAGAAGCACAATTTGCTAATTTATTTGCATTTATTTACACTGACATTTACACGAACAACCTATATTGTGAACATAGTCAAAGCTAAATGGTATGACACACAGTAGGATTTTTAGAAAGGAAAATTTAAAAGAAAAAAAAAGATTTTGGGAGAATCGATCAATTATGAATGATTTACTGCCATTGTGTGAATAATATGATCATGTAATCCATAAAAAGTAACTGCAATCTGATTATGAGCATTATAAAATGTAATATATACGAGTACCTGATTTTTTGGAATCTGATTACATAATCTAGGTTACATTTAATCAGTTACTACCCTAGTTTTGGAGACAGACAGATTTCAACTGTACATTGCGATTGGTTCAATCAATTCTGATTCAATGATTCATTTGTGTCAATGCTCCAAAAATGTCACATTAATTCATTAATTCATTCATGTGTTCTGTCCCCATGTGTAATTTGGATGATTGAAAATTATTAAAAATGATTGAGAACATGGCCATTTTGCCTTAACCATTTTTATTAGATTTTATTTCTTACATTAAACATCTACTTCTCAACAATAGCTGATGTGCCTGTAGTTGAATGGATGATTCCCACTCGTCAAAACACTGTAAAAATATTGAGATCAAGACACATATTTTTTATCCATTTCACCCAGAACTGCTGCTCACCTTGAAACTTCAATTGTCTGCGCTGTGATTTCTCCATTCAACTGGACATAAAACACACACACACACAAGCGCATAAGGCAAATATCTTCAGCCTGTCAAGCATTTTACTGCTCTGCTCATTCAGACACACACACACACACAAACGGTGCATGTCTGTTTTCCTTCACATTACTGATGGAGGTAATAGGCAAATAAATCACATCTCAGAAGAGGTGTGTGTCCCTGTGTGAGTGTGTGTGCGAGTACGGTAATGCATTCAACTCATAGTTTTAGTGCTCTACATTGCTACAGCAACAAATCTTAAACAGCATTAATATCCTGAACAGAGCTGAAGCTACACACACACACACCTGTACAACAGCACTCCTATTTCATTCATAATTATAATGTCTAGACTTCAGCAACAAACTGACCACAGTTCCTCAACACATCAAGTATAATGTCCAGCGCTATTTAAAGTCACTAAACTAATCAAATATAGCATTTATCACTACACACTGTAAATAATACAAACTAATTATATATCGTATTTAGCACTAAACATATTTAAGGTTGGTCGCTAATCTAATATAATTTAAGTCACTAATTTAATATAACGTCTGTCATCATACATAGACCCTAAATTAATATGAAATATCTAGTCACTAATCAAATATAACATCTATCACTATACCCAATCTCTAAACTAATATCTAAAATATATATTTTAGGTCACTAAAATAATCAAATAACATTTATCACTACACACGGTCCCTAAACTAATAATATATACAATATTTAAAGTCACTAAACTAATCAAATATCACATATATCAGTATATACAGTTCCCTTTCAGTCGGTCACTCTCGACGTCACGTCGGATGACCGACGAATTGGGATCTCGCTTAGAGAGACCAATCTACTTCGAGTGTAAACTAAACGAGCCAATGCACATTGGCATGCGATTATTGCATCCAGCTGCCGCTGATCACAGCGCGAGTATAAGTAGGCAGCAGATGCAGCGCATATTCAGCTTTTCGCTTTGGAGCCGAGCGATCACATCGTTCTGCTCCTGACTACTCTACTGAGAGAAGAAGACTGAACGAGTCTCTTTGAGAGCTCTTCGTGTTGGTGGTACGACGCTTCAGCGGTGGTGGTTTCCCGTGTCGAGTGGGTTGCACACATCAGGCTGCACTACCCCCTGTTTGTGTTGCAGATGATCATCTCCCCTGTGCGCCTCAGCACGCTAA
>NW_015555821.1:68467-69435 GCF_001515605.1 Sinocyclocheilus anshuiensis
TGTGCATGTGCTCGTTTAATTTGCACTCGAAGTAGATTGGTCTCTCAAAGCGAGATCCCAATTCGTCGGTCATCCATTTGAGGAGACGTCACGTCTCCATTCCCTCCTTCAGGGAACGAGGTTACCATACGTAACCGAGACGTTTCTAAACTGTAAAATATTTAAAATGTAAAATATTTAAAGTCAATAAACTAATCAAATATAAGTTTCTAAACTAAAACTATATCAAATATAACATTGTTCAAGTCACTACACTAATCAAATATAACATTGATCACTATATACAGACACAAAACTAATAAAATATAAAATAGCCACTAATCAAATAAAACATATATAACTATACTCTAAACTAATATTATATAAAATATTCAAAGTCACTAAACTAATCAAATGTAAGACATATTCACTATATATAGCTCCTAAAATTATAACATATGAAAATACATTTTTTAAACATGTATATAACAAATATAACATTTATCACTATCCAAATTACAAAACTAACAATATATAAAATAAATTAATGCAAATTAAAATAAATATATTATAAAATATCACATATAAAATAAATTATATGATATAAAATTCTTTAAAAATTATTATTTATAAATTAAATTACATAAATTAATATTATATAAAATATAAATTAATAATATATCAAATATAAAATATTTAGTCACTAATCAAATATAACATCTAAACTAAAAATAATTTATCAGCCTACAGTAACTATAAGCTGTACAGTTTCAGCAAAGAATTAATAATAATCCAGAATTCAAATAACTATGAATGTGGCTTGTCTTATAATTATAAAATATAACATAAATAACAATCTCTACAATGCAAATAGCATGAACTTTCTGATGCAGACCTGCACTCATACCGATCTGTAGATTCAAGCATTCATCATAATCCAAACAAACCTTCAAAAAAGTGTTGCACTTGTGATCAGTATGAACCCATCA
>NW_015555821.1:69446-70687 GCF_001515605.1 Sinocyclocheilus anshuiensis
CACACGCACACACACAGGACAGCGCCTATGTGTTAGAAACTCACATGAATTTATTTGGGCACTAAATTTTGTGGTCAGCGGTGAATCAATCTTCCTGTCATGTCCATCTCTCTCTCTCTGTTATAGCGGCTATACGTCTGTGAGTGTGTTTTTGTGCAAGTGTGTTTGTATCTTTGTGTGTGTTGGCGTGTGACAGAGAGAGAATTTCTGCCCTGTTCAATCACCCATAAAATAACCCAGTTGAGAGTTCCCACAATGCCCCTCTACTCACAATAGTATGACTGAATGAGTCAAAACACACACACACAAACACCTATGTAAATATATCTACATATCTGGGGAAATTCCATTCAAAGTCTATTGTTTTTACTATATTGTAAGCTAATTACTAAGCTAATCACTCTAGACTAACCTGAAACATACAACACAATGAAGACATCATTTAGCTCCTTTATGAATAAGGGCCATTCACAAAGGATGCATCCGTGCTTTTTAGCCCCATGTGCTGCGTGTACACCATGAGGATTAATGGGCAGATCCAACGTTTTGACAAATACCTGATTTGTTTTTTGTCCCATCTGTTTACATTCATCTCAGACATACATTTATATTCATAACATTTAAATTGATCTGCACTGTTCTGTCAGTCAGTCATACAAGTAAACATCTATCTGTCTGTCTGTCTGTCTGTCTGTCTATCTATCTATCTATCTATCTATCTATCTATCTTTCTATCGATCTATCGTTCTATCTACCTATTTGTCTGTCTATCAATGCATCTATTTCTATCTAACCATCTATCTATATGCCTATCCATATGTCTCTCTAAGTGTGATTTAAAAGCATGCAGAGCCATCTGCGCTCGTGGTACTTTGATGTCATACACTGATAGGTCTGTGCATCACAGCTTAATTCAAGACGAACACACCTATTGAGTTGATTGGTGATGAAAATTATGCAAGGCAACAGTTATATGCCCCTAAAATTCAAGAGAATGGGGCAAAAAAGAGCCCTGTATGGGTTTTTGTCTCATATTTATATCATATGATATATTTAAAGGGGTCCTATTATGCTTTTTCACTTTTTGAATTTTAGTCAGTGTGTAGTGTGTATGTTTGGGCATAAAAAAGATCTTCAAACTTACAAATCTCAAAGTCCACTCCAAAGGGAAATATTTCGTTTTTAAAAAATCCCTTTTCAAGAACTACAACGAACGGCTCGTTTGGACTACAGCGTTTGTT
>NW_015555821.1:70936-71139 GCF_001515605.1 Sinocyclocheilus anshuiensis
ATCTGTACATAGTAAATGCAGTTATTTTTAAGCGGTTGTTGACATCCTATCTAAAACGTGATTTAGCCAAAATAAACCAAAAAAAAACAACAACAATAACGTTACCACTCTAATATGTCTTGCTATATCTGTGCGTGCAAACGTTCTGCGCGATCCTCTTGTTCAATATTCTCTGGGTCTGAATCCGGCTCAAATTGATATGG
>NW_015555821.1:71489-87494 GCF_001515605.1 Sinocyclocheilus anshuiensis
GTTTTTCGAACCACCAAGCATGAGAGCATGTTCTAGTACACCCCCAAAACAAATTCAAGACATTGTAAAAGAGCATAATAGGACCCCTTTAAGCAATATCACACGAGTCCAGGGCAGTCGTGGGGGGCAGTTGTGGCCTAATGGATAGAGAGTCGGACTTGTAACCCGAAGGTCGCAGGTCCGGCAGGAATTGTCGGTGTGGGGAGTGAATAACCAGTGCTCTCTCCATTCAATACCACGACTGAGGTGAGACCCTGGTTGAGCAAGAAACCAAACCCCCAACTGCTCCCCAGGCCCCGCAGCATTGGCTGCCCACTGCTCCGGGTGTGTGTTCACGGTGTGTGTGTGTGCACTTGGATGGGTTAAATGCAGAGCAAAAATTCCAAATATGGGTCCCCATACTTGGCCACACGTCACTTCACTTTCACTTTCAGTATCACACGAGTGCTGTTTTTGTCCCAAATGTGCAAATGTGGTATTGATTTTATACAGCAGTTCACTAAATAAGAAGCTACTGTTATATTTTAGACACAATATTGTATGTTTTTGATCAGTTTTTATATTACCTATTAAAGCCACAGCAGAACTGTTGTGTGTCTCCAAGCAACACAGTTTCTGAAAGCAACTAATTTTGAACAAATCGGGTGAACCAATCATTTAATGGCCCATTCATAAAGAGAGCCGTTTACTTCATTCCTGAATGAATCAGCAGTTTGAATGAATCGAATGAATGAATGACTCAATTACTTACTCAGTAAAACATTTACTGCCACCTACTGGCAATTTTAGTTTCTTATTAATAGAGTATAATTTCATAAAAAATTATTTCATATTTACATATTAATAAAAAATCTGAAAATAAAAAAATCCATATTAACAAAACATTTATTTATTAAAGGGATAGTTCACCCAAAAATTTAAAATGAAAAAAAAAAAAGAATGAAATTTTTTTTTTAAAATCTTTCTAAACCTACTTTTTGTAATATCTATTTCATGCATTCATCTATCTATCTATCTATCTATCTATCTATCTATCTATCTGTCTATCTGTCTATCTGTTGATTTATTTAGCTCTGATCCTGAAAGCATCCAGATGAGAGGAAGTTTATTGTGTTGTACTGCCAGTCAGCTTCAGTCTCCATGTCCCTGTGTCTCTCTCACACACACACTCAACCCGAGACGACAGAGGTAGAGTGAAGTGCCCTTGGGCCGCACCGATAACCTGCTCCCAACTCACACACACTCAAGATGAACTGCAGGAAATTAACAAGATTAATACAACCATAAAGCAATATCCAGACAGTCCCCCGTGTTTGTGAGTGTGTGTGTGTGCTCCAGACAGTCTCCTGTCTGCAGACCCTGATCTGCATAAATACTCCATTACCTTCATCCAGCTTACAGACTTTCTCACAGACCGTGTGTGTCAATAAACATGAAGCCAAAGTGTCTGTCAGACAGAGAAATCTCCTGCAGTCAGAGCAGACAGAGCAAAGACTCCTCTCATAAAAGCACTGTGTGTGTGTGTGTGTGTGTGTGTGTGTTTATATACTCACATGCGATGCGGACGTGCACCTTGCGGCTCTTGGTGGTTCCTGCGGAGCTCCAGGCGACACATTGGCACCAGTAATCTTCCAAACCAAACAACTCCTCCACCTGCTGCCGGGAGATCTCGATCCGTGCTTCCCTCACCACCAAACCTGCACACACACACGCATCAGACTCACGTCGCCAGACGTTTGACTATCGGCACAATGTCTGGTCCACACTGATTGACAACACATACAGAATTTAAAAAAAAAAACAAAAAAAAAACAAAACTTTTTTATGTAACAAGGCAATCCGCAATTTCTGCATTACAAGTACTTGCAAAGAAAGTGTAGCTGCATGAGTTTTGTGAGAGTCAGCTGATCAAAGAATCCTCAGGATGGCTGTGCATACTTATCTAAAAAATATGCCAAGAACTAAACAAGAGACAGGATTTTTGTGTAAACATTCCCGTCTCAAAGCGTTCCTGTACCTCAGTCGGCAGAGTAAGCAATCTCAAGGTCATGGGTTCGAATTGATAAACTGTACAGTTTGAATGCAATTAAAGTCAGATAGGATAAAAGTGTGTGTCAGATGCAATAAATGTTAAACGTGCAAACATCAGCCTTATGCCCAATCCTGCTTCAATAACTGGACATCTCTGAATGAGAGCACATCTTCAAAAGATATTAAACTGCATGTTTTAAAACTTTTAAATTCATGGTTAAAAACTGGCAGCTGTGGTTGACAGAAATTAAATGGAAAAAATAAAACAAATAAATAATAAACAACAAAAAAAATAACTTGATGACAAAATGTAAAAAAAAACACCAAAATGTACATTACTGATAGCAAATTGAGAAGAAAAAAAAAAATAATAATAAATGTAATATTTGTAATAATGTAAATGTAAATTTGTAAATGTAATAATATGTAAAATATAATCATATGTGTCATGTATGGACTTCTGGGAATGTTCCTTTACTGTTTAATGTTCCTTTTTTTTTACCATAAATTGTACAATAATTCATAGTTTTGAATTAAACCATAATTAATTGTCATTGTAGGGTCACAAAAATATTATTTGATATGACTAAATCAACATGCCTACATTAGGTTACAGAGGGGGTTCCTATAAACTTTTTTGTTAGCAAAGCCTCTTTGATATACAATATTTCATATTTGAATAATCTAAAAACACATTCACATTCATGGTTCTCTGATGTCTATTAATGTTCGCACTGACATGAAGGTAAACATACAATATTTAATCTAGTTTAATTGTTGTGTTTAATTTTTGATTGATTGTTTTTATTTTACATTTATTTATTTATTTTAATTTTACTTTTTTTTATTAATTAGGTTTTTATTAACTCCCTCTCCCTCATAGTCAGATCATGTAGAAATAATAAATGGTAACAATTTGAAAACATAACTGCAAAAAAAAAAAGTGTTACTTGAATCAAAATAAACATTAAATGAAATAAAATATAAATAAACAATTAAACTTATTTTATCTAATTTAGTTGCCAAGGCAACTTTTCTCATTTTCATTTAGTTTAACTTGAAGTACTAAAATAACTAATATTAAATAACACTAATAAATAACAATTACTAAAAACAAAAACTTATAAAATGACAAAAACACAACACAATTATAAAAATATTAACTAAAATTAAAGTGAAAAGAAAAGGCTTAAATATAAAATATAATTCAGAATATTAACAAAAACTATAATAGAATATCAGTGATACTAAAATAACACGTATTCAAGAACATTTCCCTCATGTTGTCCAAATCTGTATGACCGTGGAACTGTATGAACGTGTAAAATGTTCACACGAAATTGCATAAATCAGGCCTGACAAAGCTGTTGACATTTTTGTGTACAAAGTTCCTCAGATGCCCTGTGAACAGCTAAATCTAATTTAATTAGATTTAATTATATCGCATGGAATTGATCTTACTGATACAGATATCGTACCTCAAAGTGATGATGTTACTGGCTTGTGATTCTACAAATCTCCCACCACGTCAGTGCCGATCACACCGATGTCACATGATGCAAGTGAGATATTTTTATATATATTTTAGTGCTCTGCCAGCAGACTTCTGTTGTACATGTATAAATAATGAACCCCTCAATGTCTCCATGAAATATTCCCTGATAGAAATCAATAGTTCACACTTACCCTCTGTGTTTATTTGTTTAGTGCTTTGGGTTTTTGTGTTTATGGCAGAATTTGGTGCAGAATGCTGGATGTGAACGGCAGAAACCTGTAGCCTTGAACAGAAGGAGTGAGGTGAAAAGACACACTTACACACATGAATGTTCAAACAAACATCATTCATGGTCAAGCAGCTATAAAAGAGCATAGAGCAGGATTCACACAGGATGAGGTGAAGAATGATGATCTAACTTTATGGTATACACACTCAAGAACTCGATGCAGTGAGTGACACAGACAGACAGACACACTGCAGGGATTTTGCGTTGTTTTCTTTAAAATATACTTACAACAAGATACATTTATTTGAGAAGCAAATTTCATAGGATATAAGACTTGCTTTCAGAGAATATATCTATGTATGAACAAATAATGTTTTTTCTTCTTGTATTAAGCATTAATTTTACAGTGAATTTATGCTTAAAACATTTTCCACTCAAGTCAAGATCATGAGAAAATGGATGGAAATCAAGTTGTGATCATGAAAAAACAAGACAAAAAATAATAATGCATGTTCTCTTAATTCTGTAATTTTTATTCTTAAATGATTTAATTTGCTTTAATTTTGAAAACAAGAAATACTGATTAAGAAAATGATTTTTGCAGTGCACACACACACACACACAAAGAAATTGAACGACTAACAGACAGACAACGCGAAATAAAAAAATTAAAATACCAAACAAACTATAATTATTTAAAATAGATGTTAAAAAACAAATAGGAAACTCGATTTGCATCACCTAAAGTTTTTGCAAGGCAGCAGAAACAATACAAGGCGGCTAAAGATGATTAAAAAGATGCAAGAAAGAAATGACCAATCACAAATCAGTATGCAAATAAATGTAAGTAAGAAGACCAATCACTAAACAGAATGCACTGTCAATTACATTTTGTGTGCAAAACATTCTATCGTAGTCACTGGGAGATTCTGAGGAACTTTTATCTTAAAGTGTACAAAAAATAGTGACGGTACATCTCAGGCTGAAATTATCTAAAAATTGCATTTTTGCACTATTTGCATCTTTTAGAAAAAGACTTGAAATATTTTTCTCCATATATATCTGCAGTTAATTAAGCTCACGAATAGTCGCTTAACGTACAAAAAATGTTTTGGGACGTGGAACTCGGCACAGTTTGTCATTCCACATATGTTTTAAGTATTCCACGTTTGTTTTGTATGGGGTGTCAAATAATTGCAGTGTATAATGTAAAATGCAGTATTTCAAGACAAAACAAGGTTGCATGTTGTAAATAGAAATGCAAAGATGCAATACATTTCATCCACACCTGTGAACAAGAATTGCATTTCATTGATGAAAGGGGTTGTTTGGATTGCAAAAATATGTAGACAAAATGCATATCTCATTCAGAGCATGAGCATTTTGTGGATGAACTCACAAATCTCTGAGATACTCTGAAGGAAGAACCAGAGCAACATCTATAGACCAATGTAAGTCTGTTTTTGTAAGTTTTTTTTTTCACCTGTTTTATTGTCCAGCAAGTGAAAATCATGTGTCTGACCACTTAAGGTACCAGCTCACCTCTCCTCAACAACACACATGATTTGAGGAATCATTCAAGTCTGAACACAATCACTGCAGGACGACCCACACTGAACCTTAACATTTAATGTTAGAGGTTTGTGCAAAGCACTATGAGCACTAGCAATAATAATATTGCCTAAAAAACACCTCTAACATTGACTGCTGGATGAATATCAATACAGCGCAGCCTTGCAAGCATAAAAACGCACAAAGCATGTAAAAGCACACATACATAAACGCAGGCAGAAAATCAATGACAGCAATAATGGGATGGGGTGCGTTTACAATAAGATCTGTAAGTACACACAAACACACACAAACACACACACTTTTGTTTTGGATTATTGTGAATAAAAACTGAATTCCTGTTGCAATTTTCTCTTTGGGACGTCTGTCAAGAACAGACAACGCAGATGAATCTGAAACATTGAAAAACTGTGCATGCGAGTATATTGTTCACAAACATACTCTACTGTTCAAAGGTTTGGGATCAGTAATTTTTTTTTAAAGAAATCAATTGCTTTATTCAGCTAGGATGCAACAAATAGATCAAAAGTGACAGTAAAGACATTTATAATCTATAACAAAAGATTTCTATTTCAAATAAATGCTGTTCTTTTGAGCTTTCTATTCATCAAAAAATCCTGAAGAAAATGTATCATGGTTTCCACAAAAAATATGAAGCAGAACAACTGTTTTAAAAATTGACAATAATCATAACTGTTTCTTAAAGAGCAAATCAGCATAGTAGAATAATTTCTGAAGGAACATGTGCCACTGAAGACTGCTGAAAATTCAGCTTTGCATCACAGAAATAAATTACATTTTACATTATATACAAATAGAAAACAGTTATTTTCAATTGTAATAATATTTCACAATATTACTGTATTTACTGCATTTTTGATCAAATAAATGCAGCCTTGGTGAGCAGAAGAGACCTATTCCGAAAGCATTAAAAAATCTTACTGACCTCAAACATTTGAATGGTAGTTTATATTTTCAATAAATGAGCTTCAAGACTGAGATGTTTAAATGCAATCCCAGAATTCAAATTCAGTTGCATAAAAGCAGCTAGAGTCAGTAAATTTGATTAATTTCTGTGAATCAGTTCAAACTGTTATTTCCAATGAATCAAGTGATTCAAGGATTCATTTTAATGATCACTCCAAAAAACATTCATGGATGTCCCTGTGCAGCATTTTTCATGCATTAAAAATATTAGATGAATACTTCAACAATATTTTTTTTTCTAATTATGTTATACATTCAGTTTTTATAAGCTTAAATCCCATCACTATTGCCCACCAAAAGATAAATGATCGTTCTTCTAGAAAACAATGGAAACTTACTTGACTTTGTGAATATGGCGGATGTTTTTCTGAACGCCGTTCTGTTGTGTAAATATACTAACACTGTTTAAACGAGGCCCTCTGAGACCAAGACCGCAGCAGGAAAGAGTCTTTCTGACTGAACCAGATAATGAGGCTCAATCTGAATCTTCTGCGCAATTTGGAAACACAAAACACTCATCACACACACCATGAGCCGATTACACACCAGCTTTCATGACAAGGAACAGATTTAACCTTGTTTACTCACAATTGCCAAAACGAACAATGAAATTGATTCATAACGATATTACACCATCCCAAATAGAGACAGATAGCGATGCCAGAGGGAGCTCGTGGCCGGCGAACAAAGACAGACCTAAACCAAACAGTGAGAGTGAAAATCTAATTAAAAGCATAAACTTTATCTCTCTCGCTCTCTCTCTCTAAATCTCTTTCTCTCTCACACGCACTATAGTTTTTTATGATAAACGTTACCATCGCACATTAAGGCCACTCGATAAAGTTCAATGATAGTGTTTAGAGCAGCTGGCCTCGTTTCGGCGGCCCGTAATAACTCCACGCTCTGACCCCGAGTAATATCCGAGGTGTGATTATGACAGTAAAGTTTCCACCGCAGAGATATTAGAGCAGAATTACTGCGGCGGGTTGATATCAAAGATCCATTAGAGTCATTAGCTCAATAGGAGCTTGTTAACCTCTGCGTAATGAATTGAGCTCTTCGCTCGCCCACACCGAGCTGCGGTGAGGTGATTGCGCTTCAGCCTCAGCCAATACGTGCTGTTTTTGCTCTGAATGATCGAACTAACCTAACCTTGAAATGCACGGCAGTGTTTCTGTCTTCTACAGCATACATTAGGCCTAAAACATATGCAAATATGTGAGCGCAAAAGCTTGGTTTCATTTTAAGATTGTTGCATTCTTAGTGCTGCTGCAATTGAGTGCTATAGGTGAAACATTCACCTAAAACGTCTTATTCTATAGCTAGATTTCTCATTCAGTCTGGGGTCAGTAAATTATTACTGTTATTCAGCAAGGATGCATTAAATTGATCAAAAGCGATTTCTGAAGGATCCTGTGACACTGAAGACTGGAGTAATGATGCTTAAAAAATTCAGCTTTGCATCACAGGAATAAATTGCATTTTACAAAATATTACAATAGAAAACAGTCATTTTAAATTGTAATAATATTTCACAATATTACTGATTTTACTGCATTTTTTAACAAATAAATGCAGCCTTGGTGAGCAGAAGAGACTTCTGTAAACATTAAACAGTCTTACAATCCCCAAACTTCTGAACATGGTAGTCGATAATTAAAATCTTTAATTTATGTTTCATTAGCACTTATTCATCTTCTTCATACCAGTACAGTAACCAGTAATACCAATATGCCAATACCCATCTGCTCTGCACTTTTATGTCACTGCAAGTTTCCTTGTATAAAACATTTTGAAAGTGGAAAAGAAATGACTATGAATTGTAACACATTAGCATTTGACTATCACCAAAAGTGGATCTGGATCACTCACTGTTCTTGGCTTTTACTCTGTATGAAAAGATATTTATGCATTTGGCAGATGCTCTGATTTGCATTGGATGTATACATACCATATCATCAGTTCATGCATTCCCTGGGAATCGAACCCATGACCTTGGCACTGCTAATGCAATGCAATACAGTTTGAGCTACAGAATTGTGACCGAAAAAGACAACAGACACTGTTGTTTTGCTCACCTGATTAAATCAACAACACTCTTAAAAACAGAACAACACTTTTTGGCTCCTCAAACGCATGTTAAAGGTTCTTCTTGAAACCATAAAACCAATAAAACACCTTTTTTATTGCGAGTGCATACCTTATTTATTTAATTATTTCACTCGGAATCTCTAGTATCTTCTGTTTAAAAGACAATTATTAAAGAATAATGTTATCGATTTAACTGCACTGACACTATCCATCGGAGGACAAAATCTGAACTGAATTGAGCCGGATGACACTAACTTTGCAACATTGACACTGTTATTGAACTGAATTTAATCAACATTGAACTTACTTAAGCTGAACAATGACTCTATTGTAGATTAGTTTTTGTAGCTACGTAAAAATATGATGTAGGACTTACTTTGAAACAATTTTCACTCAGAAATTGCTAGCAAATTTTACAAAGACATTTAAAAATTTTTAAATGTAAAAAATTTTACATTTTAAAAATGTAAAAAAAATAAATAAATAAAAATGTAAAGAACATTTTAAGTAGAAAGACTGAAGTAGTATTTTCTTGTAAAATGTACTCCAATGTTTTATTTACAACTTTGGAAAAAAAAAAAAAAATGTTTTACGGTGGCTGAATTAAACTTGTTTCATAATTGATGACCTTTGCAACACTGACAGTTTTTGAACTGAATTGAATCAACATTGAACTTACTTGAGCTGAATAATGACTATTGTAGATTAGTTTTTGTAGCTACTTATACACTGAAAAAATATGATGTAGGACTTACTTTGAAACAATTTTCACTCAGAAATTGCTAGCAAATTTTACAAAGAATTTTAAAAAAATTTACAATTTAAAAAATTTCAACATTTAAACATTTAAAATGTAAAAATTAAAACAAAATTAATTTTAAATTTAAAAAAATTTAAATTTAAAAAATGTTTTTACATTTTTTTTTTAAATAAAAAAAAATTACATTTAAGAAAAATTTAAAGTAGAAAGACTGAAGTATTATTTTCTTGCAAAATGTACTCCATTTTTTTTTTACAACTATGAAAAAAAAAAAACATTTTTACAGTGTGGCTGAATTAAACTTGTTTCATAATTGATGAACTTTGCAACACTGACAGTTTTTAAACTGAATTGAATCAACATTGAACTAAATTGATCTGAATTCATAATTGCGAGATATAAACTCAGAATTGCAGCATATAAACGCAGAATTGCAAGATATACACTTGCAATTCTGAGAAAAATATCAGAATTGTGCGATATTCTGTAAATCACAATTGTGAGAAAAGAAGTCAGAATTGCGAGATATAAACTCGAAATTCTGACTTTCTTTTTGAAATTCAGACATTTTTTCTCAGAATTGTGAGATAAAAAGTTTTTTTGGTTTGTTTTTATCCCATGGCGGAAACAAGCTTCCATATATATCCACGGTCAGTGAAAGTGGTCTAGGTCGTGTCTCTGATCACAGTTGGTGTTGACTATACTTACTCCCTGTGTCCATAGCAGTCATATAAAGAAGCCTTCATAAAAAAGCTCTCATAACATCACATAAATAATACACAAACCTGTACGTGTCAGGAAGGGGTTTATCTATCTCTCTAGCAGCACCTTTAGCAATGAAAACCATGAATAAAGCAGAGCTATCACATTTTTATTGCACCTCAGAAAAGGCTGTAATGTTTCCGACCCATAAAGGAGAGTGATGCTGTGTGTGTGTGTGTGTGTGTGTGTGTGTGTGACTGACCCGACGTCTCGTCCACCCGCTCCTCTATGGTGTGTTCTCTTTGATGGACCCACTCGCCGTTGCATTTGAAGTAGATCTGAGCGGCAGGCGTGGCCGTGCAGTAGAGATTGACAGCTTTGTTCTTGATGATGTAAGCGTCCTCCGGCTCCAGCAGGAAGTGTGGGAGGGGCTCTGGAGGGTCGCTGGGGAAGGTCTCTGGCAGCTCACCCAATCCCAACAGGAAGTCATCATCACCTGGGAAAAAAAACACAGACAACATAAAACATCAGGAAGTGAGTGGGAAATGTAAAGAAGCGTACTGCTTTTTGATGCATTTCAAAATTTCCATTAGATGATGGGCTTGCAAATCATCGATTCCAGCACGCATTAAAAAGTCTGGGGTCAGTAAGATTTTTTGAAAGAAATTAATACTTTAATTTAGCAAAGATGTATGAGGGTGATCATTTTAATTTCAATTCCAGCACGCATTAAAAAGTCTGGGGTCAGTAAGATTTTCGAAAGAAATTAATACTTTAATTTAGCAAAGATGTATGAGGGTGATCATTTTAATTTCAATTCCAGCACGCATTAAAAAGTCTGGGGTCAGTAAGATTTTCGAAAGAAATTAATACTTTAATTTAGCAAAGATGTATGAGGGTGATCATTTTAATTTCAATTCCAGCACGCATTAAAAAGTCTGGGGTCAGTAAGATTTTCGAAAGAAATTAATACTTTAATTTAGCAAAGATGTATGAGGGTGATCATTTTCATTTACGTTTTGAAATATATTAAAACAGTTATTTTAAATTGTAATAATATTTCACATCATTACTAATTTAATTTATACTTTAAAATACATTACAACATAAAAGCACGTTAAAATATAAAACAGCTATTTTAAATTGTAAAAATATTTCGCTGTATTACTGTTCAAAAGTGGTTATTTTAATGAACATTTTAAAAGATATTACAATATAAAACACCTTTGGGTGACAAGTCCGACTCTCTAAGCATTAGGCCACGACTAATCAAATATTACTAATCAAACATGATATTTTTATTTATTTTGTCAAATATATTACAATATAAAACAGTTATATTAGTTTGTAATCATATTTCACAATAATACTATTACAATAGAAAACTTATTTTAAATTGTAAGACTATTTCACAGTATTACTATTAACAGTTATTTTAAATTGCAATAACATTTCATTACATTACTAATCAGAAGTGATCAATGTAATTTACATTTTAAATATATTACCATATAAAACAGTAATTTTAAATTGTAATAATATTTCACAATATTACTGTGCCTTTGAATGGTGGTGTACATTTGAAGCATTGTATGAAATTAGGTTTAGAATGCATAACACATCTCTCAATATCTCAAAATAAACTTTTGCAACGAAAATCCCCATTACGCCAATTTATTCACAAATGTCAGTTTTCTCAGAGCCTCTTATACTGTAATTTGCGTCTGCCGAGCTCGTTTGGGGCCCGGAGAGGCTTCACACGCAAAAACTGTTTTTGGGTCTCATTATGAAACAGGATCTCACAGTCGTCTCTAAGTGATCCCTGGTTAATGGAGTAACTGCAGCTTATTTTTAGCTCAAGTTCAAATAAACACGACGTTGTGAGATCTCTGACGTTCTCTTTTACGCTCCCTCTATCATTCCTACTCTTTGCTTTGAATGAATAAACTTATAAATGAATGAACAGATGGATAAATACATTTCTGTCAGGACCACTATCGTCAAAGATGATTGACAATTATACAGTTTGGATTGGCGGTATGGTTCTGTTCTGGGCAAGAACTCCCTGCGCATCCATGCAGCCTAGCATGGATGAGAGCAGGGACAGCAGCAATAACCCCCCCAGGGTAAACAGAACAGAACCAACATAAATGTATTGCAGATATATCATTAAAGTTCAATAATTTTATGTACACATTTTAGAATCAGTCTGATTCAAGGAGAATCAGAAGAATGAATCCTGACTGACAGAGGAGGAGCTGGGGATGGAGGAGGGTAATTAGCTATTGAGCAATGCGAAAACTGCTGATAATACTGAGGGACCTTATATATGAATGCTTAGATAGGTGTCATATTCCTATAGGTAGATGGGGATCAGCTGAAGGTCAGCTGATGCGAGCTTGACTAACGTGACCTGCCAGAACTAACGCTACGCTTGATACTTGAACGAATGAATCTACGAACTAAATGTGAATGGATGAATGGATTAACAAACAAATCAATGAACATATGAATGAACAAACAAATGAACATGACTGAATAAATTAACGAACAGACAAAAGAACAAACATACAGTGAATTAACAAAATAATGAACAAAATTATGAACATGGGCAAGAATTAATGTATGAACATATGAATAAACAGATCAAATGAACAAACAAATGAATGAATCTATGAACAAAGACTGGATGTATGAACAAACGAATGAAAGAACACTGTAATAGACAAACTGAATAAACGAAGGAATGAATCTACAAACAAATGAACAAACAAGGATGGATGAATTAATAAACGGATGAACGAATGAATGAATATGAGAATGTACATGTATGGACAAAAGTACATGTACATGGACAAAAGTACAAACATGAATTAAAGTAATGAATGAACAATTGAAGAAATGATCGAATGAAAAACCGAATGAAAGAATGAACAAATGACAGAATAAACTAATAAATTAATGAACAAAAATGAATGAATGAATGAACAAACAATCTAATGAATGAACAAATGAACATGACTGAATAAATTAAACAGAAAAAAGAATATATGATTTAATGTAATGAATAAATATGGACATATGAGCAAATAAATGATCAAACTAATGAAAGAATGATGGAATAAATTGACAAGCAAACTAATAAACTAATGAACAAAAAATAATCAAACATGAATGAATGGATGAATCAATCAACAAACTGACAAATAAAAAACCATAATTAGACAAAGAACAGACAAATTAAAAAAACTAATGAATGAACAGATGAACATGACTAATATAATGAATGAACAGACAATAGAACAAACATATCAATTAAAGCAATGAATGATCAATTAAAGATTTGATCAACTAATTAAAGAATGAAGAAATCATTCAATAAATTAACAAACTAATAAACTAACGAACAAAACCAATGAACTATGAATTAATCAATTACCAAACAAATGAACCAAAGAGAAAAGAAATGGACAAATGAACAGAACAACAAAGAAACTAATGAATGAACAAATGAACATGAATGAATAAATGAACCAAGAGACAAAAGAATTAACAAATTAATAAATTAGTATAAAACAATTCAATGAACAAGAATGAACAAATCACAGAATAAATGAACAAATTAACTAATAACTTGAGCGAATGAACGAAAAACCAACAAACATACGAATGAATAAATCAATAAACTAATGAATCCAAGAACACAGAAAAAGACAAATGAGCAGAACAACAAATAAACTAATGGATGAACAAATGAACATGACTGAATAGACAAAAGAACAAGCATGAATCTAAGTAATGAATGAATATATGAACAAATAAATGAACAAACTAATGAAAGAATGAACAAACAAATGGCTGAATTTCAATTCAATTCAAGTTTATTTGTATAGTGCTTTTCACGATGCAAATCGTTGCAAAGCAGCTTTACAGAAAATTTAAGTTTCTACATTATATTTAGTAATTAGAATTGATGGACAGATCAGTTAAAAACTCTCCTGTTCATGTCTGTAACACTGCTTTCACTGCCAGCACAAATGCAGAGATCTTCAATATTACACAGACACACACACACACACACACATGCACATAATGGATGGATCGTAACCCAAGACGCATCGATCCCTGGAGTCATCAATACATACACCGGATACTACCATTACACTAACACACACACAGTAAAACGACATGGCACGAGCAGCAGATTATTATTGAATGCCTCCATTAGATGCCCGCTGACCCGTCCGATGGCACGCAGTCCGGCTCATAACTCTTCTCTGACTGTCTCACACACACACACTGAGCTGCTTTCACCCCAAATTAACACTCTGTAGGGTACATTACCTTCCATTAACGGGTCACGGCACAGCCATGCTATCTAATGATGGGCCGAGGGCCGCGTCTGTTTTGTTTGGGTCTGTGTCGTGTTTGCAAATGTTATTATGAGACAAATGATCTGAGATGATTCATTTATTTAAATCCCAGATTAATCTTATACACACAAACAGTCTCACTGTTATCTACTCTATTAAAACACACAAACAAACCTGATACTCTTCAAATAAAAGGCCTGAAACATGCGTTAAGTGGGGGAATTTTTAGAAACCTCACAATTCAGTGTGACTCAATTCTGGGAATCATGATTCAATCCTAAATGGGTTTATTGAATACCAAATTTAAACTATTAAACATATTTACTTATATGTACTTAATAAATTAACTAACTAAATAGCTTCAAAACATAAAAGCAAATACATTTTCCATCAAGAATGGATGAATGAATATGTGAACGAACAAAAATCAGTGAACATATGAATAAATAGATGAATCATTCAAAAGGTCATGAATGAAAGAACACAGTAATAGACACATGAACAGAACAATAAATAAACGAACAAATGAACAAGTGAACACGACTGAATAAATGAATAAACAGAAAAAAAGCAAATATATGACAAATTGTAAAACAATGAATTAATTTATGAACACACGAACAGACTAATGCAAGAATGAATGAATGAATAAATAAACAGACGAACAAATATAAATTAAATGAACTGATTAAATGAATCTAAGAACAAATGAATAAACAAGAAGGGATAAATCTACAAATGAATGAACAAACAAGAATGAAGGAAATAATCTACAATACAATGAACACACAAGAACGAATGATTCTGCGAACGAGTGAATAAAAACAACGAAGGAATGAATCTATGAACACATGAACAAATAAGAATGAAGAAATGAATCTAAGAACAAATGAACAAGCAAGAATGAAGGAATGAATCTACAAACTAATGAACAAACAAGAATGAATGAATCTATGAATGAACAAACAAACAACAATGAAGGAATTAATCTACAAACAAATGAACAAACAAGAAGGAATTAAACTATGATCACATGAACAAACAAGAATAAACGAATGGATCTAAGAATAAACGAACAAACAATAATGAAGGAATGAATCTACAAACTAATGAACAAACAAGAATGAATGAATGAATCTATGAACGAATGAACAAACAAACAAGAATGAATGAAGGAATGAATCTATGAACAACTGAACAAACTAATGAACAAACAAGAATGAAGGAATTAATCTATGAATGAATGAACAAACAAGAATGAAGGAATGATTCTATGAACAACTGAACAAACTAATGAACAAACAAGAATGAAGGAATGAATCTATGAACGAATGAACAAACAAACAAGAATGAATGAATTAACCTATGAACGAATGAACAAACAAACAAGAATGAATGAATTAACCTATGAACGAATGAACAAACGAACAAACAAGAATGAATGAATGAATCTATGAACGAATGAACAAACAAACAAGAATGAAGGACTGAATCTATGAACAACTGAACAAACTAATGAACAAACAAGAATGAAGGAATGAATCTATGAACAACTGAACAAACTAATGAACAAACAAGAATGAAGGAATGATTCTATGAACAACTGAACAAACTAATGAACAAACAAGAATGAAGGAATTAATCTATGAACGAATGAACAAACAAACAAGAATGAATGAATTAACCTATGAACGAATGAACAAACAAACAAGAATGAAGAAATGAATCTATGAACGAATGAACAAACAAACAAGAATGAAGGAAT
>NW_015555822.1:0-236 GCF_001515605.1 Sinocyclocheilus anshuiensis
TTAGCACCGCTACGTTTCCGGGCAGTAACTGAGAGAAGCGCTCGCTGGAGACCGATGCACCCTGGAACACCGGCAGGGTTGGCAGACCGATCTCCTGAGGGCACTGAGGAGAGACGGGCACCGTGTAATGCGATGTACACCACTCTTCCCCAGAGGGAGTTGGCCCTCAGAAGTCCTATAGGCCTTAGGCGTCAGGATGTTTTAGACGGAGACTATCCAGCGAGAATGACGGTCCG
>NW_015555822.1:415-839 GCF_001515605.1 Sinocyclocheilus anshuiensis
CTAGAAGCCTTCGGCCTGGGAGCGCCACTGTGACTCTAGACTCTGCGGAGTACGAGAAGTGACGCCCCCAGAATGAGGAGCTGGAACACGGTAGGTTGGGACTGCTCCTGCCCAGCAGCCCCTACTGACTGCCTCAACCTCCTCAGAGGAAGAGAGGTAAACACGTGCTCTTACTCGAGACATTTTTTAACCCAAGAGCCCCTGTATATCTAACTTCTCATAGTTTGATAAATACTTAATTTAATTCCTCAGAATTAAATGCAGCCAAACAACCAGACGAGTAAACACGGTCTGGTGTGATAGGCTTCATATCAAATATCGAAAATGATATATCTAACTTCTCATAGTCAGATAAATACATCATTTAATTCCTCAGAAGTAAATGCAGCCAAACAACCAAACGAGTAAACATGGTCTGGTGTGA
>NW_015555823.1:0-273 GCF_001515605.1 Sinocyclocheilus anshuiensis
GCATTTCTGGATGCGGTCGTTACCTGGCGCTGGGTGATGGTCATGGTCGCTGCCTCACGTGCCTGGGCATTAACACGCTGAGGTCGCGTTTGTCGATGGGTCATGTTCTCATTGCGGGAAGATGATCATTTCGGAGTCGCGAGCCAAGCTCTGTTCCTGAAAGGGGCGGAGCTCCGTTGCCTCTGCCTCGATCTAGCTCTCGTCATGGCGGCAGTCAGGCGGGGGCTACTTCAGGCAGTAGCACGGGCGGTCTGAGGGTAACAGTGATGGCAA
>NW_015555823.1:335-2700 GCF_001515605.1 Sinocyclocheilus anshuiensis
GACCATCGCTCCTCTTGCACTCCGCAACCAGTTGAGCTGCCAATGGAACGTGCTGGGCCCTCTACAAGGAACGTACCAGCAGTATCCTTTAGAGCTCCTCCCGACGACCGGATGTCGATCGCTGCATCGGAGGGTGAGCCGGAGCTTTCTGGAGAGGAAGATTCGGCTGTGCTGCTGTCCTCTGTAGCAACGCCTGAATCGGATCCAGGAAATAACGGCTATGCTTTCCTGGGCCGCCGAGAGGGTAGGGCTCGAGTGGAAATCTCCACCGCGTCCCGAGCCCTCGAGGCTGGACGATTGGTTTCTCGGGGTGGCTCGCGCTGGTTCTCAGCGCCCCGCCTCGGTGCCTTTCTTCCCGGAGGTGCATGAGGAGCTCAACAGGTCGTGGACGGCACCTTTTCCAGGTCATGGACGGCACCTTTTACTGCCGGAAACCGATCTGCTGGTTCCTCCTCCCTCACCACCCTCGATGGTGATGCAGCTAGGGGGTATAAGGGTTCCCCCCGGTGGAGTGGTCGGTTGCGATGCAATTGTGTCCTAATACCGCCTCCACCCGGCAGGGCGAACCGTGCCTCCCCTCCCGGGTCTGTAAGTACTCGTCTGGCCAGCGTTGCTTATACGGTCTGTGGAGAAGCTGCCTCCGCCTTACATGCTACGGCGTTACTGCAGGTTCTTCAGGCTAAGGCACTGAGGGAACTGCACGAGGGTGGTCGCGACCCAGTTAAAGATTTTGAGATTTTGTATGTAGATATTTCTGATCACTTCCCATTATTATACACCATTAAGTTAAGTAGTGTTGAATCAAGGACAAAAATGCAGAAAAATCTCAGCGATGTAAGACCCTGGACAAGATTTAAATGGGGAACTAATGGTGAGAGGCAGTTTTTGCAAAGATTATCTTATTTACTGAATGGAAACTTTTTAGGTGGCTTTGCTACTGCAGTGGAAGTAGATACTAATATAGCAGCTAAGATTTTGACAGACTGTTTACATGAAGCAGGTAGATTTCTAATTAAAAAGTCTATATTTAAATGTAAACAACCACAGTGGTGGGATGAAGATTTTTCATTGCAGAAATCTGTAAAATATAGTGTTTTAAATCAATTCAGAAGAACAGGTAATGTGGGGACTATGAACAGTTATATTCTTGAGAAACGAAATTTAAAAAAATTATGTAATAGGTAATATACTACAGGAAAACATGAAAACAGCAGCTGTGGAAGAAAATTAAAAGTTATGGAAGGTCTACTAATATACAGTCTAATAATATCGCACAAGATAAGTGGCTAGAATATTTTATAAAGTTATTATCTGATTCAAAATTTGATATAGATGCTGATTCTGAAAACTTTGTCACAGATTGTGTGAATAATCATGAAGTTGCATTTTTTAATGAAGATGAAATTTTAGATAGTAGTATTACTTATAATGAGATTTTTAAAGCTATTATGTCAATGAGTAATGGAAAGGCCCCTGGACCAGACAGCATTATTATTGAGATGCTGAAAGCAGAATCACATATGTTATGTCCTATAATGCTCTCTTTATATAATAAAATATTAGATACAGGGTGCTTTCCAGAGTTTTGGTGTGAGGCTGTGATTTGTCCGCTATACAAGAATGGTGATAAAAATGATGTAGAAAATTATAGGGGGATCTCATTGCTTAATGTGTTTGGTAAAATTTTTACAAAGGTCTTGAATAGGAGATTAGTATCTTATGTAGAAGTAAATAATATGTTTTATGAAGAACAAGCAGGGTATAGGTCAGGTTATTCTACAATAGATAATATTTTTATTTTACAGTCAGTGGTTCAGAAATATATTACAAAGCAAAAAGGAAGGATGTATTGTACGTATATTTGTTGATTTCTCTAAAGCTTTTGACAGTGTCCAGCATAATCTTTTGTATTTCACTCTCATTAAGAATGGCATTGGTGGAAAAGTTTTTAGTGTATTGAGATCTATGTATTCTAAACTTAATCTGTAAAATATAGTGTTTTAAATCAATTCAGAAGAACAGGTAAGTTGGGGACTATGAACAGTTATATTATTGAGAAACGAAAATTAAAAAAATGATGTAATAGGTAATATACTACAGGAAAACATGAAAACACAGCAGCTGTGGAAGAAAATTAAAAGTTATGGAAGGTCTGGTAATACACAGTCTAATAGTATCGCACAAGATAAGTGGCTAGAATATTTTATAAAGTTATTATCTGATTCAAAATTTGATATAGATGCTGATTCTGAAAACTTTGTCACAGATTGTGTGAATAATCATGAAGTTGCATTTTTTAATGAAGATGAAATTTTAGATTTGAGATTTTTAAAGCTATTATGTCAATGAGTAATGGAAAGGCCCC
>NW_015555824.1:0-176 GCF_001515605.1 Sinocyclocheilus anshuiensis
ACTAAAGTCAAAATAAAAATAAACAATAACACAAGTAAAACCAAAATATGTGGGGGGGACCCACCGAACTGAATCCAAAGAGGAGGTGATAGCATCAACAGGAAGTGAAACCAGCAGTGACGGGGATAGAGAGAGAGAGAGAGAGAGAGAGAGAGAGGTTTGAAAGATACACTTTA
>NW_015555824.1:638-795 GCF_001515605.1 Sinocyclocheilus anshuiensis
AACTGGTGCGCGCATGTATAAGAAGTTACGTAAATGTTTCACATGAGCGGGTCAATATGAATACAATGATACATAACACATAATAAGGCCTTAAATCAGTGTAATGAGGAGTATCGCTCAGATCACATACACAGTGCTGAAAAAGGGGATTTCTTCG
>NW_015555825.1:0-846 GCF_001515605.1 Sinocyclocheilus anshuiensis
CTAAGGGAATCAGTCTCTCGAGACTGATCTCTGGTGTGCCTAGAACGGCTAGTAGACTAGCTGCTCATGATACCTCCGTAGAGGTAGCGAGCCTCTTAGTATCGCTACGTTTCCGGGCAGTAACTGAGAGAAGCGCTCGCCGGAGACCGCTGCGCCCTGGAACACCGGCAGGGTTGGCAGACTGCTCTGCTCGCCGGAGACCGCTGCGCCCTGGAACACGGCAGGGTTGGCAGACCGACCTCCTGAGGGCACTGAAGAGAGACGGGCACCGTGTAATGCGGTGTAAACCACTCTTCCCCAGAGGGAGCTGTCCCTCAAAAAGTCCTAGGCCTTAGGCGTCAGGACATTTACGACGAAGACTATCCAGCGAGAATGACGGTCCGCAGACCCGCCTTCTGCTAGAAGCCTTCGGCCTGGGAGCGCCACTCTGACTCTAGACTCTGCGGAGTACGAGAAGTGAGTCCCCCAGAATGAGGGGCTGGAACATGGTAGGTTGGGACTGCTCCGCCCAGCAGCCCCTGCTGACCACCTCAACCTCCTCAGAGGAAGTGAGGTTAACGCGTGCTCTCACTCGAGAAATTTATATCCCAAGAGCCCCTGTATATCTAACTTCTCATAGTCAGACAAATACTTTATTTTATTCCTCAGAATTAAATGCAATCAAACAACCAGACGAGTAAATACGGTCTAGTGTAGTAAGATTCACATCAAAAACCGAAATGATGTAATATATGCGCTGCGTGCGAGCCATTCAGTCAAACGAACAACATCAATCTCCTCAGAGAAAGAGGGCCGCAGCATTCACTCAGAGGGGGAAGAACCGCAGCGCGGGCTTCCAAGCCCCGA
>NW_015555826.1:0-2582 GCF_001515605.1 Sinocyclocheilus anshuiensis
AGATCAGATGTCTGATAGTTTTTTAATTTTCTTTTATCCATAGAGTGTTGTAAAGTCGTGAAACTATGCATATTTCTTCAGAATGACTTGTTCTCTGTATGTAAAAAGTTTTGAAGTGTTTGGAAGCTGCACTTTAATAATATAAGACAATTACTGTTTCATTTTTTACTGTTACTTCAATAAATTGCAACGGCAACAATGTTCAAGATATCCAAAATCCAATGTTGACAAAGTTTGGTGTGAATTCTATGATTTTCATAGGACTAGTATGCATTAATTCATAGCGATATTTTTCCAAAAATCCTAATTCAAACTATATTTTTCCAAAAATCCACATTCAAATCAAAATAGCCGACTTCTTGTTGGTCGTAGCTGATGACTGTAAATTAGAAAGTTGTCCGTCTTGATGAGAACAATGTATGTACCAAGTTGGTGACTGTAGCGAAAACTAACCCCCCAAGTTTTGTCAAAAGGTGGCGCTATAGAGTGCCTCTTCCACGCCCTTTTATGAGCTTTAGCCAGTGTGTATCTATCATTAATACTGATATGTGTGTTGAGATTCATGAAATTCTAAGTGTTATCTGCCTCAGAATCACCAGAAAAGAATGTTCAAGTTTGACACGTTGCCATGGCAACAATATTTTAGATATCAATATCCACTCAACAGTTTTACATCGGCCGTGTTTTGTCATTATTCTGATGAAGAATAATGAGAAACACTTCCTGTTTCTCATTTCTCGCCATAACTTCATCGCCTCGCCATGAACAAACCGTTCGAAATATCAAAAATCCCTTCGCAATTTAGCATCCCCAATGTCTTGAGATCATGTTCACCGAGTTTGGTGGCAATCGGTTGGAAACCCTCATAGGAGTATATCAAATTCCAGAGCATGCGCTTTTTACACAGCCCTGAATAGCCAACTTCCTGTTGGGCGGAGCCTATGACATGCAGTGAGAAAGTTGTTCAGCTCAATGAGATCTATATGTCTTCTGAGTTTCATATGAATTCGTGCAAGTATGTGTGAGCTATACGTCAAGTTTTTGACTGTGTTCCAGGGGGCGCCGTAGAGCCCCTGTGCCACGCCCCTGTGAGGTCCCAGCCTCTGCGGTGTCCTAATGACCGCAGATTCCAACGTGTGTGCCAATTTTCAAGAGTTTTTGAGCACGTTAAGGCCCCCTTTTGGGCTTCGATAGTCAAAGAAATTTTTTTTTTTATTAATCCTTAGGAAATCAATAGGGCCCTGCGGCTTAGTGGCTTGGGCCCTAATTAAGAGGTTTTGATGTACTGTTAAAGGGGATGTACAGTTAAAGGGAATTGAGACAGAAGCTTTTGACATATAAGGGGCCGTTTACATGTCGCGCCTAAAAACGTGTGGAAAACATTAGGCGCGCCGCTTTCTGCTTTTTTCCAAAAAAAAAAGCTCTGCCGTTGCTAAGCAAGCATGACCTGCGCTCTCCATGAAGACGCGGAAGTTTCAGCAAAGAATAAATGGATTTGCAGCACTAAAAATCACTTGCAGTAGCAATGCTACTAAATTTATTTAAATTATTCTGATGAAGAATAATGAGAAACACTTCCTGTTTCTCATTTCTCGCCATAACTTCATCGCCTCGCCATGAACAAACCGTTCGAAATATCAAAAATCCCTTCGCAATTTAGCATCCCCAATGTCTTGAGATCATGTTCACCGAGTTTGGTGGCAATCGGTTGGAAACCCTCATAGGAGTATATCAAATTCCAGAGCATGCGCTTTTTACACAGCCCTGAATAGCCAACTTCCTGTTGGGCGGAGCCTATGACATGCAGTGAGAAAGTTGTTCAGCTCAATGAGATCTATATGTCTTCTGAGTTTCATATGAATTCGTGCAAGTATGTGTGAGCTATACGTCAAGTTTTTGACTGTGTTCCAGGGGGCGCCGTAGAGCCCCTGTGCCACGCCCCTGTGAGGTCCCAGCCTCTGCGGTGTCCTAATGACCGCAGATTCCAACGTGTGTGCCAATTTTCAAGAGTTTTTGAGCACGTTAAGGCCCCCTTTTGGGCTTCGATAGTCAAAGAAATTTTTTTTTTTATTAATCCTTAGGAAATCAATAGGGCCCTGCGGCTTAGTGGCTTGGGCCCTAATTAAGAGGTTTTGATGTACTGTTAAAGGGGATGTACAGTTAAAGGGAATTGAGACAGAAGCTTTTGACATATAAGGGGCCGTTTACATGTCGCGCCTAAAAACGTGTGGAAAACATTAGGCGCGCCGCTTTCTGCTTTTTTCCAAAAAAAAAAGCTCTGCCGTTGCTAAGCAAGCATGACCTGCGCTCTCCATGAAGACGCGGAAGTTTCAGCAAAGAATAAATGGATTTGCAGCACTAAAAATCACTTGCAGTAGCTCTGCTACTAAATTTATTTTAAAATGGCCATCCCTGTACAGCTATGATCAGCTGTTCCTTCATCAAATGCAAATGAGCTGCTGCTCCCCACCCCCTTTACCAGAATAGAGCTGCGCCCTTACAGCTCATACCTGCTAAAAAAAAACATCTGTTTTGGTTCTGATTATCATGTTTATCACGCTGAAATCATGCATTTTAAACAA
>NW_015555826.1:2875-20022 GCF_001515605.1 Sinocyclocheilus anshuiensis
GTTGTCGCTTGCGAAAACACAATAACGGCGCCGTGGGTGGAAACTTACAGATTAAGGGGCGGTAATATTATGAGATCCCTTTGCCACGTCACCAAGGGAGCGAAATCAGAAACGCTCGTTTGCTTGCAGAAAAAGGCTTATCAAAACAAAGTTACTGGGTTAATCTTTTTCACGTTTCCTTGGTTGGTAGATGCACTGGGGACCTGATTATAGCACTTAAAACCTGGAAAAGTCAGATTTTCATGATATGTCACCTTTAAAAATGGCTATCCCTGTATAGCTATGATCAGCTGTTCCTTCATCTTGGCTGAGCTTTCAGTGTTGTTACGGGAAAGGATGAAGCTGATTGGTTGGTTCTGGTCACATGACCTGCAGTGCGCTTGCGGCATTCTGAAAAGTTGAAATGTTTTTATCTCGATGCGGCGTGGACGCGCCTGGAAAAACATTTGAAATAACGAACTTGTGCGAGCAAAACACGCGATATGTGAACGGCCCCTAAGATGTCATTGTGTTATAAAAACATACTGTAAGACCTAAAAACAGCTTTTATTGAAACCAAACTGCCACAATCTACACACCGATGGTGCGGTCTACCCACTGGTACATGCTAGTGGTCGGAGAGGACAACAACAGGATCATTTGGAATAAAAATAGATGTATTTCTTGCTGAGATGTTGTGGAAGAACATTTCATACATTCCAAAGGCTTTTAACTTTTGCCCTAACTTTTGCCTCAATAAACTCCTAATTTGCTGCTTATTAATAGTTAGTTAGGTAGTTAAGTTTAGGTATTGGGTAGGATTAGGGATGTAGAATATGGTCATGGAGAATATGTGATTTATAAGTACTAATAAACAGCCAATACGTTAATAATAGGCATGCTAATAAGCAAATAGTTAATAGTGAGAATTGGTCCCTACCAGTGTTACGTATATATTTATGTCAGATATTCAGTCTCAAAATTGTCTCAACATCACTGTGTGTATAAATAATCATATGCAGATAAATTTTATACTGAATTCTAAAATGATCAAATTATATACAGAAAGTAAAACATATGTAGAACCCTCCCCTTATAATCACTGGAGCTGTGAATCACTTGCTGAGCGCATCATACTTGTATTTAATTCATACATAAAAAATTACCCAGTCATTTACATTCAAATTTACAAAAATTGCTTTTAATGTGAAAATCTTACCAAAATAAGTGTAATTTGTCCTCAAGGAACGTTACAAAATAATAATAAAATGCAGCTTATGACCCCTTTAATGACACTTACTGTCTTGATTTGTAGATCGGGATCAATGCAGTACATGTGAAGCTTCCACGGACTGCAACTGAAAATGAGGTAGGACAGTTTCACCTGAAGGAGTGATTAACTGTTCTGTAAATCCATATTTTATGTTTGTTATTAACAGCCGTTTCAGATTTTGCTATTTATAATGAACTGTTACACATACACATTCTGAAGGTTATGCGCAGTGTAATGGAAGTCAATGAGGACTCCAAAGTTCATGGGCTCATAGTCCAGCTGCCCCTTGACTCCATCAACACTATTAATACAGAAAGGATTATCAACACTGTGGCTCCAGAGAAAGATGTGGATGGGTACAGAAAAAATTATTCACTCTTAAACAACATGCCATTAAAGGTGCACTAAGCGATTTTTGCCAAACGATGTTGATATTTGAAAGCACCAATACAAACACACCCATACCCCAACAGGACCTCGCCCCTATTTTTGATAACTGCACCCCACACGTACGTTCACAACCCTGGCACCGACATTGTTGGAATCTGCTGCGCCTGCCGGCCGCAGCATATTCAAGCAAAAGCCAACACAGAAAAGTTGTGTGAGAAAGCAAAATCAACGTAACTCACCTATCAAGAAGAAACAAAAGCAACCTAGGCATCCGATTCCCTTCCGCTCCTTGAGTTCTCTCCATCGCTGAAAAGCTGCTCCAATATTTACGTAGGTCCTACAGTACCTCTTGCCTGATCGTAACCCTTCTTTTTAATGTTTTGTTCTTCCGAAATGTTCCTCTTTTTTTATCTGCCATCTCTTGCTACTGTATCTATAGTCGATCTGCTAATATCCGACCTGTGCAATCATTGAGCACTCTCTTCTCCCTATCATTACTAGACACGCCCCTTACTGCTGATTTTCTGCGAGTGTGTTTTGGGACTCGGTCTGACACTGTGGAAAAGCGATTTTCAGAAATCGCTTAGTGTACCTTTAAATGTTATTCTGATTTAACATGACTTTCAACAAATTGATTTCTGCTCCATGCGATAATGAAACCTGTTTAAATTATTAAAGAAAATGTTTTAAAGTCTGTTTCTTTGTTTGCTTCAGTTTGACAAGTATAAATGCAGGGAAGCTGGCACGTGGTGATCTTGGAGACTGTTTTATCCCGTGTACTCCTAATGGATGTATGGAGCTTATCAAACAAACAGGTGAGACAAACACCTCAGACTTCAGACAGGGTAGGGCTGTCAATTGAAAAAAAATTTATAATCAAATTTATTATGTATGCTGAATAATTTATTTAACTTTTGCTGAGAAAGGCACCCAAGAGGTGATAAGAAATATTTACATTGTGACAGACAAATAAGTAATCATAAGGGAACCACTTAAAGTGCTATACAGCACCTTTGTCAAATAGTGCTATGTTGAACCATAAGAGAACCCCATTCTCCTCATTAGATTTTAGATATGTTACTCTACTCTCATATGTTTGCTAAGCATGGGAATTTACTACAACGGCAAATGCTGTTTTGAATCACTTTTATGCTTGTCTGAGGTAAAAATGTCTCATACGGCCATGGAATATTTCCCTATGGGGGGCCTTGGGGGCATCTTCAGGAAATACACTGTATTTTAATGTTGTTTTTTAAAATCTTTTCCCCAGCTAAACTAAGAGAGTTAGAGAACCTTTAGATAAATACAGGGGCTTAATGGGTTCTTTGTATGGGAGTGGTGCTGTATAGCACCCCAAAGAACCGCTGAAGAACCAATGTTTTTGTGTGTATGTATATTTTGAGCAGTTTGTGTGTATATATACTGTATATATCCTTAATGTGTCAAAATAATTTAACGCAATTAAAGCAAAATTACTGAAGCACAATTTCTATTCTAACCCTTTAACCCAATTTTGCTTCTCTGTTTGCGATCAGATCATTTTAAGCAGCTAAACTCCGGGAAAGTTTTCAGCCCAATGATCCAGTAAGCTAATACATTCAAACAATCCATCCAAAACAGCCCTAATATACGAGCTGTCATATTCTGTGATTGTCTCTGAAGAGCGCGAGCCCTCACACATCGTGCTGTGTGAAGTATCAGACTGAACGGAATGTCAACACGTCCCACCGCTGTATGGCCAGATGAGACGCAAACTACGTTTTCTCGACTGGATAACCAGTGTCTCGCTTGTAAAGTTTTGATAGATGAAGACTGCAATCAAGGTAAAGACGATTGCGGTGGCGTACAGGAGTCGTACAGTAAGCACGCGTGAGTCTGTTATATTAATGCGTGTATGAGTGCTCTTGACGCACTGATCGCACATTGTATTTATGCACAGGCACAGACATTTCCGTGCATTCACGTTGTTTCCACACACATTCATGATAATGTTTTAATTTGTCATTTGTATGTTGCTGTGTTTAGTTATTCTGAATGGATCCGTGTACTGTAGTAGATATATGCAGTCAGCAGACGGTTGGTTTAGGAGTGTTTGGCATCTCCATGCGGTCCAATCGGTATCGCAACTTGACTTCTCTAAAATGTAAAAAAGCTCTTTGCTGTTGCACTGTACACATACTATACAATTCAGATTTTTTTTGCATTTTTTTCTTTCATATGTGCTTATATGGGCTCCTTATAGGGCTGTCCAAAAAATCGAATGCAATTTTCATGCGCATCTCGTCAGTAAATCGGCATTTACTACACAGAGCCGTAGTTCACTGACAAGCTAAACATAGTTGCGTTTAAAATCACAGGTGATTCATTGTCGATTTTGAACGCGATTTTGTGTAGCTTGTCAGTGAACTACGAAGTGAGCTTGCAGAAAATACAGATTTTTGAGAATCACCCTTCAATCTTTTGGTTTGCTTTGCTGGATATAGCAAATTATGACAAAATAAACATTTGAAACAAGATAAATGGTCTATGCTTAATTTCATGAAGTGTATGATTAATCACAGAAAAAGGGTGTGATTAATTAGATAAAAATGTTTTATCTATTGATAGCCCATATATACATATGTATATAATGCTCCAAAAAAATTAAGGGAACATGCAGCGCCATCCAGCATGACCGGTTTGGTTGTGGCTCCACTGATGGTCTGGGGAGGAATATCCTTGGAAGGTCACACAGACCTCCACGTGTTATTCCAGTGTTTCCCAACCAGGGTGCCGTCTGTCGAGAGCAGGGGTGCCGTGTAAAAAATCATTTTTTTATATTTTTAAATTGCTAAAATGTTCAAAAAAAATTCATTTTTGATGTCACCAATAATTAGAGATGCACCGAAATTTCGGCTGCCGAAAATTAGTTCACCGCTAAGGTTTCACTTTCACGTGGTGGATAATAATAGCTTTCTAGGATTAAACATTATTTGGATAATTGGTAGCCCTACTGTGTGTTAGACCTACCTAAAAAACTAAAAAACAAATTATTTCATTTGTAGGCCTATCGTTATTTTTTATTTGTGCTATTAGTAATGTCTTTATTTGTTCTTATTTTATTATTAACTGCTTAGCCTCCTTGTCATTTTTTATTCAATTCAAAGTTTTAAATCAAGCAATCTCGTGCTACTGCAACAAAATTACCCAACTGTAAAATAAAAAATACACTGAGTGAGCAAAACTTTGTTTAATTACCATTATAACTAGCGTGCCACAAATTTGTTAAAATTTCCAAAGGGTGCCGCGACTAAAGGAAGGTTGGGAAACACTGTGTTAGTCAACAGTACCCTCACTGCTGTTGGATGAAATTCTCAGAGCCATTGTCAGACTTTAAGCTGGTGCAGTGGGCCCTGGGTTCCTCTTAGTGTATAATAATGCCTAGCCTTGTGGCTGAAGTGTGTTGGCAGTTTCAAAATGATGAAGGCATTGGTGCCATTGACTGGGCCTAGCATTCCTCAGACCTGAATCCAAGTGAGAATCTCTGGGATTTTATGTATCGGAGCATTCACCACAGACTGTCCAAGAGCTCAGTGATGTCCCGGTCTGGGTCTGGGAGGAGATCCCCCAGGACACCATTCGCCATCTCATCAGGAGCATGCCTAGATGTATATACTGCTCCAAAAAATTAAGTGAACACATAAATCACACATTGATGAGCGGAATATTCAGGATGAAAATCTTGTTTGTTTTTTTTATACCCTCAACCCATTGAGGGCTGGATTCAAAATCACACCGAAAATCAAAGCAAAAATGTCAGTAGTGTGTCTGGCCCCCACATGCCTGTATGCACTCCCAGCAACATCTAGACATGGTCCTGATGAGATAGCAGTTGGTTTCTTGGGGGATCTCCTGACAGACCTGGATCAGGGCATCATTAAGCTCCTTGACAGTCTGTGGTGCTACTTGGCAGCTTCAGATGCTTCGATACCTAACCTCCCAGAGGTTCTCAATTGGAGTCTGGGGAACATGAGGGCCAGTCAGTGGCATCAATGCCTTCATCATCCAACTGCCTACACACGTTGGCCACATGAGTCTGGGCATTGTCATGCACCATGAGGAACCCAGGGACCCACTGCACCAGCGTAAGGTCTGACAATGGCTCCAAGGATTTCTCCATCTCCAGTGTGAACCTGTTCTCATCCATGAAGAGAGTGGGGCACCAATGGTGGACCTGCCAATTCTGGCGTTCTCTGGCAAATGTCAATTCAGTTGCACAATGTGAGCACAGGTCCCACTACAGGACGTTGGGCTCTAATGCCACCCTCATGGAATCTGTTTCTGACAGTTTGATCAGCAACATGCACACCAGTAGCCTGCTGCAGGTCATTTTGGAGGGATCTGGTAGTGCTCCTCCTGTTCCTCCTTGCACAAAGGATAAGATACCGGCTTGCTGCTAGGTTGCTGCTCTTCTGCTCTTCTTTTCCAGCTCTCCGTGTGTAACGGCTGTCTCCCGATATCTCCTCCATGCTCTTGAGACTGTGCTGGGAGACACACCAAACCTCCTTGCGAATTATAATTCTTTGGAATGTGGTCTTTCATATTTTAGGAATTCAAAATCATATTGGGGGAACCCAAACTAAACTGTGACCGAACTGACATAAGTTGATTACACATATTGAGTGAAAACGGTATAACTTCCCACACACACAAGCAACATATCCATAAATGCACACAGCAATCCAGAAATACACACAAAAGATCCACTCATGAACACATCAGTCCAAAAATGCATGCAACATATCATTATCATTACAAACTTGTATGATTTTCTTTCTTTTGCAGAACCCAAAAGGACTGTACAAGGACATACAACTGTTTTTGTCCAGTGAAAGTAAATGGAGTCTTAACAGTTTCAAGCTCCAAAAGGGCATGAAGCGATGCTATCACTTTGAATGATCAACTCATGTATACAAAGTGCAAATCAAATGGGACAACCAGACAGTAACATCAAAAATTTGCCATTACGACTTTTAGTCACATGCCACGCAAGACCTAGCTTGATAATACTTTGCTTTGTTATTGTATTGGCTTTGCATATTAGGTGATCAATGATTTAAATTAATTAGAGTTAATAATCTTTTAAATGTTACTCTGTTCCTACAAAGTGATTGTATTGCTTTAGAAGACTTGAATTGGAGTTGTATGGATTAATGTTACACTACCCATATTGTCTTTTCGGAGATTGAAACCGTTACACCCCATTGACTTTTATTGTTTCAGCTGTTTTTGTCCAGACATTGCTCAGACATCTACTTTTGTTTTCCAAAATGACCAGTGGTGGACGAAGTACACAAATCAAGTACTTGAGTAAAAGTACAGATACATATAATAAAATATTACTCCAGTAAAAGTAAAAGTACTCCTTTTTAAATTTTACTCGATTTTTTTTATGTACTTAAGTCAAAAAGTACTGATAGGTAGATTTATTTTGCAATTTTACATAGGCTATTTAATTTTATATTAGCACATATTTTTTTATAATCCTACTGCTCAAAATACCTGGGATTTTCCCAAAATAACCACTATATGGAGTCAAGATATATTTTTGTTGTTGATATGGACTACATTTAGTAATTTTACATTTAGTCATTTTGCAGACGCTTTTATCCAAAGCGACCTCACGTGCAGCCGTCTGTCTCTTCTGTTGACTAATCGCTTGGCACTCTCGTCGACTACGTTGACGAGAGTGATGTAGTAATGTTCACTATGAAGCTTGCACTGCGAAGTACCTGAAAGAAAACAGATTTGACCATCTGATTTTCATTTATTTGATTTAGTCTGTTATTTTAATGTTTAGTTTTTTTGCCTAAAACATAGAGACACTGATGTTGATGTGTCTGCATTCAAGCATTTCAGTGGGCTTAAATAGATCACCCTTTACAGCAGATTTAGTTCACAAACAACTGACAGTTTTGACCTAAATATGATTTTCAGTTACAATAATTAATTCTAAAATTAGACATTAGTAACTTACATTAAGCAGCATCAGTCGCGCGCGCACTCACAAGATCTCCCGGTTCTTACTTGTGAATTCAGTTCACTGAAGACTCGCACTAAACGGTTAATTTGAATCAGTGAGTTTTTCGACTCGAGAACAGCTGCAATCGGTTCATTCTAATTCGTGAATGAATCGTTTGGTGCGATTTGCGAACCGATTTAAAAGGTTCCTTGAAAAGAATCAGTTTGTTCTTGAATCAGACACCGCTTCTGCGTGTCAGAGCCATGGACTGTATAAAAACAGCACATGATATATTATAAGGAGTAACGATATGTTTTATGAAATGTAGTGAAGTAAAAAGTACGATCTTATGCTTTGGAATGTAGTGAAGTAAAAGCAAAAGTTACTCAAAATAAAACTACTCCAGTAAAGTACAGATACTTGAAAAATGTACTTAAGTACAGTAAGGAAGTAAAACTACTCCGTTACTGTTCACCACTGAAAATTACATGTGTCTGGTGTTTTCAAATGCTGACAGATTTTTCATTTTTGGTTGAACCATTGGTCTACCTTAAATGAATTATAACAGATATTCATATTATATATTTCAGATGGTGATTATTCATGATTTGCGTTTCCTCAATGTCTTGTGTTTAGGTGTGTCACTGGCAGGAAAAAGGGCTGTGGTAATTGGCCGCAGTAAGATTGTTGGTGCACCAATGCATGACCTTCTCCTTTGGAATCATGCAACTGTAACAACCTGTCATTCAAAGACTGCAGACTTGGTCTCTGAGGTACAGAGTTTTCAAGCATTATTTCCACAAATTTTCAGCAAAATATGTAAACTTGAAAGGAAAAAGTTATATTAGCTAATAAAAAAATTGCTGATCCAGTGATTATATGGGCAGGTTTCAATATGTAAACACACTGTCCACATTTTAGAATGCTAAATATCAAAATTATGAAATAACATTAATTGTCATATAATTGTTGTTTGTGACTATTATTTTTTATTATTTTTATTATCTACAAAAAATTACAAAGCCTAAACCGTATGGCTTAGAGACATGAAACTTGGTGAGATGGTGCTACTATTGCTTGCTACTCAGTGGCTAATAAGTGCTACAAATAAAATTGTTGTGGTCTGTACTTTAATTGTTTGAGTTGTAGGTGGGAAAGGCAGACATATTGGTGACTGGGATTGGTAAACCAGAGATGGTTCGCGGAGAGTGGCTGAAGGATGGTGCCGTGGTCATTGACTGTGGTATAAACACAATCACAGGTAGGTTGTAACAAATGCACTTAAAAGTGGAAGTGAAGCAGTCAATCAAGTTTACATTATTTAGTAAACTGATTTCCACTTGAATTAAAAAAAAAAAAAATTATTAGTACTTATAAAGCACATATACTGCATCACCATATTCTATATCCCTAATCCTACCTAATACCTAAACTTAACAACTATCTTACTAAGCAATAATTAGGAGTTTGAGGCTAAATTCATAGTTAATAGTTAATTAAGTGAGAATTGGACCTCAAAATAAAGTGTGACTAGTAATAAGTACTAGTTCTAAGTACTAATAAACAGCCAATATGCTAGTAATATACATGCTAATAAGCAACTAGTTAATAGTGAGAATTGGTCCCTGAACTAAACTGTTAACCTGTTTGCTTGTTAAATAACGTTTCTGTAAAGCACTTTAAATTACCACGGTGTATGAAATGTGCTATGTAAGTAAACTTGCCGTGCCTTGGCATGTCATGTCTTTATTGAACACATCTCATTAAACATTGACAATGTTTTTCTCAATTTCCTGTCTGGATGATCCACAACTGTTTTATCATTTTGTAATGAGTTTAATGAGTTGTTCATGTGTTCCTTGTTTGTCCTGAGCTGTTAATCTGTTCACTGTTCTTTAGAGAAATCCTCTAGGTCCTACACATTCTTAGTTTTGCCAGGATGTTTTTCATATTTGAAACCTTTCAAATAGATGTTTAATGGAATGTGTTCAATAAAGACATAAAGTAATACAAGTCACAGAGATGTCAGACTTGGAAGGATTGTCTTAAATGTGCACTAGTAACTCAGGTGAACTTACATAGTCATTCAATCTCTTACATTTTATTTCAGACAGCAGCAGGCCAAATGGGAAGAGACTTGTTGGAGACGTTCACTATGACTCTGCCAAAGATAAGGCTGCATTTATTACACCTGTACCTGGAGGAGTCGGTCCAATGACTGTAGCCATGCTCATGCAGGTACATTATTCCTGTTTCTATTGGAAATGACGCCTGTTATAGCATTTGTTTTTTTTCTTTTTTATTGTAATGTCTACTTTTTATTCTTGATAAAATTGTTCCCCTTTAATTTGAATTTTACTCTTTATCTAGCATGTCTTAGCCAGCACATTTATTTATATTTAGTAAACTAAATTCTGATGAAGGCCAGAGGAAAGTGACTTACCCCAAAATGTTTCTCAACATCAGCATTAGAAATTAAAGAAATGTGTGGAAAAGCTTTGATAAAAAGATTATGACATGCATTTATTGTGAATTTTTTGTTTTGTTTTATTAATACAGTACAAGCATACAATACACAACTTCTAAACATAGACATATTTCTACGTCTAAATAACCATTCAAATGCATGGAAAGATGACAAAATCAAAATTAAGATACTTAAATACTTAATAGCACCATGGGTTTCAAAAATGAATATACACCATTCAACAAACTTTCTAAGATTCTATTGTTTAGTATGTCCTCAATTGCTTTTAAGTAGTGCTCCAAGCTTTCTTGGCATTGAGTGTACAAGTTCGAGCATATTCATTGTCTGACTGTCGCTTCTTGTGTATGACTTCTTCTTTGGATCACGTTTCTTGAATCACTTTTTGCCCAGTCTGCTGGTTGGATTATTTTGGATATTCTGAGGAGTTGAGACAAATCAGGAAGTTTATTTACAAAGCAATCTTTAGTGGTAGAAGTGGTAGTTATACAGTGTTTGTAACAAGTTGATTTTGTAAATTTGGCTAAATGGAGTATACTCAAGACTAGATAATGATCTGAGATGTCATCGCTCAGCTGTAGTATTTTAATGCCATAAACATGAACTGCATGTGACAATGTTAAGTCTAAAGTATGATTACGACGATGAGTGGGTCCTGACAGATGTTGTCTATATCCAGTTGAGTTTAGAATGTCTCTAAATGCTAAACCCAATACATATCTTTCATTATCTACATGGATATTGAAATAACCAACAATTAAGACTTTATCTGCAGCCAGTATTTTAGAAAATTATTTGATAAAATCTGTATGGTGCCTGTATACAGTAGGCAGTACAAATGTCAAAAGGGATTTATAATTTACACTTGTTACAATAGATAATAATAATAAAAAAAATCACTTCAAAAGAGTTATACTTGAAACCAGACTTATTGCCTTTTGGTTGTGGCACGTTTATAATAGTAACCTTGGGGGTAGACTAATTTAAAGTAACCAGCTGGTTTTAGCCAAGTTTCTGTCAAACAGAACAAACGTCTAGGTTATCATCTGTGATCATATCATTCACAAAATGTGCTTTTGTAGAAGGGGATCCAATATTCATCAGGCAGAGCTTTACAATTTGTGTATTTTATCTTTTTTTTTATTTGTTGAACATTAAAACAATACAAATTTTTCCCTTAAATTGGTTCAAGAATGTGCTAGTTTGGAAAACAGTCGTAGTCTCTATAGTGTAATATCTGAAAAATAGTAAAAGTGTCTCTATTTGTTGGGATTTATCTGACTTCTGTGACACGGGGCAGCAAGCAGACGGTCGGTTTACCAGTCTGTCTGCTTCCTGACCTGGGCCCAGTTAGTCAAGTGCCAATTTACTTGAAAATAACAATCTTAGAGTATTTACGTTTAGCATTAGCCAACACTTTTAAATTTGCCAAGATGCCAGGCGCTCTGGCTCCTGGTAAACATTGGACTATGGTGGCTGGCATCTCTATTTTCACATTCTATACAATAGAATTGCCAATAACTAGGGCACTTTCAACAGGTTTCGTAGTGGGTGTGTCACTGAGTGGGTTTAATATACCGGTTTAATATACTGTAGATTAATACTAATATAGATTATATCAGATATATGGTGATTTAATAAGTTTTATTTAGCAGTTTAAATGACAATGAATGACAGTAAGACAAAGATTCAAAACAAAGCTACACAGAGCTACAATTGCAAACTTCTCAGCAGTGAGGCAGACAATTGAAAGCCTCCAACAGGAACTGAAACCATTGTAGAGGTAGACACCTCAGATTGTGGTATCAGGGCAGTCCTCTCCCGAAGCAGTCTGGGTAAAATTCACCCCTATGCAACCCCACTATGCAAGACCCTCTCAGCAACCCCACTAATCAGGACTCTATCTTACCCCCTACGGTTATCATCTGTATGTTGAGATATCATGAAGGAAGTGCAACGAGAACAACAAAATAACAAAGGTCTGCCTAGAGCTATTGAAAATATTTTTTTTTCACATAAGCTTTCTTCAGAGCTTATGCTATTCTAGAACATATGAAGAGTTTGGTTCCAAAACGCTATAAATCCATTTTGATTAATTTGAGTAAAAATGTGTTTTCTTTACCAAGAAAGTGGCAAGATGGAAACCACTATTTTCTGTTTCAAACTTTCACATAGCATCTTTAGGTTATAATAACATTAAAAATTCAAATCCAGATTTAGATTTTCAAAGATTTATTATAAAAATTATTTTTTTTTTCCCCCAAAATGCAATAAATCCATGACACGGTTTTTTTTTGTTTTTCAAAATGCAATAAATCCATTGAATCAATATAAAAGTAATTTTTCATATTGAAACTGTTGAAAATACACAACATAGTAAGTTGATCCACATATGACTGGACTAAAAAATACATTCAATCAGTCATCGCTTCCAAAATGAATTCAGCGGGTCATCTTGTTAATGCTATAAATTAATTACAGCAATAAAAGAAAATGTAATCATGAACAAAATGACATTTCCCTTATATTCAACTTCCAAAAGTGCATTCACCTTTGCCATGTTACATTCATTAGTTGACTAGTGCTATACGCTGTATTACCAAAAACATAAATGGCATTAATAAAAACACTTACACTGACAAGCTGCAATATCGCGTTCATAATAAATGAGTCGCATTCGATTATGAATGCGATATTGCATAGTCAGTGATCTACGGCTCTGTGTATCCATCTGAAAGCACGTGGTGGAGATTTACTATTAATCACAGAACCGGCTTTACTGACGAGATGCGCTTGACAATCACATGCGATTTATCATGCAGCCCTAAGTTTGTTTGCTGATCACAGAGTACAAAGTAGATGAGGAAAAATAGGATGCTGGGTGTATTCAAAGCGCCGACATTACTGTCTAGAGTGCGTGGAATGGGCCACTGTGCTTGGTTGAGTGGATATATCGCATTCTGCAGAGAAGGGAGACTGGCGTTTGTCGCGGTTTGGAAAGATAGGGAGAAAACATGACAGAATAACTTGGCGGATATCGCATTTTGCGTAAAATTAAAAATGTACTTTTCAATACCGACCATATACAATACTGATTTTGGCGGAAACTCAATTAAAAAAAAAAAGGCATTTGTCACGTTTTGGATTTTGTCTCAAATCTGGGCATCAGTGTCAGTCTAAAATTTGGTTATCACTCTCAGGCTAACTGGCAGGTTGAAAGGTTGAACCAAGAATTGGGATGATACCTGAGGTCATACTGTAGCACAGAGCAACAGGGATAGAGTGACTTCTTCCCATGGGCTAAGTATTCTCTCACCCACACCTCCACAGGCTTCACCCACTTCTAGTGTGTAATACGAATCCAACCTCCCCTGTTTCTTTGGTCTGGTACCAGTGGTGGATGACTGGATTGGGAGGAGTGAATGGGTGAGGGACAGTGTTCATGTCAGGCTTCAATGGGCTATCAGAACCCAGAGGATTCAAGCCAACAACAGGCTGTGTCCCCACCCCAACTACCAACCCAGCCAGAGGGTTTGGCTGTCGACTCAGGATCAATCGTTGTGGCTACCCAGCAGGAATCACAACTCTCCTTCCTTTTATGTATCCCTTTTAAAACTGGTCCACCCTGTATCTGGCCCCACAATCACAGAAACTGAACCACTATTGGAGATCGATTGAGCTTCAGCCTATCTGGTGAGAGAAATAATAGTCTCTAAGAGACAGATGCAATACCAGATAGACTGGGAATGATATGGCCCGGAAGATCATGGCTGGCTGTCCAGGACATTCTAGACCCTTCATTGTTCCAGGAATTCCACTGAGCACACCTGAATCACCCTGCACCAAGACCAAGGGGACAGGCACAGACAACATCGAGAGGTGTTTTTAGAAAGGGGGGATTATGTAACTAATGCTCAGGCCATTAATTCGTGCTTCTCTTCCTGTCAGTCCTCCTTATAAGCCGTGTTGTTTGTATTGTTCATTGCAAAGTATTGCCAGTTTACTGGTATTACAAGTATTTTCATTGTCTGACCATTGTTTCTTGTGTATGACTTTTCTGCTTGTTTTTGGATTGCATTTCTTGGATCGCTGTTTTGCCCTGTCTGCTGTTTGGATTATTTCATTGTGTTTGACCTTCTGGCTGAATTTTGACCACACAACCTGCCCTGCACTTTGGCTTTGTTTTGCTGTGTTTGGAGTTAATAAACTCCCCAAATAGATTCTTCAACACTGCCTAATGTGAGTTCCATGATTTCCAGCATTAATTCTGAGAGTGATTTAGTGTTACACTTTTGTGTCAACCATTTACAGCTTTTGTAAGTCTGATGGTTTGACAGACTCATCTGCTAATCAGTTGCCCCTAATTAACACCAGGAAACAACACAACCAAAAACAAATTTTCCTGTAACTTTCAGGAGGGTGTACTCATTTTTGTAACATGGCGTAAGCCTCTTAAACATTTTATGGCTTTAGATAAATAATATATTGCTGTTTAGTAAAAATATTTATCAATTTAAAACCCTAAATATATAGGTTTCAGAGGGAGTATACTAATTTAAGCTATGTACTGTATATACACTGTTCCAAATTATTATGCAAGTGACATATCAATAGGATTTCGGCACAATAAACAGTCAGATTTTTGTCTGTTTTGATTTTCACGTCATTTCAGGTAACTGGTATCAATCTCAGACAGGTTTGTTCAATAGTTTGCCAGGTTTTCTTAGGTAAATGGAAACCCTACTTAAAGAGGTTGTTCCACATTATTAAGCAAGTCACAGTTCTCATGCGATATGGTGAGGAAGAAAGATCTTTCTGAAGATGAAAAGTATGAAACAATGCAATGTCTTGCAAAAGGCATCAAAACAAACAATATTTTGCAAAACGCAGATAGAAATTATTAAACAGTCAAAAGATTTGCGAGTGAGAGCACAGAAGATCTTGGTCAGATAAAGATTTATTAAGGAAAGTTTCTGTCATGCCAGCTGTATAAAAGCCACTGCTGAGCATCAAACAGGTGTTTGAAGCTACTGGAGTCTCAAGATCCTCTCCATACAGACTGTCAGTTGTGTGTAAAGCTGCGTTTCAGTCACTGCTAATGAAACCTCACAAAGAGAAACCTGCACAGTGGCTGTGGAAACACATGAAGACTTGTTTTTAAATAGTTTTATTCACTTACGAATGCTGCAGTACAATGGATGGTAAATGGATTTCTGATAGTTGATGAATGGCCATCCTATTCCAATGAGACTGCAACATCAGCAAGCAGGCGGTGAGTGATGATTTGGGTTGGAATATTGGGAAGTGAGATGTAAGGTCATTTTAGGGTGTCAAAATGACTTCTGCAAGATATGTGGAGTTTATAACTGACCATTTTCCGCTGTGGTATAAAATGAAGAATAGTGCTCTTGGAAATAATAGGATTTTCATGCAGGACAACACACTATCCCATGCTGCATAAATACCATGTTGCTAAACAGTTTGAAAATGTGTTTCTACAGCCACTGAGCAGGTTTCTCTTTGTGAGGTTTGGTTAGCAGTGACTGAAACGCAGCTTTACACACAATTGCCAGTCTGTATGGAGAGGATCTTGAGACTCCAGTAGCTTCAAACACCTGTTTGCTGCTCAGCAGTGGCTTTTATACAGCTGGCATTACTATACAATTCATTTGTTTGACAGAAACTTTCCTTAATAAATCTTTATCTGACCAAGATCTTCTGTGCTCTAAGTCAAATCTTTTGACAGTTCAATAATCTCTATTTGCTTTTCGCAAAATATTATTTGTTTTGATGCCTTTTGCAAGACATTGCATTGTTTCATACTTTTCATCTTCAAAAAGATCTTTCTTCCTCATCATATCGCATGAGAACTGTGACTTGCTTAATAATGTGGAACAACCTCTTTAAGGGGGTCATATGACGTTGCAACGTACATTATGTTGTGTATTTGGTGTAATGCAATGTGTTTATGCGGTTTAAGGTAAAAAAAATTTGGAACATAATTATTGGCAGATATTTAGTCGTCCAAAAATTGGGCTGGCAAAGCAAAAGCAGTATGTGCAGTATGTTCAAGGGGCTATCCATGAAATCTGAACTATTCATTATTAAACTGTCCTCACATCATTTACTATTGAGTTTCTTTTTAGAAGATTTTACACTTAATAATCTGAAATATTTTAAATCAGTAATTCCTAGGCAATTCAGTGTTTGCTTTTAATTTCTCAGAACACAGTTCTGAGTGCCAAGCATTTCCTTCAAGCACAAGAACCTGGGAAGTGGAATATAAATTACACCCAACTCAACCTACAACGGCCCGTTCCAAGGTTAGATACATGTTTTCCTTTTTAGCTATGCAAAAGTCAAAAAAAAAAAAAAAAGATAACCACTGCCAATGTGGTTCAGTAAGTGTGTTGACATCTGATGATAATTTACAGTGACCATGCACTGTCAAGCTCCAAATATATATATTGCATATATTGTATGCACTAATGTTACATTTCTTTTCTGATTATCGTTGGCAGGGATTTTCAATTATCAACAATTCCTTTATGTAAACAGCTGTTTCAGTAGTATCAGTTTTGTCCTTGTCATTTTAATAGCTTGTTTGTTCATTTTTCGTCATGCAGTGATGTCACTATCTCTCGCTCCTGTGTACCTATACCCATTGAATGTCTTGCTGAGGAAATTGGTCTTTTCTCGGATGAGGTTGAGCTCTATGGCAGGACCAAAGCCAAAGTCCAACTGAAAACGATTGATCGACTGCAGGCTCAACCTGATGGCAAATATGTGGTTGTTACTGGGTATTTTTTTCCCTCCTTGTATCTCTTTTTCTCTGTCTACATCAAGTGTTATATTTCATATAGATGAAAATTAAATTCGCACTTTGTAAGCTTGCATATAATTGTATTGGGTTGGAGGTATTGATACTTGTGCTAAGTAACATTTTGTTTAATGTAGAATCACTCCGACTCCTCTGGGTGAAGGAAAGAGTACAACTACAATAGGGTTGGTTCAAGCAC
>NW_015555826.1:21198-50597 GCF_001515605.1 Sinocyclocheilus anshuiensis
GCATTACAATACAATTAATTTGTTTGACAGAAACTTTCCTTAATAAATCGTTATCTGACCGAGATCTTCTGTGCTCTAAGTCACTCACAAATCTTTTGACAGTTCAATAATCTCTATTTGCCTTTTGCAAGACATTGCATCGTTTCATACTCTTCATCTTCAGAAAGATCTTTCTTCCTCACCATATTGCATGAGAACTGTAACTTGCTTAATAATGTGGAACAACCTCTTTAAGTAGGGTTTCCATTTACCTAAGAAGACCTGGCAAACTATTGAACAAACCTGTCTGAGATTGATACCAGTTATCTAAAAAGATGTGAAAAACAACACAAACAAAAATCTGACTCTTTATTGTACCGAAATCCTATTGATATGTCACTTGCATAATAATTTGGAACACAGTGTATATAATTATTGGCAGATATTTAGTCGTCCAAAAATTGGGCTGGCAAAGCAAAAGCAGTATGTTCAACTACTGGAAGGGGCTATCCATGAAATCTGAACTATTCATTATTAAACTGTCCTCACATCATTTACTATTGAGTTTCTTTTTAGAAGATTTTACACTTAATAATCTGAAATATTTTAAATCAGTAATTCCTAGGCAATTCAGTGTTTGCTTTTAATTTCTCAGAACACAGTTCTGAGTGCCAAGCATTTCCTTCAAGCACAAGAACCTGGGAAGTGGAATATAAATTACACCCAACTCAACCTACAACGGCCCGTTCCAAGGTTAGATACATGTTTTCCTTTTTAGCTATGCAAAAGTCAAAAAAAAAAAAAAAAGATAACCACTGCCAATGTGGTTCAGTAAGTGTGTTGACATCTGATGATAATTTACAGTGACCATGCACTGTCAAGCTCCAAATATATATATTGCATATATTGTATGCACTAATGTTACATTTCTTTTCTGATTATCGTTGGCAGGGATTTTCAATTATCAACAATTCCTTTATGTAAACAGCTGTTTCAGTAGTATCAGTTTTGTCCTTGTCATTTTAATAGCTTGTTTGTTCATTTTTCGTCATGCAGTGATGTCACTATCTCTCGCTCCTGTGTACCTATACCCATTGAATGTCTTGCTGAGGAAATTGGTCTTTTCTCGGATGAGGTTGAGCTCTATGGCAGGACCAAAGCCAAAGTCCAACTGAAAACGATTGATCGACTGCAGGCTCAACCTGATGGCAAATATGTGGTTGTTACTGGGTATTTTTTTCCCTCCTTGTATCTCTTTTTCTCTGTCTACATCAAGTGTTATATTTCATATAGATGAAAATTAAATTCGCACTTTGTAAGCTTGCATATAATTGTATTGGGTTGGAGGTATTGATACTTGTGCTAAGTAACATTTTGTTTAATGTAGAATCACTCCGACTCCTCTGGGTGAAGGAAAGAGTACAACTACAATAGGGTTGGTTCAAGCACTTGGGGCTCATCTCAAACTTAATGCATTTGCATGTGTGCGCCAACCATCCCAAGGTCCAACGTTTGGCATCAAAGGTAAGTAATGCTAAGACAGTCAAACCATATATGATTGATTACCTCTAAAGTGATGTTTGATCAAACAATGTGCAAAAATAGTATACAAGTTTGATATATCAAGTTTTGTTTACTAAACTTTTGCTTTATAGTACCACATGGCAAAGGAAGCAGTTTCTGTACAATTGTGATCGATTTTTTTTTTGGTCAATTTTCATAACAGTGTGAGCAACTACTGAAAATTAAGTTTCTACCTTAACTCTTATATCTGTAGGTGGTGCTGCTGGTGGTGGCTACTCTCAAGTTATTCCCATGGAAGAGGTATTCTTTTTGCATCATATTCTTGTTTGATTAATAAGGATATATAAAAACATATGTTCAGTGATGGTCTTCTCTTCTTAGTTCAATCTTCATCTGACTGGTGACATTCATGCCATCACAGCAGCCAATAACCTGGTAGCTGCTGCAATCGATGCTCGTATGTTCCATGAAGCCACCCAGTCTGATAAGGTATAGTCTATGTTCATTCATTTATTGGTTCATTCATTGATATCGCATTCTGATGTGATCAGGGTTGAATTTTTGTTCAGGCTGTCAGTTAATTAGCATGTAATTAATTAGACAAAACAATAACTGATCTTGTTAATTGTAAATCTATATTTACTGATAAAACTCCCCTCAAACGCTCTAAAGAAAGAAATCAACAATATTACATTGTTGCAGACAAAAGCATTTCTGTCTGCAACAATAAAAAGCTGCAAAAAATAATATTCCTAATGAGTATTTTTGCCTAATTTTCCGGTTAAAACATCTATCCTTGAAACATGATACATTTACTTTAGACACTGGATATGATGGTTAGTTTTCAGAGAATATCTTTAATACAACTGTATTTTGCCTTACTGCAACAGCAGAACAAGACAAGTGGAAAACTGCCAGTGCAATAAGACAAAACACACTTTTTCTTTTTTCTCTCTCTCTCTCTCTCTCTTTTTTTTGAAAACAAATAATAAAAATACAGTTGAAAAACTCCAAATCCATTTTTGCAGTGTGTAAGTGTGTTTGATTTAATATTTTTCTAAGATAGAAAAACAATATATGTATGTGTCAGCAGGCACAATTTTTTATATTTATTTTTGTTTAATTTAATCAATATAATTGAATTTACTTGAAAGCCTTAATTATGTAGATGTATGCCATTCCAATATACAATATATTAGGGGTGTAACGGTACACAAACATGGCGGTTCGGTACATACCTCGGTACAGCAGGGGGAAAAACTAAACATACATTTTTTTTTTTTTAATTAAACAGTGGTTTACTGAACAAATTGCTCTTTCTTTAAATAAATGTAATTATAATTAAAATTTCAACTGTATTTTGCCTTACTGCAACAGCAGAACAAGACAAGTGGAAAACTGCCAGTGCAATAAGACAAAACACACTTTTTCTTTTTTCTCTCTCTCTCTCTCTCTCTTTTTTTTGAAAACAAATAATAAAAATACAGTTGAAAAACTCCAAATCCATTTTTGCAGTGTGTAAGTGTGTTTGATTTAATATTTTTCTAAGATAGAAAAACAATATATGTATGTGTCAGCAGGCACAATTTTTTATATTTATTTTTGTTTAATTTAATCAATATAATTGAATTTACTTGAAAGCCTTAATTATGTAGATGTATGCCATTCCAATATACAATATATTAGGGGTGTAACGGTACACAAACATGGCGGTTCGGTACATACCTCGGTACAGCAGGGGGAAAAACTAAACATACATTTTTTTTTTTTTAATTAAACAGTGGTTTACTGAACAAATTGCTCTTTCTTTAAATAAAGTTATAATTCAAATTTTCTTAGGGATAAAAATCTACCTTGGCTTATGCTCTAAACTATAGTGAGCCCTTTTACATTAGGCCTACTATAAGGTTACAGTTAACAACAGAGCCCAAACTTAAATTTAATTATTATTTATTTTTAAATATAACATGCAACACTCAACTTAAAAAAAAATGTATGCAAACATGTAAATTGCACATAATGCAGTTTTTAAATAAACTTCTAAATGATAAAAATTCTATTTGTTGTTGAAATATATTCATTTACACAGTGCCTCTCATAACTCGTTTCTTAAGATTTATTTAAACATTAAATAATTAAGACATCACTAACAGGTAACGAATAATGAGTATATAGTCTAAAATTTCACAAAATGCTCTTCTCTAGACTTCATTTATAGCGCACTAACGAGCTGTGGACACTGATGACTGCCTGAGGTAAATGAAATGCTATGTGCCATTTTGTTTACAAGCTGTTTTATTGCCATCTTTCCGCGGTTGAAACACTGATTGAGTGGCATACATGCGGCATGAGATGTTCATTCATGTTTAATTTCGCGTTAAAACTAGTTGTAAAGAGGAAGAGATGATCGCGCTGCCGTTTGAACTGAGGCGTTTATACAGCGATCTGTCGCCACATCAAAGAGCGCCAAGACGGCATTTATTGTTTGAATTTCCTGAAAAAAGGACATAAGTTGAAAGATGAGACTTTGATTCTTATCAAAAGTAACAATATATAAAACTGGAAGTTTACAATGGTTCGGTACACATGCGTACCGAAACGAAGGACCCGTACCGAAAATTTTCGGTACAAATATGTGTATCGTTACACCCCTACAATATAAATGTTGGAATATTTTAATTTTTTTTTTGTAAATATAAACAAATTTTAATATAATAAATATAAAAACATTTTAATGGCTACAACACACTCAAAAAAAAAAAAGTTGTGATGGGGTATGTTTACAACTGTTAACTTTAACTTAACTTTATTTTTACCTTACCTTGCATGACCTTTCCTTTTAAGTACAATTTTAATCATTTCTGAAATGAGGATAGTATTTGCTGCAGTTTTGTGAGTGGAATTTTTCTTGTTTGATACAAGACCTCACCTGCTCAACAGTCCGTGTTCATAATTATCTTGTTCTCCTTTTCACGTCGTGCCATACATTCCAATTTGTGTCTACGAAACCAGGCTGTTGTTGCACATGCAGAATGACACCTGGCATGTTGGCTTTTACACCTGTTGTGGATAAAATTCTGGGTGGTCCCTTTTGTCTTAGACATGGAGAATTCTCTGTCTGTTTTTCCCAAAAACAAGTTGAAACGTGGATTCACATGACCACAGCACACATTTCCACTGTCTTTCATATGATATGATGTGAGCTTAGGCCCAGAGAACTCAGTAGCATCTCTGCATGGAATTCATGAATGGCTTCTCCCTGCATAAACAATTCCAGTTGCATTTCTTCATGCAGCATTGTACTGTGTTAAGTGACAATGGTTTTACAAAGTACTCTCGAGCCCATGTGGCTATATTTACCACAGTAGCATGATGATTTCCCATGCAGTGCCATCTGAGAGCGCGAAGGATACACACATTCAACAGAGGTTTCCTTCTTCCTCTGTACAGACTGAGATTTCTCCAGATTCCCTTAATTTTTTCACATTATTATGTACAGTAGATGATTAAAGACCTAAATGCTTTGCAGTCTTGCATCGAGAAATGTTATTTTTGAAAGGTTTGAATGATACTTCGGTGGATTTTTTTAAAAACCCAATTATGATACCCTCACCTATTACCAATTCACCTGCTTATTGTGGAATGTTTCAAAAACAATTTAACTTGGATATTCCATAACCTTTTCACTTATATTTTGCTGCTTTTTTTTTTTTTTTTGAGTGTTGTAGCAATCAAAAAAAAAATTTATGTGTTTTTCAGTGAAAACTTTGGAAATTGCATTTTACAAAATGTGTACAATTTTTGGAAACGGGATTGTAGATTTCATCTTAACATGCCCACTATTACCACTTGTTTTAGTAATTAAAAATGCCAGTTCATTGCTTACTGTAACCTACATACATCCTGAACAGTTACTGTGGGTAGGTCACCTTAAGTAGCCCAGCTATCAAATATTGCATGTACTTTTTAGGCAAAATCAGCAAGTATTTAGGCCTATATAATTTTTTATTTTAAGTCTGAATTTTAAATGAACAAATGACAATTGTGAGTGAGTCACAAAACTGCTAAAAAAAATTGACTTTGGAAAGTCAAAATGAATTGTTGTCAAATCAATTATTCCACTGGACTAAGCTTCTCTCCTTACTTAAATACATATTCCAGTCAGTATTCAGAGTGTTGCCTTAAAAGGTTTGTTCCCCTTTTCAGTCCGTTATCAGACTCAAAATGCAAACTATGAAATACAAACACAAACACTATGGCAAAATTCATTATCCCCACGTTTCTTTATTGTTGATATTTTTCTAAAGCAGAACTCTTATATTGCTTTTATACAAGACATTAAGATCTGGTCTGTGTCCCTAAATGTGGACCTTGTGTGGTGATCAACATGAGAAAGTGTTAAAGTGCCCCTTTTATGCCTTTTCGAATATTACCTTTCATGCAGTGTGTCATGTAGCTGTATGTGAACATAAACTATCTGCAAAGTTGTGAAGCCGAGAGTGCATGATAAATAAAGTTATTGCCTAAACAAGTCGTCAGGAATTCGAATCTTATTCTGTTACGGCTCTACGTCATGAAGTAACACAGTTGCATAATGTCTGCCCATGTTCTACATCGCCAACTTGCCCGCCCACAAACAGTAAAATTTCTGTGTGGTTAACATCATGTCGAGAAGACTCTGTATAGTACGCTGTGAGAGTAAATTTGTTTTATCACATCTTATAATTACCACAAACTTGTTAACACTTGACATTTACCACTGAGAAACATCCTGCTCCAGTCGTGCTTGCGAATCAGTCTCTTGTCGATCAGCCAGTTCAACCATTTCATCATCAGACTCCAGCTCGAATTGGTAAAGTACAATCGATACTATCTTTTCTATGTATTGACAAGTCTCCAGGGCTGTCATTCCGTCATGGCAATGGGCGTTTTGTTTCCAACACGCGCTGTACGCGGTAAACCAATCCAGAGCCAATCTCTGTACGGCTCTGAACCAATCACAAGGGACTGCGCCATCTGACCAATCACAGCAGTCGCAGTGAGGGCTCACGGAAAGGAGGGGTTTAGAGAGACTGATTCTTTGAACTAGTGATGGGAAGTTCGGATCATTTTACCGACTCGGACCTTTGAGTCTCGTTCAGCAAAATGAACGGATCTTTTTTCGAGTCATTTCGTTCATTTCGTTAATTTTAGCAAAATATAATTAAAATGTTACGTGTTACTTCCCTAATACGTCTACTACTTACGCAAACGTTGATCACACTACAAACAATACAAAACTGCTATAAGAAACAGAAAAGATTAATTCATTGTTTACGACCTTGCATGCATGTAAACCTGTTTTAGGAGACTCCTAAAACAATATTAGCAACCTTAAAAATGGCATAATAGGGGCATTTTGAGATGACTTAATGGTGAGAAGATGAGCAATTTAAATGTGTCCCTGCACCAGTGTAAATTATTATATTGTCTGCATCACATTTTAAGAACTGCTTATCCTGCAGTTAAAGTCCAAATCAACAGCTAAATATCATTCTATCAATGCACTAGGCTCTCTTTAATCGGTTGGTACCCTTAACTGGAGGTCAGAGGAAGTTCTCCCCAGTTCAGATCAACAGACTTGAAGTAAGAATAATGCTTTTTTTTAATTTATTTTTTTATTTCATATCCTCCTCTCTAAGCTTTACATTAGATTTGCTCTTGCATTGTCTTACTTTCTGTAATTTTATATGTTTGATGTTCCTTGTACTAATAGAAACTAGGTATAAAGAAAACGGACCCCAGCACGTTAACAGAAGAGGAAATCACGCACTTCGTGAGGCTGGACATTGACCCTGAATCCATAACTTGGCAGCGAGGTGTGATAGAATGCGTAATGTTGTTTTCATTGTTCTTATACTATAGAGATGAATAAGCTGAGTGAATAAGCTGAATGAAAGCTGAGTGCATCTTTAATACTAGAACATTTGTGTAGATTGCTATTAGTTTTGATGTTACTGAACATTATACATTTGTAGAGTGTATACACATTTGGGTGAAATGTAAATCTTTTGAAAAATGTTTTATAGTGCTGGACACAAATGATCGGTTTCTGAGAAAAATCACCATTGGCCAATCTCCAACTGAGAAGGGCTTCACCAGAACTGTGAGCATCACACACATTACCAAATGCTTTACATACTGATGAATAAGTAGACTTGATTAATTAATTTTATAAAGCCTGTCCAAAAATAAACTGCATAAAATTTATAATGCCAAAGATGGTTGTAGCTTCTAATATGCAAATGATTGAGGCCATTAAAACAGCTTTTTATTTATTTATTTTTTTTGTTCGGAGCAAAGTACTCTATGCACAAACATTGTTCAAACATTCTGTTTGTTCAAATGTTATATTTGACTAGCCAGACACGACACAGCACTCATGCCGCAAATCACTGCAATAGCCAAATACGTCCACCTGATTAACATACGCAGCAGAAGAAATATGTTCCTGTGTTCTTGTTCAAAGACCTTAACTTTTTAATAGCTCAGAAGTTATAAGTTAACATTTATTTCTTTCCCATGTGAGCCATGGGACAATGTCTTGTCTTTCTCCAGTACCGTGCAGTATCAAATGTTACCAGTCTGCATTGTTGCCTGGGGGATAGAGCAAAAATTTTAAATCTTGATATTTTACCACTTAATGGTTTTTTACCAAATTAACACAAAAGGAATATTGAAAAAATATATATGCACATAAAGGTACAAAAATAAAAATATGAAAAATATAAAAAAATGTCATCTTCCTACAAATAGTTGTGGCTGTTGCAACAAAGTAAGTTTAAAAAATAAAAAAAGCATTTTATAGAACAAGTGAACTAGTATGCATTTACACTCCAAGACTTGATGCACAGATCTATTTTGACATAGATCTGGTGACGGATTCATGAAAATCTTAAGCAATAAATTAAGAAATTTCTTAAGATAAATTCCACGAAGTTCGTAAGAATGTTCTTAAGTGCAATTCTTGAAAAATTCTTAAGTTCTCAAATATATTCTTAAGAACATCTTATTTTTTTTCTTAAAATAATAACAGTCGTTATCTGAGTGAATACATGATGCACTGATAAACTCACACTTTATTGTCTTTTTGCGCTTCCTGCAGATTACCCTAATAATCATAAGCACGCACACTACTTTCGTCTCGAGTTTGACTGGCACTCAGCTTCACGTTTTTAATGCGGCGTGTTTTTGAACAGTTACTTTTAAATAGCCTGTCTCAAGCTGCAGCGATATGTTTCATTCATTTTTGTACTGTTTTTTGCACTCTCATCCGAGTGAACGCTTCCGGTATGTGTGTCCGCGCTTTTACAGCAAACGCGTCCTGCGCATTCATATGCGCTTAATACTGCCAAGGATTGTCGTATTTATAGGCTAAAACTAAAAGCGTTCAATTAAAGCTCCCTATCTGACTCGTTTTAGAGTTGCTACTGAGTTTTGAAGTCAACAAAAAGTAGCGTCACACATAGGCCAATCATGACCGATCATTGTTTACATTATCAGTCATCGCTGTCACTTCAGAAAACTCGTGCACATCCCTACTAATTATATGTAGCTAGTGTTGTTGTAATGCTTAAATATAACAATTTATTTGAAATAACCCAATAAATTCATTAAATAATTCTTACTGTTTGGGATTTAAGACAAGTCTGGGGCTGTCCTAAATTTAAGAAGTTATTTACGACGATGCCTACATAGCCTAATAAGCGCTCGAGCACACACAAAAAAGGCTTGCCACAGCGCACCGGCAAATATAATAATTATGAATGTGTTAGGGAAAAACAGCAAGTACACTGCATTAACGTTTTAATAATTTATTGTTACACTAGTGCTTTCTGTTTTCGGTTTAAGAGATGAAGTCGGCTACACGGACTCGTCATCTCCGCAGTATGCGCCTGTATGCATGTTTCATACGGATTACATAATCTGAGAATATTTGTTTTCTATTTGAATTTGTTTCGTTTAAAAGTTTCACTGTTCACAAGTTCACAGAGTCCGAGACGACAGAAAGCGCATCCTGTTTGCTTTCATTATTTAACAAAAGCGCAACGTTTCGTTGTTATTCTGAGTGCACACGAATAAACATTTACAGTCTTTACAGATACAAAAGATGCATTAGCCTACTCTTATCTGTATGACCAAAAATGACGAAGTATTTTAAGAGCCAATGATCGCACCGGCGCCTCCATCTGTCATGCAGTAGCCCAAGCGCGCTACTGTTCAGCTTCCACACTCCGCACAAACACGTGAACAGCGCACTTTTTTCTAGGGTAACATTAGATTGAGCTGCAATGTAAAGTTGCTACTGCATGCATTTTTCAGATGATAAGCCATATTTGAGGTCGATGAATGTTAGGAGAGCATATGGATGTCCTGCCCGATGTACTAATATTACCACATAGACCAGCCGTTAACGATTTGTCCGTCACGGACTGCGTGATTTCGCCACTTCATGTGGAATTTTTTTTTCTGCGACTAATAAAATGTTGGTAATATGCATATAAACAGCCTTTTAATTAGCAGAGTAGAATAATCTCCCCCCCCCTACAATCCCTGCCGGTACGAGACCGACTCTCTAACCATTAGGCCACGACTGCCCCCATATATTAAGGATATAATCAAAAATTTGGAGTTGGGATAACCTCCAAACCAAAGCCGATACCTTTTTAAAAGCTCATTATCGTCAAATGTTTCTAAAACGTTTATATTCCGAGGTAGATTGCTGGCAACAGTCATTTTAGGATAGTTCAGATTTGGTCTTAGTGACTTAGGAGTCCTCTTCACTCAGCTCATGAAAAATGGGGGCAAAAACAAAAGAGTTGCGTTTATACTTTTGTTCAGTGTATATAGAGGTAAAAAGTTTGGATACATTAGGCTACTATTTTATATTTTTGCAAGAAGTCACTTATGGTCATCAAGCCTCCATTTATTTGATCAAAATTTACTTTAAAATACATTTTATGCAATGCTGATTTATTATCAATGTTGGAAACCTGCTTTTTCAGGATTCTTTGATGAATAAAAAGTTTTAAAAAGAACAGCATTTATTTCAAATATAACTTTTGTAACAATATACACTACAGGTCAAAAGCTTGAGGTCAGTTTTTTTTTTTTTTTGAAAGAAATTAGTATTAAGCAAGGATTTGTTAAATTGATAGAAACCGTGGTAGTAAAGATTGGTATTGTTAGAAAACATCTCTATTTTGAATAAATGCTATCTAATGCTATATAAATCAATGAACCCCCAAAAAGTATCACAGGTTACCAAAAAAAAAAAAAAAAAAAAAAAAAACAAACAAAAATCGCCAGCCTACACTTCACATAACAGGCCTGTAGGTGGCACTTGGGCTTCATTAACTATGATAGTTTCATGAAATAGTAAACGGTGTAGCCTATCATACATAAATACAAGTGAATTGAATACTGATTACCATTATTGCGACTTTTGGCGCTGCACGGTTTTGTGCAGTGCTTTTGTAGTCATTTAGCATCCATTTTCTCAGCGATGTAATTTGATTTATAAAATGAGACAAACCGCAGATCCAGATCGCTCCACACATGTAAGCTCGTCTGTCCCATGTAATTTTCAACTGATTTATGAATAAGAACGGAAAATGACCGCTCCATTTCACATTATTGTCCAATGAAATTTGAACCTCTTGTGCCAGTTCATGATTGGTTGGTGTGTATTATACATGACACGGGCAATGATGAATTATGTAATATTCTAAAATAATTAAATTGACACACTAGCCTTGATTATTGATGAAAAAAAGCGTAAAATATTGTTTAGTTTATTTTTTCCTTCCCACTCACTGAAAGAAGGTTTCCGAACAGACTGTGGAGTATCAGTCATTCAAGCAAAACCATGAGCAAAACGCAGGCAACCATAGCAACGCCTCAGATTGACAGACATGTTCAAATAAACAGGAATTTTCCGACTTTTGAGCGATTAATTATTGTTTTGTACACATTGTCATGTTAATTATAATTAAAATACATTTTGTTTTATTGACCACAATATCATTGCTATTTGTCTGAGAGGGGCACTTCTGAATAATTTTCAAAAAGGGCAGGGGCTTGAGCCCCCAAAGACCCCCTTCTGCACGTGCCTGAAACCAAGCATGTACTGTTTCTGAAGCCATTATCATAATGCGACTCACATGCACCCCTTCTGCACGTGCCTCTGCACGAGTCCTCTTCACTACTCCTAACGTTTCACATATTTAAGAGCTCATTTTAGCGCTAAAACGCTTTGTGAAATACTCTTAGAACAAAAATTTAGGAGTCCTAAATTTAGGACTGACACGCCCATGGTTTTTAAGATTTTCTCCTAAATCGGCGAGTTATGAGCTACTTTTAGCCTTAAGATGTTTTGTGAATATGTCTGGTTCATTGCCATGGTTATCACTGCCAGCCATTGCATTTTAGGATTAAATTCTGCATTTAAATATTATTCCAGAAACTTTGCAGTATTTAGCTAGTAGCACATGATAAATAAAACCTTTGCTCAAATTGTGAATGGGTATGAAAGCAAGCAAAGAGAGGTCGCTTTATAATCACTGAAGCGGTCAGCGTGAGTTCACTGTGCTCTGCACTTTTGCAAACACACTCTTATACTCAATTAAGTTGTCTGTACTTAACAAAAATCTCCTATTTAGATCATGTTTAAACTTTCTTGATCATTTATGCATTAAATGTATATTGTTGGCTAGATTGAGGCTTTGGTATGGTTGCAACTAATGCCATATCCCCTTATTTTATCTGTGTTCATTATTCCTAGTCCACTCTTGATTAAATGATTTAGAAAAATTAGTTACTTTTGTCAAACAAAATCCGACCAGCTTTGAGAATGCATTTGAACCTCCATGAACCTCTCCTGTTCAACCAAACTCAAGCCCAGCTTTGTTCATCCATTGAGCTTAGTATCAGTTTATCATGTGCTTATTTCTAATAACAACAGTCCCATCAGGGAATGCTTGAGGCAGAGTTTTTCTGAACAATGGTATAGTGCGTTCCCTTGTCTTGAATACAGTATTATTGACCTGTCAGACATTTTTTACCTTGATTTTCTGTGTTCACTGAGGTTTATAAATAAAATTTACTTGACAATTGAAATAGACTAAACATGCATGTTCAATCAATTCTAATAACAAGGAAACCAAAGCATTTTATCTTATTCTGTTAGCAGGCCAGGCCCAGTAACTTTTTGTATGTTTTTTTTTTTTTTTTGTGGTTTTGTTTTTGCAGGCCCAGTTTGACATCACTGTAGCCAGTGAGATTATGGCAGTTTTAGCTCTCACCACCAGTCTGGCTGACATGAAGGAGAAACTTGCAAAAATGGTGGTGGCCACCAGTCGCAGTGGTCAGCCTGTCACCACAGAGGATTTGGTGTGCTGCTGTCATAAGTCTCATTTTATCTGAAATGAAAATGTGTGGATGTTCGTCCTGTTTTGATTCTGTATTGTTTGTCTTAGGGAGTGTGTGGAGCTCTGACAGTACTCATGCGAGATGCCATCAAGCCAAACCTCATGCAGACACTAGAGGTGAGAGGAGTTGTCCTGGGTTGTGTATTTACAAATTACTATGCAAATCACCTAGATAGATCACCTTTAAAGATAAATTATACCTTATTCATGCTCAACTCCACAAGTTGCTTAAATCAGTTTCCCAGCTGTTTTCTTGTCACTTCTTTCTCTGGTGCTTTAGAGGTGTTTATTGAGTCTTTGTATGAACACTTGTTTAGGGAAACCCTGTGTTTGTTCATGCTGGACCTTTTGCAAACATTGCACATGGAAACTCATCAATCTTGGCTGATAAAATTGCTCTGAAACTAGTTGGACCTCAGGGATTTGTGGGTAAGTTACTCAAATCAAAACCATTTTTTTTTATTTGCATAATTTAAATCTATCTGTAAAGTGAAGAGCCAGAATAATTAAAAAACTTGTAACTGTAAAGTTGTTTAACTAAAAAGGAAACAATTTAGTTAAAAAAATGTGGTGTTAATTATTAATTTATTTATTTTCAAAATTATATAATTAATTTATTTATTTATTTATTTTTTACAAGATGCAAATAAACGCCCAAGTGAGTTTCAATACTCTATACAGACTTCAGTATATTGTATGCAGTATACACATGCTTGAGTTTTCTTACACCACGTGCATCCATCATATTGCAACATCTTTATGCTGTCTGCACTGGATGCATCAAAGCAAATGGTTCAAATCCAAGCACAAGTCAGAAATTAACTGAGATATCTGTTTACTGTACAAAATTGTGCAAAAATTGAATTGTTTGGTTGGTTGTCTTGGATCCCATCAGTGTGAATTCCTAAAGGGTTTATTGTTGTTTTCTGCCAGTCACCGAAGCAGGTTTTGGAGCAGATATTGGGATGGAGAAATTTTTCAATATCAAATGTCGCTACTCTGGTCTCAAGCCTCATGTTGTGGTCTTGGTTGCTACAGTTCGAGCACTTAAGATGCATGGAGGTGGTCCAACGGTGAGTCTGAGAATAACTCTCCTCTACTGTATAGTGGGAGAGAAAATACATAATTAAAGGAGAACATTGCCAGCATCTCAAACTTCCTTTCATATATACAGTAATTTATTTACTTTTTCATGTAGATTTTGTCCCACTTTTTAGACGTATTATTTTGTACAGGGAGTTGATAAATGTGCATTGCGTTGCATCTTTTCTGTAGGTCACCGCAGGCACGCCTCTGCCAAAAGAATATATTGAAGAGGTACTGTAAGATTGTTTAATGTGTTTTCTGCTAGTCTGTGATCTTATAGATAATGTAGTCTGGTGATTTGAGAAGCTAAAAATGTAGGTGTTCTAAAACTTCTAACTGGTAGTGCATACCATTACCATATGTATAAAATCACTCATAGCATTATGACAGATTTTGGTCATAATACCCACCCCATAACACTATAAAGTTTTGGGAGTGGCAACTGCATTTAACTAAAAGTGAATCACAGGAGTCACTCCAGAAACATTCCCAAAACTTTAATGTAGTACTGATAAAGTTGGTTTGAATTCTTACAGAATCTGGCACTGCTGGAAGCCGGCTGCAGTAACATGAGGAAGCAAGTGGAGAACGCTCAGCTTTTTGGGGTTCCAGTAGTTGTGGCTGTCAATGCTTTCAAGTAAGACTGCACCTGCTGATTAAACCTATACAATACAGATAAGATAAATATATAAGCTTTATGCAGAGTAGGGCAATTTGTGTTTTTTAATGTCTATAGAAATTTCTAATGCTTTGTGTATTGAGTTGTTTGTTACTGTTATACAATAGTTTACGGTGGACAGAAATGGTTAAAAAATGTAAGTAACCCAAAAAATCTAACATCTTTGTCACTACTGCTGCATTGGCAGCCCCGTAGTCTTGCTTTTAGTTTTCATTGCTGTTTAATAGGACTTGTGCTAATAGAATTAATTAAATGAATCTTGTCTCTGGCCTGTATGTAAATTTTACTGTCAGAACAATTCAAAAATCTTAAATTACCACCTTTGTGTTTCTGCGTGTCAGGACAGCCACAGCTGCTACCGCAGGCACTTGCTAAACACACATAAGGAAATCGTGCAACAGCATAACTAGAGCCATTCACACAGGGCATGTTCTTGCATTCAAAGCACAGTGGTCATCTAGTAAAAAATGCAGTAGTCTCAAGATACAATTTTCTCAACACACAATTAACCTGAACTACTACTTGAGTAGTTAGCCCAATAAGAAGTCTTCTGAAACCCTACAATGATTTGTGTGAGGAAAAAAATTTAGTAGCACTTTAGATTAGGGAACACTATTCACTCATTAACTAGTTGCTTATTAACATGCAAATTACTAACATTGGCTATTTGTAAGTATAGTACTTATAAAGCACATATTAATGCCTTATTCTACATGGCCATATTCTAGATCCCTTAACCCTCCCCAATACCTAAATATAACTACAGCAACTGCTTTACTTGCTATCGATAAGCAACAAATTGGGAATTTATTGAGGGAAAACTGAATCATATGATGTTAAAATGTGTAATCCATTGACAGCCCTATCATTTAGCCAACAACTTGTTTGACTGTGTGACTAGATTCATTTATTTTAGTGAAGTGCTTGGGAGAGATATTGAGTATCATTTGTGAATTAAGTTTCCAGACCATGTTAATCAAACTGCTGTATGGCTCATGTGCCATTCAAACTGAATCTTGCCATCTCTCATGTATTCAGGACAGACACAAAGGCTGAACTGGATCTGATCTGTAAACTAGCCAAAGCAGCAGGAGCTTTTGATGCTGTGCATTGCTCTCACTGGGCTGATGGCGGCACTGGTGCTGTAGATCTGGCTAGAGCAGTGCAAAAAGCTGCAGACTTACCCAGCAGCTTCAAATTTCTTTATGGCATTGAGGTAAAAAAAAATAAGAATGTTTGTGGTGTTGCATTATAATTTTTATAAGTGATAAATATATCAGTTTTATAAATTTGCAGGGTGGTATATGTTACACACAATATTAGAGGGATTACTCTGCAGTCATATTTTACAGATGTACACGTTCACACAGTTTGCTTATTAATTTCTGTTATCTTACAGTTACCTATTGTAGACAAGATCAGAATCATTGCGCAGAAGATCTATGGTGCAGATGATATTGAACTTCTTCCAGAAGCCCAACACAAGGTGGACCTGTACAGCAAACAGGTATGAATAGCGGATTGATTGTTGCCTATAAAGTAAAGCAGCTTTGACCACTTTTACAGATTGTGATGACTCATGTACATTACATTAAATTACAAATTACAAATTACAGAAAACTAGTTAACATTGCTGCGTGAGTGTTCTTACAGTCATGGCCAAAAGTTTTGGCACTGACATAAATTGTGTTTTGCTAATTTTGCTGCTTAAGCTGTTGTGGTGTTCTTTCACATTGTTTCTAGATTATTGTGTAGAGTGATCAGATGCATTTTAAATAATTGCTAAAATTATTTTAGTGTTCCTGTGGCTAACAGGAAAACCGCTTTTGGAGCGTTCTTGTGGCTCAGTGGTAGAGCATTGCGTTAGCAGCGCAAAAGGTCGTGGGTTCAATTCCCAGGGAACACATATACTGGTAAAAAATGTATAGCCTGAATGCACTGTAAGTCGCTTTGGATAAAAGCGTCTGCTAAATTCAATTCAATTCAATTCAGCTTCATTTGCCAAAAAATTAACTTTTCACAAAAAAACTAATTTCACAGTTTTTTGATCCTGACACAAAATGACCAGCTAACATTAATTGACTAATCATATCAGCAGCATATGTGAAAGTGTGAATGAGTACTAGTCAACTAAATCACTATCATATTAATTAGATAGTAAGAGCAGACTGAATGCTGTAAAAGGAGGGAAGAAGCGCTTCCAATCATTGTGTTCTTGTTAGCAATGGTTACCTCCAAATGGCCTCACATGCAAGGAAATTGCTACAAAGAATATTGCACCTGAAAGAACCATTTACCGGATCATCAAGAACTTCAAGGAGAGAGGTTTGACTGCAGTGAAGAAGTCTTCAGGACGTCCCAGAGTGTCCAGCAAGCACCAGGACCGTCTCCTCCTAAGGAGTCAGCTACGGAATCGTGTCACCAGCAGTGCAGAGCTTGCTCAGGAATGGCAGCAGTTTGGTGTGGGAGCATCTGCACACATAGTGAGGCCAAGACCTGTGGACAACGGCCTGGTGTCAAGAAGGGCAGCAAAGAAGCCACTTCTCTCCAAGAAAAACGTAAAGGACAGACTGAAATTCTGCAGGAAGTACAAGGATAGGACATCAGAAGACTGGTGCAAAGTTATTTTCTCCAACGGTGCCAACAGTGCAGCATCCTGAGACCATCCATGTGTGGGGTTGCTTTTGAACCAAGGGAGTGGGCTCTTTCAAAATTCTGCCATGAATTAAGAATGGTATCAAAATGTCCTGCAGGATCGACTTCTTCCAACGATCCATGAGCAATTTGGTGATGATCCGTGCATTTTCCAGCATGATGGAGCACCATGTCAGTAAATATTGACTCATTATATTTTTTTGCCAATAAACGCCTTTAAAACTTATGATATGCTTATCATTGTTTTTCAGTATACCGTAGAAACGTGGAAAAATTATCTACAAATACTGAAGCAGAAAACTTTGCAAAACACAAAATTTATGTTAATGACAAAACTTTTGGCCATGACTGTAGAGTGAATCTCTAAATATTTTTTACCTCTTTTGTAAAGTCATAGAAAAATTACCATGGATTTGATCAAATGTTATTTGTTGTGGTTTCCATTTATCACTGTTGAAGTTTACTCACCTATAATGATTTCCCCTTCTGAGAACCCCACAAATGTGAAAAGGAGCCATTATACCCCATTTTATTAATGGAAGCCTTATTTGGGGGGAGTGCGGACCACAAGTAATCAGCACAGAAACCACTATCATGGCTGATAAAACAGGGTTGGATAGTGGAAGTAGGACTGGGGGGTGTGGGGAGTCTGAACCTGGAATATTTGTGTCTCATTACAAATCCTTAAACGTAAGGTTGCCATAAAGCTTTTTTGTCTCCCTCAAGGGTTTTGCATGTCTACCCATATGTATGGCAAAAACTCATCTGTCTCTGTCACATGATGCTGAAAAGAAAGGTGTCCCCACTGGATTTGTTCTTCCAATTCGTGACATTCGTGCAAGTGTAGGGGCAGGCTTTCTCTACCCACTGGTTGGCACAGTAAGTAGCGTAATATGAACATTCACGTTCACAGTTTTAAACAGTAAGTATACTGCTATTTCGTTTATTAAATAAAAATAAAAAAATAAAAATAAAAAAAGGATTTTCTTGATTGTTTAAATAACTTGTATTCATTCATTCATTCCAGAAAAAATCTGTAATTATGTAAAAACAGTAGTAATTGTGATTGGTACCATGTAAAATAAATGTTATTTTATTATTATTATTATTATTGTTTATTTATGTTTATTTGTATTTTATTTTTTTGTAGATGCCGACTATTCCTGGCCTTCCTACTCGTCCATGTTTCTATGACATTGATCTTGACACTGAGAGTGGAGAGGTTCTTGGACTTTTTTAAATGAAGTGTTATTGGGGTATGTAATAATCTGTTATTTAAATGTAATGCATTGTGCCTGTAAAATGGTACATATTTTAATACAGCTGTAATGAATTATTTTCTTGTTTAAGATTACAGTTTGTGGCAGTCCACATAGGATTCCTTCAACTGGATTAAAGAGCTCATTCTTCCTCTCAGAACGGAGGTTGTTATTTGACAGAACAGATGTGTTGTCATAACTTTTGATATATTCTGATCTATAACATTTGTCTATTTTCCTAATGAAAATTTCTAATAAATATTTTTATCAGACTACACTACACTACACTACAATACACTGAGCAAATAAATGAAATTGTCCATGGCATGATCTGGTCCAAATATTTTTGTAAGAGGTTAAGTGCTTTTTTCTTTTTTTTTTTATTGTCATTTCTAAACTAATTTTGTAGATTGTCATTATCTCATAATAAATGTTTTCAATCTATAGGGTTTCTATCTATTTTTTTTTCTTCACTTGTCAAGTGCCAAATAAGAGTAAAAACTGACTTTGGTGAGTAAATGTAAATAAAACTTGCCATTGACTGGTAACTCTACACTAAACAATTGTCATATACTTATTTTTGATTCTGTTTGAATGCATTTACCTTGTGTATTTACCTAATAAATTGTAACTGAGCCTCAGATACAGTCTACTTCATCTGAGGGGCACTAATCCTCATGTGTAAAATCGGCAGATCAAAGTACTGCTGGGAGAGTGAGCACGCGGGACCTGTGCCAGCGTGGGATCACTCAAACCTGGTTGCTCAGCTCCATGACTCCACTGTTTCTTTCTCCGAGCTCGCTGAGAGATGAGAAACGGGACAGCGGGGCTGCCTTCAGTGAAGAAGGTGGTCCGCGAGCGGAGAAGAGCGAGACTCATGCTCTCAGTGAGAGCATTCCGTTTCAGTGCGTGCCTAGTCTCTCTGTGGGCGCTGCCCAGACGGGCAATGCACTCACTGCACCCTTCTGCATCATGAAGGGATTCCCTGCACAAGCCACACTCTTGGCGTCACATTTGCTACAATGTTGCTAGGAAATTGCTCCGAAATTTGTTCTTTTGAAGCGCCGGATAGCCTTAGGGGAAGGCTTCTTGCTTCTTGGTCTGCCAGGGCTTTTCTACGGTGACAGCTGCAGGCTGAGCTTCTTCCTCCAGCTTCTTAATCGCAGAGTCAGCAAAGAGATGATCTTGTCGCTTGGGATGGGTACCGAGAACCTGTATTTTTTTGGACCGGTAAGTAATTGGGTTGATTGGGTACCGGAATACTGATAAGCTTCAGGACAATCGATACTGTTATCTATACTTGCGTTGTTTTATCTCCGTATACTTCAATGTTAACGACGAATTAGAAGCTGCTGCTTGTCATTTCCCTTCACTGAATGATGTGGCCGACGTTTGCTTGACGTGCGTGTGATATCCATGCGCATGTGCGGTGTGTGTTTGCGTGCAATCAGTCATCGCGGCAAGAGTGAAACATTCGAAAGCGTGGGCTCACGTTACAAAACTAAGCGACACCAGTGTCAGATGCAATATATGCAGTAGTGTAATAGTGAACGAAGGAGGCAACAGTAGTCATATATAATGAAACATTTACTAACAAACCAACATCTACCTCAAGCAATGCACTGTATTATGTCTCGCGGCTCTAGCTCCAACTGAAACTCGCGTTGATTCGGCAGAGTTACACTCACAAGACTTATTCGCAATCACAAAAGTACATTATTTCTGCGTGCTTTGAAGCCTTGCCGGTTAAACGTTTTATTCGCGTGCTGTTCTGCCATGTGCTTATTCAGAGCGCGTACACCGGCCAGTCAAACAGCACCTGATTACTTGGTTATCTTAGTTAACGTCTGATTGCGCTAATTCTGTCAAAAACACACAAGGTTTACATTTAAACACAGTTAATTATGTCTAAAGTGAGTAAACAGTTGAGAGAGAAATAGATGTGTACAGCTCTTAAAGGGATCATATGATGTTGCTAAAAAGAACATTATTTTGTGTATTTGGTGTAATTAAATGTGTTTATGCGGTTTAAGGTTAAAAAAGCACATTATTTTCCACATACTGTACATTATTGTTTCTCCTCTATGCCCCGCCTTTCTGAAACGTGTCGATTTTTACAAAGCTCATCAGTCTGAAAAGCGAGGTGTGCTGTGATTGGCCAGTTATCCAGTGCGTTGTGATTGGTCGAATACCTCAAGCGTGTGACAGAAATGTTACACCCCTTACCATACTGTGATGATGCCGTGTTCCGGCCAGAGCGAAGAGACAAAAACATTAAAACCCATTATAAACGAGGCATTTTTTGCATCCAGTGGGGACATAATTACGGATTATAATGATTTATACTGTCTTTTTACGTGTTGCGTTGCATCGCGCCGTGTAAACATAAAACCATGTCTGCATTTGTGATCGGAGAAATGACGAACAACAAGCGCTACTCTACACTGCTCAAAAATTGCCGTTTGAATCATCAGTGGCAAATCCTTTAAATATGAAAAACGTACTTACAGTCTGTGAGTCAGAACAGCCGGCATTGTAGTCTACTCTACCAGGATCAGGAAACAGTCCTCCATAGATTTCTAGTCGTGTCCTCTTTTGGAAGGCCAAACAAAGTAGTTTCGCTTTCACAACGAAACACACAGCATCACACACGGCGGGCTAGAGTGAGCAGAGGCCTTGAGAACGGCGCGGCCGGTGGGCTTGCGGCAACCACATGTGATGACACATGTGAGTTGATGTATTTCCTCAGTCACACAGCGCAGATGTATTTCCTCAGCGACTTTCTTTCTTTGTGTGAACATTTGGGTGGTGTTATGCAAATCGTCCCACATCGTGACATAGACATGTGGGGGCGTGTTAGAATGAGCTGTTTTAGGTAGGCGTGGTTGACTCTTAACACAAAGAGAAAAATAACTCACTGCTCTTGACTGAAGAACTTTAATACAGTTGCTAAAGTTCAGCAGTAATAAAATAACTTGACATTTTTAACAACTTTTCACTTCATATCTTTTTGCACCAAATAGTATCGATAACAGTATCGATAATCAGTATCGGTATCGATAAAATGTAAACGATACCCATCCCTACTCGTCGCTGATGGAGAAAAATTCTGATGAAATAGCACTTTGGGCCGACTTATGTAGCAGTCGGCTCTGCCTTTTCTGGCGGGCTAGAGCGCTATTGGTTTGTGCAGCTACACAAATGTGAACAAATCAGGCTTCAGTAACAGTGTAAACAAGAGTTTCCCCTAGCGTCATACGCTGACACAATGGGAGTTCCTGTTCGATAGGGAAGCAGAGGGCATGAGCTGGTCAGTGACTGGGTCAGGATGGAGGATCTTGATGATGATGATATGTATGAGGAAAGAATGGATGTAAGAAGTGAGAGAGAGTGAGAGGAAGAAGGAAGGGAGAAGGGTATAAGGATAGGACTAATGTAAATTAAAAAAAATGGGTTTGGAGGAAAATAGTTCTGAAGAAAATGGAGAAAAGTGGAAGAATTTAAAATCATTGTGTTTAGGGAGGAGGATGAACACAAAGTCCAATTGCATTTACCATGGAACTAAAAAAGAAGCTGGGAAAAGTCAAATCCTTTGTGGCAAAAATACTTTGTGAAGGAAACAACTATACTATACTATACTAAAGTCTCAAAAAGCTTTTTGTTGATGGTCACCATTTTTGAGATTCATACGGTGATTCTTGACGTCTCAGTGGATCTAAAACATACAGCACAAAACATTTTCTTTATAATGATGTTACAGAAGTTTTAATATCTTGATGTCATAACATCACAAATCAATGTAAACTCAACAGCTAAAGATCTAATGTGTGTGTGTGTGTGTGTGTGTGTGTGTGTATATACAGTATATATATATATATATATATATATATATATACTGTATATTAGGGTTATGACGGTGAGGAAATTTTCCCACCGGTTAATCGACGTCCGGTATCACCGTGGGGGCAGGGGCGTTCCCTCTTTTCCTTGTTTTTAAATAGCTTGTAAAAGCTGCATGCGCATTTTACTTTCACTTTCAAATAGCGGCAATTCGGCGAAAAGCAATTGTTCGTTTTTAGTTCATTTGAATTTTCCCCTTTTCCTCGCTTTCCTTCGCTTTTAAACAGCTTAAAAGTGCCGTGCACATTTTACTTTCACTTTTGAATTAGCGGCAGTTCAGCGTCAATTGCTTGAATGCAACAACAAAATACAACGTCAAACTCACTTTAGCCTATATATAAAACAGAACTTTTATTAACAAAATAAAAAAAAAATACACCATGCTTTAGGGCAGGCTATGCCTAATATAAAATAAAAATCACCTTAGATAAACGGCAAAAGTCAAAAGGCTTTTCAAAATCGAAAATATTGCCAAACAGGCGCTTTTGCATCTCGTTTCGAAACTAAATCATCCGCCATCGTCTTGTCTGTCTCACCTCACTCTTCTTGTCAGTCAGCTCAACTCACTCTGGATAAATTAAATCTGATCTGTGATGTGACGTTAGGCACGCTGCATTGAGCAGCGGCGTTCAGTTTTTAATTGTAGTGTCTGTTCTTTTACTGAACTAAATTATTTTTATTACTATAAAAAATCAAAACGACGGTGGGGGTCGGTGCCGTGGTGGGCAAGTGACATCGGTTAGCGGCTTAACACCAGCATCAGCGTCTATCGCGGCAAGCCTAGTATATATATATATCTATATCTCTCTCTCTCTCTCTCTATATATATATACACACCGATCAGGCATAACATTATGGCATATCCTAATATTGTGTTGGTCCCCCCTTTTGCTGCCAAAACAGCCCTGACCCGTTGAGGCATGGACTCCACTAGACCCCTGTGCTGTGGTATCTGGCACCAAGTCCTGTATGTTGCCTCAAACTCGTTGTTGTGCTCCTCAACCCATTCCTGAACCATTTTTCATGTCAAAGTAACATCCACGTGGATGGCAGGACCCAAGGTTTCCCAGCAGAACATTGCCCAAAGCATCACACTGCATCCACCGGCTTGCCTTCTTCCCATAGTGCATCCTGTGTTCCCCACGCACCCAGCCATCCATGTGATGTAAAAAAAATTTGATTCATCAGACCAGGCCACCGTCTTCTATTGCCCCATGGTCCAGTTCTGATGCTCACGTGCCCACTGTTGGAGCTTTCGGTGGTGGACAGAGGTCAGCATGGGCACCCGGACTGGTCTGCAACTATGCAGCCCCATACGCAACAAACTGCGATGCACTGTGTATTCTGAGCCTTCGCTCCCCACATGCATCAATAAGCCTTGGCCATCCATGACCCTGTCGCCGGTTCACCACTGTTCCTTCCTTGGACAACGTTTGATAGCTACTGACCAAACTACGAACCTAAAAACCTAAAACAGACGCTTTCTATCCCCTGACAATATAATTTCAGTTTTAGCTCTTTATTAATCTTGTTTTGAGAGTAATACTGTTTTTGTTTTATCAACAGAAAATATAAAACTCCACTGATATGACCATTTTCTACAATCCGTTTCCTTGAATGCTTGATAACTTCGAGATCTGCCGAATAAAAAAATCTTTAATCCATCTAATTATTTTCCTATTAACACCAACTCTCCTGTATTTAATTATCAGACCTTCTTTCCACATCATATTAGGGGTGACACCGAATAGTCGAAGATTCGATGCTTCGATAGGAGGAGCCTGATTCGACTACCAATCTCACAGTCGAATATTCGCGGGGTGTTATAATTGTGCCATTTGGCTATATGGGGGTGCTCAAATGTCTGATTTCACATAGAACTACTGGTTTTCTCCCAATAATTGAATATACAGCCTATTAAAATAATGCTGTAAATAAGAATCTGAAAAGAAAGAAGCTTAAAATAAATATTTTAACATGCGTGAATAAATCCAACCACCCCTATAGATTTAAGTTTCACTTTCCATAATCCTGATCGTTTTTTGATATCGGCCTTTTTAGAGACCGCCGATCAATCATCCCAAAGCGATTAGCGGCCGATAGTGATCCGTAGCCGATCAATCGGAGCACCCCTATTACTCACCATGTGATGATAGAGGCCCCAAAAATATTTGGTAACTACATTTAAGGTTTTTTGTTGTTGTTGTTGTTTGCTGTTCAAAATTATTTTTTTAATTTATTAAGACTCATGCTTCTTGTCTATTTGTTAAAATTCATAGCTCAGACAATATCAGTGAAGAAGGGGTGGGAGGGTGAGAGGAAACAATATTAAGACATGGAGATCGAAGTATAGAAGATGAAGTTGTGAATGATACATTGAATTTGCTATTTAAAATAATTAAACAATGCACTAAGGAATACTATATCATCAGCACCAGATAAAGATTAATTATGTTATATAATGATATGTAACTTAAGTGAATCATCTAAAAATATACTCTTGAAATTATATAATACAGTGTGGGAATGTGGTAAATTGTCTAGCTGCTGGAAGGACGCGATAGTAGTACCGATACGTCAAGCAGGGAAGGAAGGTAACAGTTCAAATGACTACAGGCCAATTGCTATAACGTCTCATAATGGAGAAAATGACTAATCAAAGATTAACAGATTACACAGAAAATAAAGGATATATTTTAAATTATCAAAGTGGATTTAGAAAAGGTAGAAGTACCATGGATCTTACAGTATGTTTAGAATATGAAATAAGGAGAGCACAGATTAATAATAGTGGCTGTTGTCATGATCTCTAGCTGGAGTGCCCATGAACTCCACCAGAGGGCACTCTACCCCTGACTCTTGCCACGCTCACAGACTACATTCCCCATAATCCTTTGCCTGGACTCATCATCACTTATTGCAGTCACCTGTGTCTTGTTACCTCCATCAGTCACACTATAAAGTTTGCACTCATCCACACACACTTTGCTGATTATTGATAGCCTGTTACGTCTTTGTGTTTTCCCGTGTTTCCAAGTTCCTTGCTGTCTTGCCTTGCCTTGTGTTTTGACCCTGGACGGTTTACCCTGGATTATGATTGTTTGTCTTTTGGATTACTCTTTTTGTCTCTTCCTGGATTATACCTGTTTGCTGTTGATTGACCCTGCCTGTTTTGACCACTCTTGTAAATAAAGCCTGCACTTGGATCCTCAACCCCGTTGTCACGTCTCCACCTTACAGCTGTGTTTTTAAATACTGAGCAAGCATATGATATGATGTAGGGGTGTCCCTGACTAAGGATTTTCATAGTCAAATCGGAATGTTCGAATCTTGCCGATATTCGACTGATAGTCGAATCATATGTTTTGGGGGCGGGGCAAAATACATTACCAAGAGTCAAGTCAGACATTCGACAGCCATAATTACATTAACACACAGGGAAAATGTTTAAGGACGCCTCGCAGATACAAACGGGGTAAATAATGTTTTATGTTTTGATTAAAAGATAGTTAACATTAAACGTCAGCGAAACCCTAAGAATTCACAACACTTTTTACAATAGTGCTCTCATTATAACGTTATGTATATGACAGTAGTTATTATGCTCTGCATTTCTGTTTTGAGCTGCGGGCTGAAGATGACCAGTAGAATTAAGCAGCAGGTTTTTAATCAATGGGATTTAACTCATCATTTATTTCATATAGAATACGCTTCGTTATTTATACAACATAACGTTAATATTAAGACTTGTAGGCTATCTGCACAAAATGCCCCAAATGCACGAACGTGTCTGTGCGGCTCTGAATGAAGGTGGAGGCGTTCTTCACGCAACAACGTGCAGAAACACGGCAACTAAACTCTAAAAATTCACAGCGTTTTATTATAATAGTGTTCTCATTATAATTATGTATATGACAGTCCCAGTCATAGTTATTAATATTCTGCATTGTTGTTTGTCCTGCTCGCGCTGAAGTACTACAATGAAGCGCTTACTGCAGCGCAACTCAACCAAATGCATCTTATACGAGATAAATAATATATACACATATATATATATATATAAACCGGCTGAAATGTTTTGAAATCACTTGTGCCCTACCTGATCGAAAAAATCCAGTCTTTCACTCTGCCTGTGTCAATTTGTGTCTTGTTAAAGTTTTAAATCCCTGTCACCAAAATGCTCTTCTGTTGGTCACGGATTATGGAAAGTGAAACTTAAATCTATAGGGGTGGTTGGATTTATTCACCGTCACGCATGTTAAAATATTTATTTTAAGCTTCTTTCTTTTCAGATTCTTATTTACAGCATTATTTTAATAGGCTGTATATTAACTTATTTGGAGAAAACGTCTCAGGTTACTTATGTGACCATGGTTCCCTGAGTAGGGAACGAGACACTGCGTCCTCTAGGTGAAATCAGACATTTGAGCACCCCCATATAGCCAAATGGCACGATTATAACACCCCGCGAATATTCGACTGTGAGATTAGTATTCGAATCAGGCTCCTCCTATCGAAGCATCGAATCTTCGACTATTCGGTGTCACCCCTAATATGATGGGGAAAGAAGGTCTGATAATTAAATACAGGAGAGTTGGTGTTAATAGGAAAATAATTAGATGGATTAAAGATTTTTTTATTCGGCAGATCTCGAAGTTATCAAGCATTCAAGGAAACGGATTGTAGAAAATGGTCATATCAGTGGAGTTTTATATTTTCTGTTGATAAAACAAAAACAGTATTACTCTCAAAACAAGATTAATAAAGAGCTAAAACTGAAATTATATTGTCAGGGGATAGAAAGAGTCTAATGTTTTAGGATTTTAGGTTCGTAGTTTGACTAAAAACATTTAAAATACACATTGAGAAAATTATTGGTAAATGCAAACAAATACAGAATTTAATGAGGTGCTTGGTGGGCAAAGACTGGGGGAGCTGAGAGGTTGGCTATGAAAATATGAACAATATTGAACTAATACTATCAACACTTGATTATGGATGTATAGTGTTTCAACCTGCTGCCACCAGTGTGCTGAAGTAATTTGACAACATTCAATATAAGACATTAAGGTTATTAACAGGGGCTATAAGATCTACAACTGCAGTATACAGATTGAAACAGGAGAAATGCCCTTAGAATACAAATGACATTAAATTACTGGTTCAGTATACAAGGACATAATCAAGATCATCCAAAATCCACAATAAAATAATGCTGAGAGAAAGAAAAGATGGAAAACAAAAGTACCTATAAAGTAATAAATGGAAATAAATTAATATTCTGTAAATCCAGCAGTATGGTCAGTAATTCCCCAATAGTTAATACCACAACCCACATGACACTGTTAGAAATCCAAAACAACAGTTATGTTCATGTATATTAAGATGCATCAAAACATATAGAAAATATAGTAGGTGTTGCATTCACAGGACCAGATTTTAATGTCAAAATCAATTAAAGAATGTCAGACTATTAGTGCAATCCTAATGGCATTACAGTGGGTTAAGGAGAATAGACCACAGAGACACTTATATGTTCTGACTCAAAATTATCTTTAATGATATTAGAAACAGGTACAGAATCAGAGCTGATATGCTGATTGAGATCCTTCAGACAATATACAGGATTGATAAAATGCAGTTTTTAATTAAACAACATGTGAAGGAAAACATGAAGATGGTTTTATAAAGAAATGTTGGTAAAGGTAGAATAACAAGGAGAAATAGAAATAAAGAAAATTTCTAGACTTAGATTTTGACATATTGCAGTTAATAATACCTTGAATAAAATAGAGAAACATTAGACCATAGCACCTTATGATATAGGCTGTCCAAATAACAATTAAAGAAAGTGATTGATTTCCAACTTTAAAAATTAAGATGAATTTTGAGTTGACAAACATTTTACTTTAAGGAGTTCACATGATGAATGATTTAATTTTTCAATGCAGTATCTGCAAAAGACAGTTAAATTCAGAAATAAGAATTAAGGAGCTAAAATGAACAAGGTTGTACGAGACTCACACTACTACCCAGCAGGTGGCGGTAATGCACCTGAAAGTTGTGAAATAAAATATTAAGAAGAAAAAAGCGGTAGCATGAACGCATGGTGTACTGTTTTATTGAAGCTTGTTCACTCACTGTTGGTTTTGGAAGGACATAATGACTTCATCAGTGTCAAAGGTAATATTGAGCAGACATGCATTAATCCTTACGTGGCTGAATTAATCGTATTTGTTGAGAATAATTATATTAATACATTTATGATACATATATAGCCGACACATAATGACACATATCCAGACTTATAGATGGTGTTTTTCAGGGATGTTTTGTTTTTAAGTCAGCCTCCAAAAAGAGAAAGCGACATATAGGAGTTGGTGAGTAATTATTATCATTATTATCACTTTACAAATACTTATCATCATTATCGAGCATCTTCGTTTTATTTATTTGCATGTAGGTGGATATTTGGTGGATGATAGTGACGATAACGGCAGCGATCGCTTTAGAATCTGTCAGAAATTATAGGAAACGGTTCAAATGAACACAGAGGTACATCCTCCTCTGCGTCTGCAACCGCTTTGTCTAATTCATTAATTTGGTTCGTTTAATACGTTTATGTTCCTTGATAAATATATATCTTCACAGGTAATACAAGATCGTTGAATAAAAAGGTACTTGACAGTCTTGCAGAGTTCATTAAAAAGCATGGGCTCGGCTGCTCATCTGATGTCTGGAGACAGAGCCAGTGAAATCCCCACAGCTGGTCTAATGCTGGGTATGGCCTGATTCTTATTCAAAGATTTTCTAAAACGTTTTTTTTTTTTTTTTTTTTTAACTCAAGGG
>NW_015555826.1:50742-62378 GCF_001515605.1 Sinocyclocheilus anshuiensis
AATAACAATTAAAGAAAGTGATTGATTTCCAACTTTAAAAATTAAGATGAATTTTGAGTTGACAAACATTTTACTTTAAGGAGTTCACATGATGAATGATTTAATTTTTCAATGCAGTATCTGCAAAAGACAGTTAAATTCAGAAATAAGAATTAAGGAGCTAAAATGAACAAGGTTGTACGAGACTCACACTACTACCCAGCAGGTGGCGGTAATGCACCTGAAAGTTGTGAAATAAAATATTAAGAAGAAAAAAGCGGTAGCATGAACGCATGGTGTACTGTTTTATTGAAGCTTGTTCACTCACTGTTGGTTTTGGAAGGACATAATGACTTCATCAGTGTCAAAGGTAATATTGAGCAGACATGCATTAATCCTTACGTGGCTGAATTAATCGTATTTGTTGAGAATAATTATATTAATACATTTATGATACATATATAGCCGACACATAATGACACATATCCAGACTTATAGATGGTGTTTTTCAGGGATGTTTTGTTTTTAAGTCAGCCTCCAAAAAGAGAAAGCGACATATAGGAGTTGGTGAGTAATTATTATCATTATTATCACTTTACAAATACTTATCATCATTATCGAGCATCTTCGTTTTATTTATTTGCATGTAGGTGGATATTTGGTGGATGATAGTGACGATAACGGCAGCGATCGCTTTAGAATCTGTCAGAAATTATAGGAAACGGTTCAAATGAACACAGAGGTACATCCTCCTCTGCGTCTGCAACCGCTTTGTCTAATTCATTAATTTGGTTCGTTTAATACGTTTATGTTCCTTGATAAATATATATCTTCACAGGTAATACAAGATCGTTGAATAAAAAGGTACTTGACAGTCTTGCAGAGTTCATTAAAAAGCATGGCCTCGGCTGCTCATCTGATGTCTGGAGACAGAGCCAGTGAAATCCCCACAGCTGGTCTAATGCTGGGTATGGCCTGATTCTTATTCAAAGATTTTCTAAAACGTTTTTTTTTTTTTTTTTTTTTAACTCAAGGGGTGCAGTTGACCTGTCCGAAATCACTGTTTAATTTTTTTTATTCATGTAATTATTTATTTTCCAGCACAACTCTTTATATTGCACATAGCTCCAAGAGTTGAACATTTAGAAAACTTAAAGTACTATCACCTTGGCCTGTTTAAAAGTTACAAATAGTCAGGGTTAATGCAAATCCATTTGTTTAAAATAAAGCCTGATTTGTGAAAATGTTCACAATCATATATGGTCACATTTGATAGACTGCTTTATCCCCCGGGGCTTGTGCAATAATGACATGCAGGCTGTGCCAATAGCAACCCTATATGCACACCTTGGCAATAGAATCGGCATTGGCTTGCAATTTTTTTTTGCCAGACTAAAATACTAATATATATATATGTATATACAGTATATATATAATACATACAAACAGTATAATAACTTTTTTAACTCGATACATTTTGCTTCTTTGCATTTAAATGTTTAAAGTAAACATGTTTCAAACAGATTAAATTGCAAAAGAATTATAAATAGCAATAGGTAACACTTTATATTAAGGTCTCCTTAATTGAATTAAGGTTAGTGCTTTACCTAACATTAACAATGAGAAATGGCTATATTTGTTACACTAGTTACGTTAACGTTAGTTAAAAAATACAACTGTACTTTGTTAGGTCTATTAAATAATACAGTTACAGTCTTTGATTTCTGAATAATAAATAATAGTTGACTGTATTTTGAAGTGCCCATAATAATAATATAGTGCATGTTCATTATTGTGATATATCATATTATTGTATATTGGCACATGCTTAATTTTATTATGGTAATCACAGGAAGTGATAGCCTCTCTAGTGGGGTTTGAGGGCACATGTCAGTACTATAGTAATTTGAAGAGTTGTGATGGAAATAACATTGGTACATGCAACATAGCCCAACTATTAGCTCCGTCTATTATTGACCTCAGTAAAACCTTTTATTGTCATCTAGGGGTAAATGTGCCAGATCATGCCATGACATTTCGAAGTCTGTGTAATCTCCTTCAGGATTCTGTCACCCCATTTATGGTGTCTGTTCATGCCAAAGAATGTGCAGGTGTGTATTTTTTGGGATGTGAAACATTTCAGATTTGTTAAAACACATGTACATCTGTACCTGTGCAGAGTTTGCTCTTATGTAGATCTCAGTGGAAGATTAAATAGACCAGCTTTATTCTCTTCCTATCTCTGCAAAATAAGCATATATGGAGCTTACAATGACTTATGCGTAGCCTCATCTGCATATAATTTGCCTTTGCATGTTTTCATTAAAATGTAATATTACCATGTTTTACAGTAATCCTGCAGTTCTATATATATATAAAAAATGTTGACAGCTGTGAAGCTCTTGATTCAGAAGGTTCTAGAGCAGCTGATGGGAAGTGGAGTGTCTGGATGAAGAAAAGGAAGATGATACAGCTTTGCTTCAAAAGACACCGTGTACTATTAGTGCTCTATGTCAGTGGTACAAGACTGTTACCAAGGTAGGAGAAGACAAGAGATCATAAACTGTGCTTGCTTACAATAAAAAGGCATGTTTATATTTTGAAGGAATACATTTTGGAGTGCTACTTGCTGAAAGGGGCTTTGTCCATGGTAAAGTAAATTCCAGATGATGCTCTTTGGTTATGTTTCTTTTGTAAATTTATATTCTTTTTAATGTAATTGTTCTGTATGTAATTGTAGTTGCGAGTAGAATAAAATGCTCATCTCAGATTTAAAATCTTAAAGCGAACAGTGTTTGGTAAGTTCTAGTAGAAATTTGAAAGAGATCCTGTGCTGTTTTTTTTTTACTTAACTTTGGTATGCCAAGCTACTTTAACAATCAGAATAATTGGTCTTTTGCAGAAATGCACCCAAGTTTCTCCAGAAAGGAAAGAAAACTTGACAAATAATGACTTGCCTCAGAGTTTGCCTGTTGTCGTGATCTTCAAAGACTTTGAGGCATTCAACTCACAAGTTTTACAGGAGTTTATCCTTATTTGCAGGTGGGATTTATGTAGTAAAATGTGCAGGAGTATGTGAAGTGTGATAGAACAATATTGTTACAGTACTTGCAAGGTGTTTTTTCTTTCTTCAAATTCTTGCCATCAATTCAGCTCCGACTCCTTATTTTATGGATTTTTTTGTAGGTTATGTCTTCTTACAAGTAAATTTCTTCCATTATATTCAGCAAAGCAGTTTTCATTGTAAAGACAAAAGTGGTTTCAGTTGATTGATGACCCATTTTCGTTTTTTAAATATAACTTTCTTTTGCATGGCTTGAAAGCAGTGGTATATCCTGTTTTTTTTTTTTCAGGAAATGCTAATAATGTTTCATACCTGAATTTGAAAAGTGGATATAATCATGGTCTGAAAATCCTTAATCTTTTTATCTTATTAACAGTCGATACACTCAGGAGCTTCCATTTGTCTTTATTTTTGGCATTGCCACGTCTCCCAGTGCTATCCAGCACAGGCTTCCCCACTCGGTGTCATCGTTGCTCTGCATTGAGGTCTTTCATTCTCTCTCATGTACTCAGCATTTAGCCTCTGTTTTTGACAAGGTAAATAACCATTGCGATTTGTAATGCAAGTTAACATCAACAATAATTTGGTTCTTTATATTCTTCTGATGCCATTGTTTGTTTTTCATAGCTCATTCTGAACTCTCAGTTCCCATTCAAGCTCAGCAGTAGGGTGATACAGGTGCTGGTTGGCATCTTCCTCTACCATGACTTCTCTGTTCAGAATTTTGTTAAGGGCCTACAGGTGAGCTGACATATATAGTGTTTGTGAAAGGAAAGTGTTTTTTTTTTTTTCTTTTCTTTTCTTTTCTTTTCTTTTCTTTTCTTTTCTTTTTTTTTTCAAATGACCTTTCATTGTGGCATGTGTAATGTTGCTTTGGAATGTATGTTATTGAGAAACAAACATTGGTGACAATGTTGCTACTTATTTGGCTTTTGTTGCTTTCTGCTATTGAAGCATACAACTTTCATTATTATGGAGACTAAAAGAAGCCAAAACTTACATTTTGAAAGTTATGTCTTCAGTTAATATATGTGAGTGTTATAAATGATACCGAAGTCCCATCTTATCTGCAGTAAATTTCAGGAACAAATAGACACATGGCAGTTGTATCACTTCATCTACATGTGCTATTTGTGCTTTGACACAGATGATTAAAACTCATTTTCAGTGATATCTGCCATTTTGGATTTGAAATATGGTTTCTAAGTAATTCAGTTTTTCTACTGTAATAATTACTACAAAGTTTTCAAAACTTCTATTTTGGAGATTGGGCCAAATCTGTCTAGCATCTTGTAACAAGCATAAAGGATGATGCAGTCATGTGACTTCAATAATAATGTACTTTGATTGTTGCAAATTAATTTATTATGTTATCTAAAACATTATTAACGTGAGGGTGGATGTGATATGAGAATGTTTAAGGAATATGGATATTTGAAACGCTTTGTCTTACAGTTCTCCATGTTGGAGCACTTTAATAGCCAGCCTCTCAGCGTGCTTTGCTGCCAAAAACAAGAGGCCTTGCTTTCTGCCAAGACATTGAGCAAACAAAATGTTGAACGAATCCGCCATCTACCCTCGTTCATGAGGTATTCACATCAGTGTTCACTCCAGTAAAGGGATGCACAACAGTTCTGTAACTACACACTTAAGTGAACATATGTCTTTGTAGGTATGTGGAGACTCAGGAGCCCCAGGAACAGGTGCGGCTTCTTACCAATGATGAACATGTCAAGGTAACATTATTATTCCACAATAGTCCATGTAATTGACTCAAATAGCACAAATCTAAAACACTATTTTTCTTTTTTCTATTCCTCTTACAAATTCTGTCCAGTATCGGCTCAGACTAGCATGCTAATCATAGGCAGTTCTTTGTAATGTAGCTTTGGGTTAACCAGTTAACTAAAAGCAATGTTAATGGCTAAGTTACTATAGCATGCAAATTTTTTAGCATAGTAACTAATACTTGTGTTCATTCTCATCTTAAAAGATTTCCTCTGCATCAGGTCAAGCATGTGTCTTCTAGGTGGCAACCAGTTGGTAACCCTGTTAGACAGCAAGGTTATTATCTGATTATTAAATTGCAAGATCAATGCAAGATCACTCATCAGCTAAAAAGTTCAGCACTGCATGTTTAAAGTAAAAGTCTGAATGCATTGTTTAATGTAATGTGTCAATAGATGAGATCCAAGCAGACAATATTTGTTGAATGTGTCGTTTAATATCAGTTCTGTTACTGAAACTCAGTTTTTGATCAAAAACTAAAATATAACATTTATATCAATGGCAGCATGGATGCAGTGATGAAACTATAAAGCAGCTTCTCTCTGCTGAACTGCTGCTTAAATCTTATTTTAAAAAAGTGGTGTTTGTCACTTGTTCTACATCTCCATCTCGCTGAAAAACTTGGAAGTAATGCAAATTTAGCACATATGTATAATCCCCTTTATAATTTGTGGCTTTAGCTGAAATTAAAGCAAATTTTTAATTAAGCAAATTAAACTTGCCGTGGTAGTCAGTGTTATTGGTTTTACAGTGTTCGGACATGCACTGATTACATTTCTTGCACTGCCGTCATTTTGCTTACAGAAATAAAAACTATTTAGTTCAGTTGGACAATGGATGCTACAATTATAAATGGAAATTATCTGCTCCATACAGCAGGAGTCAGATTTCACTAGAATAGACTAAGGAGGGATTAAACATAATAATGAACCACAAACTAGGCATTTGTTTTAAAGGGTTAGTTCACCCAAAAATGAAAATTCTGTCATTAATTACTCACCCTCATGTTGTTCTAAATCCGTAAGACCTCCGTTCATCTTCGGAACACAAATTAAGATATTTTTGATGCATTCTGAAAGCTCTCTGACCCTCCCATAGACAGCAAGGATCCTTACACTATCAATGTCCAGAAACATAGCAAGGAGATCGGTAAAATAATCCGTGACATCAGGGGTTCAACCGTAATTTTACAAAGCTACGAGAATACTTTTTGTGCACAAAAGAAAAAAAATTACGACTATTAAAATTCGTCTCCGTAGCGCCATTTTGGAGAATATCCACTGAACGCAATCAGCGTATGCTGTTCTGTGTCAGCTGTGGCACGTGGATTTTTGGGTGAACTATCCCTTTTAAAGTAAGGGAGAAATACAATCATCTTTCATTTATTAGTGTTACAACACTGGTATACGTATACAGAGAATACGTATACACTCACATAACATGCGGGAAAATAGATATTGTTGCCATGTTTAAAAGCATTACTAATCTTTTTTGTGATTTATATCTTTTCAGGAAGTATGTCAAAAATTACTGAAAAACCTCCACAAATACCACAAGAATTACTATCCCATTCTACAATGTCTGCATTCTTTGACATCATCACTGCCCAAGTTTCCTCTGGGGAAGCATGTAAGTACACCTTTTGATAACCCTATTTTACATGGTCCTTGTTATGAGTAATTATTATTATAATAATAATAATAATAACAGTAAATTATGCATGATTATATGCAACTAACTGTAAAACAAACCCTAATAATAACCCTAGAAGGTGTGTGGTTTTCAGTTGATATTGCTCAGTACTTAAATGTATAATTACACTGTGACAACCCTAAAGGGGTCATATGATGCAATTTCATTTTTTCCTTTCTCTTTGGAGTGTTACAAGCTCTTGGTGCATAAAGAAGATCTGTAAAGTTGCAAAGACTAAAGTCTCAAATCCAAAGAGATATTCTTTATAAAAGTTAAGAGTCAGCCACACCTACCAAAAACGGCTCGTTCGAACACGCCCCCACATATCTACCTCACTATGACAAATGCCTCGTTTGTAATGGGTTTTCATGTTTTTCTGTCATTGCTCCGGCCGGACACGGCATCAACACAGTATGTAAGGGGCGTAACATTTCCGTCTCACGCTTGAGGTATTCGGCCAATCACAACGCACTGGATAGCTGGCCAATCAGAGCACACCTCGCTTTTTCAGACCGATGAGCTTTGTAAAAATCGACGCGTTTCAGAAGGCGGGGCATAGAGGAGAAACAATAATGTACAGTATGTTGAAAATAATGTGTTTTTTTAACTTTAAACCGAATAAACACATTTCATTACACCAAATACACCAAATAATGTTCTTTTTAGCAGCATCATATGACCCCTAAAGTGTAACCAACCTTTTCAAAGCAAAGGCTTTTGTATATTTATCAAATAACAATCCATTATAGTTGAGGCAATTGTAGCCTCTCTGTGTGAATGTGGGACTCTCATGGAGAAACCTAAACAAACAAACACAACACTGACGCTTATAGAAACATAGTGCGTTAAAACCATTCAGGCACTTCATTGCCATTCACAAATCAACTCCCGTGGCCTTATGGAAGAATAAAGTCTCCATTGGGTGTGATTTTAAAGTGTCTACTTCAGAATTTCACCAGAAGTAGTAGGTCATCCTGGCACTTTTTGCCTATTGTTTTATGAATACTGTGAATTCTGAAGTACTACTCCTTTCACATACTGTTTTCTACATACTATGATTTAGGAAAAGTCATTTTGACTGTTCAGATGCAGCCTCTGCTTGATTACAAAGGAGAAGAAAAGAAGAACAGCTAGCTGTTTTGTACTGCCTGTTTGCATAAACTTAAACTGTGTCACACTGCTGGAAACACACATTGACAAAGCAGCATGATTGCATAATTTTCAGTGGAGAGCTGGCGACTGCCGGCAACGTGACAAGTGAATGTGACTTGCTGGCGACAAGACGTAGGCGTGACCAGTGACTTCAGAAAGTTGAGAAATGTTTAACTTTATGCAATCGAAAATGGATATTCATTTAAAATAAATAGGATCATGCTGCTTTGTGGCTGTGTGACACTGTTTTCTAGATTTGGTCAATGATATATAATTTTTTTTTCAGCTGAATTTACAATTAAATAAAGTGAATGGACAGTATTTAATGCTCAGCACTAATGCTGTTACTGTGCTTATAGATACGAGAACTCCATGTATCTTGCATTGAGAAGAATTTGTGGGAGACAGAGGAATATGATTCAGCCTTGCAGCTTCTGAGGTAACTTAGTCTACTGACTGGTCAGAAAAAAAAAAATATATATATATATATATATATTAGGGGTGTAACGGTACACAAACATGACGGTTCGGTACGGACCTCGGTTTTGATGTCACGGTTCGGTACAGTTTTGGTACAGCAGGGGGAAAAACTAAACAAAATTTACAGTGGTTTACTAAGCAAATTGCTCTTTCTTTAAATAAACTCTGTTATAATTAAAATTTTCTTTGGGATAAAAATCTACCTTGGCTTAAAATCTACCTTGGCTTATGCTCTAAACCAGGGGTCGTCAACTGGCGGACTCCGGTCCGAATCCGGACCGCGAAGCCTTTTGACATAATGAAATTAAAAAATGCCAAACGCTATTTTCTAACAAGATCAAATTTATATCAAGCACATCAAGGTCAGCTCAGTAGAGCTGTCACCGGTCCTATGGCGCCACGGGTTGTTACTACAGTTAACAGTTGCTAAGGTCAGACATGTAGAGAATGATTTAATTGAATATGAGCACTGCACATTTCAAAGTCCGGTGCTGTGCTGCTTTGTGTGCTGCCGTTACCGGGGAAACCGCTGTATTTCTGCTGTTCCAAAAACGCCTCCTGCTGGCAAAGAATGAATGTGCATTTTTATTAAGCCCGTCTGCTGTTTTTGATCGAACCAATGTGAAACTCAACCCATGTTTTTAAGCTGCAAACACGCAGTTGTACATGTGAACTGGTGGATCGACAAGAATATAATGCATTATAAAAATTTAAACAAGACAGTAAAATATATTTATATGTTATTTAATTAATAGGCTATAATAATTGATTGATAATAATTATTTAAATTAATATAGCCAAATAATTGATACTTTTGCCTCCATTTTCTTAAAAAAATGGTTTAAAGGCTGAAATGTGAAGTTAATCATTCTAAAAACCTTTTTGATTTTGTGAAAATTTGTATCTGAACTCTAAATCATGCTTTTTACAGTCATTTTAATTTTATTTGTGCAGGTCTTAAAAAGTCTTTAAATATACGCTTAAATAACCTGCAAAAACCCTTATCTGCCAAAAACCATCAATTTATGTTTTTAGGTAGGCCTATATAATTGTCCGGACCTCGGCTGGTGAGGAGGGTTCATTGCTGGACCTCAAGCAATTTTAGGGTGCTTTCACACCTGGCCTGTTGTTTCGGAACCTGGTGCATTTCTGTAAGCTTAGATATCTGCCACAATTCTGCGCACGAAAGATCATATTTTGAGCGCACAAAAGTGCATTTTGCACTCACGCGATCTGAGTTTTGTGGAGAAAACGTTTGTTTCGCAAAGAAAAAAGTATTTAGAGTGCACAAAAATAACTTTTGCATTTAAAATAAGTTTTTGGATGTGTGCAGACGTTCTCTTTTGCGCATGCAAAGTTTCACTAGCTTGCTCCCTTGATGCCCGCCCTCAGTGCTCTCTAAATGCCAACAGCTTATCTGTCTATAAAGCCTATATATATATATATATAAAAAATAATCCGTCTTCAAGTATTTTACTACACTTCAGTATGTTATTCTTAAGTAGGGGTCATTTTTTAGGATTCTATACTTAACCTAAGTCTCTGAGAACCTGACACCTTGCACTTCTGTAATAGTAGTTATTAAGATTGATGTCGTTTGGAATCATTAAAATGTGCTTGGAAAAAAATATGATCAGAATATCAACTTGCACAATAAATATGCATGCACTGTATTTTTCCTTTTCTGCTGTCGTGGTAATGCAAGAAATGCTGTGAGTGGTTGTCAAGGCAGCCAATCAGAATTTAGCAGCCTCGTCTCTGATTGGCTGGAATTATGGCATATTGTAACGCTGGGTTGTGCTGAGCAAGCGAGCTGTTGGCATTTAGAGAGCACTGAGGGCAGCGGGCATCAAGGGAGCGAGCTAGTGAAACGTTGCACGCGCAAAAGAGTGCACACATCCAAAAACTTATTTTAAATGCAAAATTGATTTTCGTGCGCTCTAAATACTTTCTTCTTTGCGAGACAAACATTTTCTCCACAAAACTCAGTTCGCGCGCGTGCAAAACGCACTTTTGCAGAATTGCGGCAGAGATGTAATCCCATACGTTTCCCCGCTTAGCTCGGTTCGTTTGGGCATATGTGAACACGGCAATCGCGCTCGGATCCGCGCCAAAACAATCGGTCCGAGATCGCCTGAACGAGGTGGTCTCGGCTCGATTGAAAACGGACTCTGGAGCGGTTCGGTTGTAGTGAGAAAGTAATCTGATCTAACGGACCAACGAACCAGGCTATATCACAATGTATAATGGGTAATTACGTAAGTTCCGTGAAAAGCATTAGCTGTGTTGTTTTGCTAATACTTCTAAATAAACCATGTGAATGTCTGGGTGAGCACATCTTCGCCATTCAAAATCAAAGCATACTTTTTCATTTTATAATGCCGTTTTACTGCTCTTCTTCCTAGTTATGTGCATTTAAAAAATGTTTTCCCGATGAATCCTGGACTCCTGCTCAAAGTGATAAGTTAATATAACGACATCTACAAAAAAACAACAACAATAAGTGAAACTTTGACCAATGAGAGAACAGTTTACTCGCGCGTGACTTGTATTAACAAATTTGGTCCGTTTAGAAACATTGCTGTGTGAAAGCGAACTGCACCAAGAATAAAAAGCAACATTGTAATAAATTTAATCCCTGTTTCGGAACAAAGCAACCGATTTACAGGTGTGAAAGCACCCTTAGTTGAAGACCCCTGCTCTAAACTATAGTGAGCCCTTTTACATTACTATAAGGTTACAGTTAACAACAGAGCCCAAACATAAATTTAATTACTATTTGTTTTTTAAATATAACAAGCAACAAAATGTATGCAAACATGTAAATTGCACATAATGTAGTTTTTAAATTAACTTCTAAATTATAAAAATTCTATTCGTTGTTGAACTATTCATTTACACAGTGCCTCTCATAACTCATTTCATAACAGATTTATTTAAACATTAAATAATTAAGACATCACTAACAGGTAAAGTAAAATATATTGAGTATAGTCTAATATTTCGCGAAATGCTCTTCTCTAGACTTCATTTATAGCGCACTAACGAGCTCTGGATATTGATGACTTCCTGAGGTAAATAAAATGCTGTGTGACAATTTTTTTACAAGCTGTTTTATTGCCGTCTTTCCAAGGTTGAAACACTGAGCGATTAAATGAGGTGTGAGATGTTCATTCATGTTTATTTCACGTTAAAACTAGTAAAGGGGAAGAGATGATCGCTCTGCCGTTTAAACTGAGGCGTTTATACAGCGATCTGCCGTGAGCACCAAAACGGCATTTATTGTTTGAATTTCCTGAAAAAAAGGAAATCATTTGAAAGATGAGACTTTGTTTCTTATCAAAAGTAACAATATAAAAAAAACTGGACGTTTCCAATGAAGTTCTGCTCATGCAGTGGTTAAAACAATGTATTTGTTTGGTACACATGCGCACCGAACCGAATTTCGATACGAATACGTGTATCGTTACACCCCTTATAT
>NW_015555826.1:62591-63758 GCF_001515605.1 Sinocyclocheilus anshuiensis
CACACACACACACACACACACACAGTGGTGGCTGGTGAAAAATTGTCTAGGTAGTAAGTAGTAAGACTTAAGACATTTTAAATAAAGATAATTGTTTTACCAAGGTAAAGATTGAGCATGATTCCCACAAAACTATATTTTCTGCAAGCTTTTTTCAAGATAAATTAAAACATTTTTTAATTTTCATAATTCACAATTTATGTATACAGTGCAACAGCAAAAACTGTGAGGGGAAAAAAATGTTGTTCAGAGAGCATTTTCTATACATACAGTATATAAATAACTACAAGTGAAGCTGCAATACCAAACACGACCACACGGAGATTTCAAAAGACCACTATACCAGTTGCCTTAACCTGACTGTATATAAGTATATACCGATCCATTCCGAATGATTAAACAGAGCAAAGCACAAATTTAAAAAGTAAATAAAAACATTCTGAATTTGTCGAATATGGCGATCTGAAGGCAGCTCAACATCACCAGTGAACAGTTCCTCTGTCAGAGTGAGTGTTCATGACCATATGTATATAAACACCATTGACCACCGCAAACTCCTATAATAACACGCTTCTTCAGCGAGTATCTTGCCAGACATTCGAGCATACTGAAATGTGCTTGTGCAAAAAGCTATTGGAGAGCGCACATACACGGTCTGTTTATTTGCACATTAATAATAACGGGCATGTCTAAAAATGCATGACTCCTGTATGTCAAAGTAATCGTCTTTATCTCCATTACAATCGTCATCCATCTAAACTTCTGGTCTGCTTTATTCAGCCCATACAGACTAGTCCTGACTTTATATTTCTTATTTATAGAGTTTGTTCCCACCAATCACTGCACTGGTTAAGGTTACGTATGATGATGAATGCACGTTGGTGCTCGCCCTCCCAGAACTCATAGAGATTGCATTGCAGTGCCTGCAGTTCGAAAAAAAAATCTTTGTATGGAAGTCTATGAGAACAGTCTAAGCGATTCTCGGCCAGAGTGAAATCGCCCAAAACGGGGCGGTACTCCACAGAATGTGACTTGACGCTGATTGGACAGTATATCCAGAGGCAGAACCAGCAATCTAGAACAGTGACAGCTGTGATAGAAAAAAAAAATCCCTCCCTTTCGCACTTTGGTGGCGTGTCGCCGAATCGCCCTTATGAAGAAACCGCC
>NW_015555826.1:63775-64280 GCF_001515605.1 Sinocyclocheilus anshuiensis
TATTGAACTGTTTGGTACGTCGCTTTCGGTTCGGTACGCATTACAAACTGAACGATTCATTGGACTAATCCTATTACATAAGGAAAATAATAGAGCTTAAAGTGTGTGAAATATAATGTTCTCTCAACAAGGCAGCCCAAACGACGTAACAGGCAACGTGCTGTCTGCCCCTCCCACCCCCAAAGGAAAACACACTACTCCAGTCAGGCATATGCTTGACTAGCTCGTTGCAATATGGCTAGTAACGTTAATGCGATTACCAGACCAGAAATAGAAGATCCTCCAATAACCAACAGGTCTGGGGTTTGGGACCACTTTGGTTCCCCTGTAAGTTATGAGGGTGATGGCAAGAGAGTGGTGGATAAAAACAACAACGGTATGTCGCATCTGCTACATGACAATAGGCTACATCAGCGGGAAAACTTCAAACATGTCAACTCATTTACGCCAACATCACTCCAGTGTGTCAGTAACTGGAACTAGACAAAAACAAGGAGAAACATAC
>NW_015555826.1:64527-76374 GCF_001515605.1 Sinocyclocheilus anshuiensis
CCATGTTGGAATTTGAATTTTTTTTTTTTTTTTTGCAAATTATTAACATGACTTGTTTAGTTACATCAAGAAATGTATTCATAAAACATGTTTCCGTGGTAGTTTGTGCACAATTTCTTTCTGAATAAAAAATGTATCCACCTCAAGCAGCTGTCTGTTTTTATGTGCATTTTTGTGCATCTTGGTGTTTCCATCCAACTGTTTATTGCTAGAAAGCTGTATAAGACACGAAAGATGCTTTCACATGTCACATGTATGTGCACTGTATCATCAGCATACTCTCAACTCTAGTATATTTGTGGCAACGTTAGTAAGCAGCTTTTTCTTGCCAGCTGATGAACATTAAAAACATGCATATCTGCAGTGCACGCTTATAATAAACAGAACATATTCATGGGTATTGTTATTATAGTATTGAGTAGATATAAATCTTTCTTAAAATGATAGTGTTACAATAAATCCTTATTTGTTGGCATGTTACTTGCCAATTTTCTAGTTTTTGCCTCATTTACAAAGTTGTTGGGCATGGTCATGTCTCTCACCGGGGGAGCGTGTTTTATATTTTCTGAATGTGATTTTTGCCTGAATCTGTTTTCTGCATCATAGTGTAGAAAACAACTTGGGTTTTACTGTAATAACGGGATGCAATAATACACTTTTATTTCCTTTAGTAGTTAAAGATTGTAAAAATGGAATTTACCTTTATGCAACAATTGGTTAATTTAGAATTGTTCATAATGTTTGTAATTATAAAAAAAAAAAGAAAAGTGCTTTCAAAAATGAGTGATGCACAATACCCTTAATAATACATTGCTTTGCCTCTTGTCTCTTCAGAAGATTCCTCTGGGAATGGCGTCGTCTCGGCAAAAATGGAATATCAGAGAACAGATCTCTTTCAGCTTCAAAAGGCAAAGTATTCGCTGTTGTCTTAAATAATCTGGAATTTGTTTACCACTAACATGTTGTTTTACATTTATGTAGTAAGTGAGTGAAAATTATATAAATATTTTGAGAGTGTTGGGAGCCTATTTCAATTATGTCATTTGCGGTGCTTCATGGGAGTGGGTGGAGCTAAAAAGTGCTTTTGGTATATTGCTTGTTTCAGCTTTGTGATTGGTGGAATTTTCTGTACAGCATCATTAGTAATGTAGCTTTTCACCACAAATTCCTCTATTAATGACAATTATATTAATATTGATGTTGGTTTGTTTTTATAATCACTGTAGCACCTCTGGTTAAGGCTGAAATTAGCAAGTGTATAATTTCTAGTGTTTTAAAATCTGATCAGTTCTTATCTTTTATTTCATCATTGGAAAATAATTATATTAATGATGATTATATAAACAACAGCTGTACCTAGTAATGTAAAACTAGTAATGTAATTGAACTAGCTGGAAGATCTACTAACCAGACATGTCTAGCAGCAACAAGCCAGCAATGCCTAGCAAGATACTTGCGTTGCCTTCAGTAATACATTTTACACTGGATGTGGCACAATGTGTCGCAGTCACAGACAGTAAATAGATGCCTCATTATTTCTGACTTACTCCATGCAATGGTTCTACGTTCACACACTTTGACACATCTAATATAGACTGCCTTAAATAGCAACACAACATGGTATTGAAATTTTTATCAAGAATTTACTAGTATATGTACCGACTACTGAAATTGTTTGTATTTTGACAACACTTAAGTTGTAGATTATCAGACCATACAACTGAAGTACTCTGGTTTCAGCTTTGGAAAAATAGCATTGGTGGATTTAAAATGAACTACTGCCATGATTTTGTGTGCAGACTCTGCTTGAAAAAGAGTCTCGAAGAACAAAGAGAATGAATTCATTCGAAGTGCTTCGAAGCCAGGTGATAGACTTTATTGACAGCCTTGTGAGGTAAGTATAGACAATACTATGAGCAAGGTGTGCTTAAATACTTGCTTCTCTCACAAAATCCTTTATGCAGTATAAAATGTGTGGGTCTCTCTTCAGAGAATACTTGACACCAGCAGAATTCCAGCCACTCAATGAAGTGTGCTACTACAGTTCCTCTGGGGTCCTGAGACAGCGACTCAATGTCACCCTACGAACATCCATTCAAGCTGCTCTCAGTCATCCTTTCTACTACTTGAAGGTAACTGACCACTCATTTTGACTAACCAGGGTATTCAATTAAGGTATTCAATTAAAATTCAAAGAGACAAAGTATATACATTTTCTTCACTGTTTCATATGTTGCATTGCAGAGCTTCCCAAACTCAAGCATAAAGCCCCCACAAAAAGTCAGCAAAAGCTCTTTTTGTGAACAGCTCCTTATGGATTAGATTTTTAGCTGAATAGACATTAATTTAAGGCTAAGGTAGATTCAACACTCATCACATTTCTGTGGGTATTGTGAAGACACATGCAGCCCAGAACTGCTTTTCAGGGACAAATTCAGTCTAAATTGTGATCTTTTGCTCACCCTTATGTGGTTTCAAAACTTTATTTCTTTTTTTTTTGTGTGTGTTACACAAGAAGACATTTTGAAGAATGTTTAAAACCAAATAATATTTGAGCTCACTGTCATTTTTTCAAAATATTATTGTTACTGTAGTGTTAACAGTGGTCATTTTAGCTAGGCTAAAATCAGCCAAATGTATTAAACATTATAAACCCGTCTTTTTAGGCAAGAACCAGGGTGTCATGTAGGCTAAAAATTTTTTTAATGGGACTGAATTTTTATTTAACATGATTACAATTTAATAAAAAACGTTAAAAATTGATAATTATATAACGTTTCCTTTCCACTGTTATTCAAACAGCGAATTAATTATATATAGAAAGTGACATTATCACTAACATTGATCTATCATGAGTTTAAGCACTCTCAAAAAAAAAAAACGATCGTTATAATCACTGAAGCTGTATACACTGTTTAATGAATCTGCGCTTTGTTGTTTATGATAAGAGAATTCACAAGAATTCAGTCAGCGAACGCACGCACACTCAACAAAACTGATGAGTTTGAACGATGACTCATCTGAACGCTTCTGATTGGCCATTGCATTCCTAAGCTCAACAGATATGTGTGGGATTGGTTAAAATGCGCAACACTGTAAAAACGCCTAAAATGAAATACGGTGCAACATGAGCAGATCTTGTTCTGAGATTCCTGTCAGAATGATGTAGTTCTGTACAGGACCCTCCCACGATAGTTGATTGACAGTAGTGTTTCAGCCTGGACTGGTGTCTTACCTTAGACCCACCCTGAGTGAGCTGTCGTCAGTCCGCCATTATTTCACCGCTGGAGCAGATGTAGACAAGAATGACTCCTAAGTGATTGAGGTGTTCTGTTGTTGGATGTAATAATGAACATAGCAGTCGCCATTTACTCCCGACATCTGAGCCGCTGAACTCGCATTGGATTACTTTGTTTCTGAAGGGAATGCGCCCCCGATCTACATAAATGTTTACGCGAATCATTCATGATCCAGCCTCATCTACAGAAGAAGTGAGTATAATGTTTTGTAATGAATCTTTACAAATCGCCTTACCTAATAATGTGCTAATTAGCAAGTTTCACGATGAATGTGGCTAAAGTAAACAGTCTCTCTGAGAGCAGCTCGGAAGAGAGGGGCGGGGTCAGCAGAGCTCATTAACATCTAAAGTAAAATGCTACAAAAACGGCTTGATCTGAAAATAACCATTTTTGACAGGGTAAAAAATGTGTTTTTTACACTACCATTGAAAAATTTTAATTAAACTATGTTACAGACTTTTCATTAAGACCCTAAAGAATCATATGAACTTGTGGAAAATGGGCATCCTATGACCCCTTTAATGCCGCAATCGACACTGTCTATTCATATTCACTTTGTTAGCAACAGATGAAATAGATTTAATTTGTTTGTGCTGGAGCATTTTTGTCCAATTTAGTGGCATTTTTGCCACAAATCCCCATGGCCAGCCTTACACACACTCCGCCTATGCTTGTAATCTTGGTGGATGGCATCTGTGTTACCTTATAAAATATAAAAATATATTTAAAATATAAAAGTCTAAAAAGTGTAGAAATCAGTTTTGTCAGATATATTTGTCTTCTCTGTGACAGTTTGCCAGCCTCAGTTGCCCCAATGGAAAGCATATTTACACTATTTTTGTCCGAATTGCTCCGTTTACCTATATAATGCACTCGGATTAAAGTTCCGTCGCTACAACGGATTTCCGTCAGTTCATAAAGACAGTCACTTGCTTCATTCCTGAATGATTCAGCCGTTCGAACGAATCAATTGAATGAATGATTCAGTGATAAAATCAGTGACTTGCCGCCGCCTGCTGGTGGATTTAGTTAAATTTTTAGTGTATAATTTCAGTTATTTGAATCATATTTCTGTATTCAAAATGTTATATTTAAAACATTAATCTCCACATTAATTTATGAATTTAATTGCACTCATGCCACCTCTGAGCCTCATTAAACGTCTGAAAATGTCAAATTAATTAATACTAATTTCATATGATTGGTAACTTATTTGTCTTATTCTACATATTGTTTTAAATAGAAATTTTAACAAGATTATGAACAAATGTTTGAATTCGACATGTAATGATGCCATTACAAAGGTAAAAAGAAAATACTCCTGTAAGTCACTTAGAGTCAAATGTCACCTCGTATTAGGAAGGCTAATTTTTGATTATTGATCAGAAGGCGCTCCTAATTGCAAGAAGAAAAAAACTGCTCTTAAACTGGGTGTGTGACAGGTATGGCTGAGGACTGGGGTTTGGTCGAAGAAAATTCAGTCAAAAGATTTTTTTTTTTGCTTTCAAGAAGAAAAAAACTGCTCTTAAACTGGGTGTGTGACAGGTATGGCTGAGGACTGGGGTTTGGTCGAAGAAAATTCAGTCAAAAGATTTTTTTTTTTTCTTTAACCCCTGCAATATAATAAGAAGTAGAATAACACAAATAAGTTACCAATCATATGACATTAGTATTAATTAATTTGTACTACAGAGGTGGCACAGAAGCACAAAAAAGTGGCTTGTAGGTACATTTTCAAACGTTTAATGAGGCTCAGAGGTAGCACGAGTGCAATTAAATTCATAAATTCATATGGAGATTAATGTTTTAAATATACAATTTTGAATACAGAAATATGATTTAAATAACTGAAATTATATGCTAAAAATGAAATTAAATCCTCCAGCAGGTGGCGGCAAGTCACTGATTTTATCACAATCATTCATCTAATTGATTCGTTCGAACGGCTGAATCATTCAGGAATGAAGCAAATCACTGTCTTTATGAACTGACGGAAATCACGGAACTTTAATCCCTGTGCACTTTGTGCCATTCACTATATGGAGAATAGTAAATGTGTGAACAAGTGATCGTTTTCAGATGAAGCTTTAGCATCTTTTTGTAATGTAAGGGTCGAGACGCTTCAGATACTAGAGAGCATTTCACTGGGCAGAAAATCTGATGAGAAACTGAAGTGCAGAATGCTGTCAGCAAAGTTTCTGATCTGTATTGGTGGTAGAGAGAGACTAAATTTTGAACACGCATACTTTATAAATGTGAATTGTGTCATTGTTTAGGGGCTCATTAGCTTATAGATAACCTTACGGGCAACATACTTTCAAACTTCAATTTTGATTTAATGGGGGACTTGAAAAAACATATTGAGTGATGTCTTTCGAAATCTGCCCAAATCCATGTATTAAAGAGAACGTTTAAAATAATAATAATTCATTTAAAATCATTTACTCACCCTTGTTTAATTTCAAACCATGGTTGACTTTTTACTGTGGAACATGAAGAAAATTGAGAAACATTTGAAGAACATTTTGAGAAAAATTCTGTTTTTTTATTTATTTTTTGTCCATGCAATGAAAGTATTATTTGGTGCCCAACATTCCTCATATACAGTATAGTGGTTTATTAGTTTTCTTACTCTTGTTTTTGCTGCAGAATGCAAGCCTGAAAACAGATGCTGGCACAATCTCCAGTGCTGCACCAGACCTCTGCATTGTATACAAGCTTCATCTTGAGTGTGGAAGACTCATAAATCTGTATGACTGGCTTGAGGTACAAACATGCTAAATCAAAATCACATGTAGAGGTGGGTTATCTTTTTCTAACACTGTGGATGGAACCTGTCATTGTGTTTGACATTTTCAGGCATATGTAACGGTGATGTCAGCTGCGGAGGACCAAGATACTGATTCTGAGGAGTGTGGCCAATATGACAGCCTTAAGCAGAATCCTTTTTGACATTTTGCTTGTTCTATTTTAGTGATGAAAGTGTGTTCCTTAATTTAATACATTTTTTACTTTTTTAACATGTTTAGCTTTTGACTCATAAATGTACAAGTTGTTAATTGTACACAGTTACTTGTATATTAAAGTTGTCTATAAAAATATATTTCTAATGTATTGTTCTTAACACTGACAGTGCTCGTTTCATTCAGGCTGTTTCTGAGATGGAATTTCTTGGTTTTGTTAAATCAACAAAACAGAAGACTGACCATGTGGCAAGACTGACTTGGGGAGGTTGTTAAAGAAATTATTTGCAAAGCAATGTTTCCTGAGCACAAGAGACTGGCCTGACATGCATGAAATAATTATGTATTTTGCACCACAACTGTATTTTGTACTGTCAGCTGTATTATACATGTTACTATTACCTTCTTTTTTAAATATTTGGTTATGTTTTGGTTAATTGGAATAAAAATAATATACTGTTTTAATGTCTGTCAAATATTTTAATATTGTAATTTAGCTATACAGGTTAGCAAACATGAAAATTAATTAAAAAAAATTTTTTTTTTTTATTCCAATATTTGAAAGTGACAGTTGGATAAAATAATATTTTTATTCACAATTCAAAGAAATTAATGCATAATTAAATAAATGCATAATGATCCTCACTCGTATCATTTGGTGGTAGCAATGACACCTTAAGTTTTATGTCAAACACCACAGAAATTGGAGGGGGACTCTGGGAATATTGATATGCTCCCAGACAGGCTATAAAATAAAGTGCTGATTTGAGTTAATATTTTATTCCTGAATACATTTTGCATTAGGATAGAAAAGTGAGCAATTTGATTATTACATGCTTAGAATATGATGTTTTCATGTCAAAGTAAAGATTAACATTCTCCAGCACTAAAAAGAAATCAATTAAACCATATAACCCCAGAAAGCCATATTTGTTTTTTTATCATATATTCCTGTTAAAATGGAAGCTTTTTGAGAAAAAAAAAAAAAAAAAGTAAAATGTTTTCCCACTTTTAATGTAAAATTGAAACCAACATAAAATATTTTATGTTTGTTTACATGTTTGTAATGAATAAGTAACTTTTAAACACTTACTGAAAGTAATTATATTTCTCTGGTCATCATTTAAGTGAAAAAAAAACAAACAAACATGTTTCTGTAGGATTTTCTTAAAGGGGTCATATGATGCTGCTAAAAATAACATTATTTTGTGTATTTGGTGTAAAGAAATGTGTTTGTGAGGGATCTCAAAAAAAAAAAAAAAGGTAGTCAAGGTAGAAGAAATTACAGGTAGTGGCTTCAGAAAAAGTTTTTGGAATTGCTCAGTCAGAGCCCAGATCATTAGAAAGCCTGAATGATTTAAAATGAACTCTGACTGATGATTTGGAATGATTTGAAGAGGACTGACTGTACACTTAAGTGGTCAGATATTGGAAATGTAAACCAGGGACATTTAGCTCAGTGGTCAAAATATCATCTAAATCTCGCCTGCTATCTAAAAAAAAATAATATTTTTAAGCGTTTTGGGTTTCTATACTATTATAATTTTTGATTACTGTGATGTTTGCATTGTGGGTCAAACGACGTCAAATTGCACATTTTCAAGGGCACCCAAAACGTCTTCCGCTAGCAATCTTCCGGAGACATTTGCAATGGTGAGTAAAACGTGTTTCCAGTTTGTGTCGTATTTTAACTTCAAACAGTTTAGTTTGTATTGAATATAGCTGTTGTTTAAACATGTGGCTGATTAAGAAGTAAAATAAAAACTTTTTTTAAAGGGCTTTAAATGTGTTAGACAGAGTAGTTGTCTGGTTTATTAGCGTATCGCAGTCTTATAGATAGATTGAGGAAATATCTATCTTATAGATAGATTCTAACATATACAGTCTTTATTATAAATCTCTCCACCAGGGGGTGTGTCTTAACTTTAATTTACTTGACATTGTTATTCACGGTTTCATCTAAGTGCTCTGAGCCAGGGCAGAAAAGGCGCTGTTACCTCAATTTCCGTTGCTGAATTATATTCTGTATTTTCCAATTAAATCACAAATATTTTCATAAATTGGAAAAGTCCTGCATACGCTATATCTACGTTTTAACTTTAACGTTTAAAATGTCAGGTATGAATCGAGTTTGTTTCAAAGTAACTGCAGTTCAGAAGGTTAACCACAAGGTGTTGCCCGAACATCACGAATCTCCTGTTGAGTCTCTAAATCCAGATATTTAGTGTGATAGTTGACGAATAACACAGGTGTTATCGCAGGCAGGGGCGCCGCTAACAATTTTGGGCCCTATGAAAGAATATGAGGTTGGGCCCCCTACCGCAGCAAACATAGACCTACACTATATTGCCCAAAGTATTGGGACCCCCCCTTCTAATGAATAGGTTTGACTACTTTAGTGATTTGCACGAATACAAATCTTAATGTTGAAGCATATAATGATATTCTAAGGAATTGTGTGCTTTTAATTTTATACCAATAGTTTGGACAGGACCCTTTTCTATTCTATCACAACAATGCCTCTGTGTATAAGGCAAGGTTAAAAAAAGAAAGAAAAAAAGACTGATGCAGTCAGTGTGGAAGAACTGGACTGGTCTGCAGAAAGCCAAGTCCGAATCCCAGCTGAATACCTCTGGTGTGACTTTAAATACAGACCGTGAGTCAAAAACTCATCACCAAACACCAATGACTTGTACATACATATGGACAAAAGTATTGGGACACCCCCTTGTTTAGAACAGAAAAAGGCACTTCCAAAACTGTGGCCACAAAGATGAAAATATATAATTCATGTATTTAAAAATTGGATTTCCAGTTTTGGAAGTGTCTAAAGTGATTGTACGCATATGTAGGCCTACAAGTCATTGGTGTGTGGTGACGAGTCCTATCTAAGCATTCATATATAAGGTCCCTCAGTATTATCAGCAGTTTTCGCATTGCTCAATAGCTAATTACACTCCTCCATCCGATATCTGCAATACATTTATGTTGGTTCTGTTCTGTTTCTGGGGAGGTTTAATCGCTGCTCTCCCTGCTCTCATCCATGCTAGGCTGCATGGATGCGCAGGGAGTTCTTGCCCAGAACGGAACCATAACGCCAATCTTTGACGATAGTGGGCCTGACAGAATTAGTATTTCAAAAGATTTAAACAGACAAATTGTGTAATTGAAAGACTCATGTTTTTCAGTTATTTTAACTGAAGGGAGATGGCAGCGACACAGAAACTTGTTTTCGGTTACCTCCTCTGCCTACCATAAAGGAGATTATCAAGCTGTATAATCTGAGAGCAGAGAAACAGCTTTCTCAGAACTTCCTCCTAGACATGAGACTCACAGGTCAGTCCAACTATTGTTCATTCCATTTCGAAATGCATTAACAAGACTTGATAGATTTCAGTGAAGTCGCACACTGTTTATGTGTGTGTGTGTGTGTGTGTGTGTGTGTGTGTGTGTTTATGTAATGTGGGTGCTAAATGTAAACAGCAACAAAATCCTTGTGGATTTCAGATAAGATTGTCCGGCAGGCGGGGAACCTGAAGGGCGTACATGTGTGTGAGGTGGGACCTGGACCTGGGGGCCTCACCAGGTCTATTCTGAAAGCTGGAGCAGCAGACTTAGTGGTGGAGAAGGACACACGCTTTATTCCAGGATTGCAGGTTTACAAATAAATCCATGTATTCTATAGAGCGATAAATTGGCCATTTCAAATATTTGGCCGTTTTGAGATTGTCTTTGCTAGACTGCTAGCTGCTAGACTGGTAAGCAAAAGTGTTCATTACACTTATACTCATTTTCAAAATCTATAAACAGGCTAGTCAATGAATACTGCACTTTTTATGTTTTCAAATTTTTTTTAGTGAATTTTAAAGGAATGTAGTTTAAAACATTAATTTTGTGTTTAATGTTGTTGTGCTATCATTAACTTAATTAATTAATTTAATTAATATATATATATATATATATATAACATTTTAAATGTAATTTAAAAAATTACATCAGCTGAAAATAGCTATTTTCATTTCTAATTTGTAATAATATTTCACAGTATTGTGAGCTTTGGTGAGAATTCACCAAGAGACGTCCTTCGAAAACATAAAAAAAAAGAAGCTTAAATTCTAATTTACTATGTGTAAATATTTGTATGAGCATAAAAAGATTTAACAACTGAGACATAAACGGAACAATTTTCACAGACATTTGACAGACACAAATGAAAAAATTAGTACCTGAACAGAGCGGGGCTCAATATCAAAAGTAGCAGTCAGTATGTGGTGTGTCCACCAGCTGCTTTAAGTACTACAGTACATCTCATCTTAATGGACTGAGAAAAGTTTGCCAGTTCTTGCTGTGAGATTCACTCTTCCACCAAGGCACTTGCAAGTTCTTGTATGTGTGTGTTTGTCTGTTTCTAATTTTATATAATATAATTAGGCTGAGTAAGCATTTATATTGAAGTATTTGGGTCTTCTTTTGTTTGTTCAGCTTTTGTCTGAGGCTGCTCCTGGAAGAATGAGGATAGCACATTGAGATATTCTCACATACAGACTGGAAAGAGGGTTCCCAGCCCACATAGCCAAGACATGGGAAGATGGTAAACATTATAAGTGATCTCAAACACAGTTCAACAAATAACTAGTACTTCGACATGGAGCGATTTGTTTTATTGCACCCTTGACAAATACGAACAAAACACACTGTGGAAAAATTTGGATACTAGTGGATAATTTTAATAAAGTAAAGACTTATTCAAAAACAAATATTTTTCTGAAAAATAATTTTGTGACAGTTATTAGCACCTCTTAATTCAATACATTGTACAATTTAGGTTAGGTTAGGTTATGTTATTTATACCCACAGGTAAATTTGTTTTTGCAGTAAAATGATAGTGACAACCATCCTTGACACACAATTTTGTATTCGCTTGTTTTGTATACTGTGTGGAGACGTGCTGTTATCGCGTTTGGTCTCGTTCTGTATCGCGTATCTTGTCAGTGTCTGCGCTTGCTTGGCCATTTGTTGGAAAGAAAATAAGGAAAGTGTGTCCAGCTGAATTAATTTAGTATTTTGTTAGACGGGTATAAAAAAGCTTAGTTTACCGCGCCAGCCATCGCGTGACGGCCTTCTCGTGTGAAGACCGAAGAGTGTAAAGACCATCGACTCGTGCGACTCCACCGGGCAGGGACACCGGCAAAGGACAAGTATCGCTTTTTATTTCTCCTCTTTCCTACTACTTGTTTCACTTCTGTTTCAGTTTTTTATAACCATTTCTTACTATGTGTCAGTAAGTTGTTGTTATTTTAGCATGTGTGTTTGGCTCAGTGTTATTTTTTTAGGATTACTGATAAACTAATGTAGTTTGATTTGTATTAGTTATCTATTTCAGTTTTAGTTACAGTTGTAGTAATGTTGTCATTTTATTCGTTTTTTATTATGTCTATATAGGTTTTTTATTAAGTTTTAGTTTTATTTAATTTGAGTTATTTCAGTACTTCAACATACAAAATGGAAATGAAATAATATATCTCTCTTTTTTTGGGGGAAGTCGTGGCCTAATGGTTAGAGAGTCGGACTCGTAACCCAAGGTT
>NW_015555826.1:76436-96533 GCF_001515605.1 Sinocyclocheilus anshuiensis
TTTAGTTTTAATTACTTTTTCTTATTTGTAAGTCGCTTTGGATAAAAGCGTCTGCTAAATGACTAAAAGTAAAAGTAAAGTAAATTTCAAAACACATTTAAAAACATAAAATAAACACAACAAAATCACAATAACAACATGATACAAGTGCTCAAAACTCCACCACCCTACAGCTTATTTAACACAGTTAAAACAGCGGGAATAATGCTGTTTTTATACCGCTTTGTCTTACACCTTGGGACTAGAAACCTCCATCCAGAGGGAAGAAGCTGAAACTCACTGTGCAAAGGGTGGGAGTCATCATTTGAAATAGAAGTAGCCATTCGCTGTAACTGTTTGGTATACAGGGATGCTGGATACAACTGTGACTCAACCACCAATCGACTAGACCAGGGCTGTCCAAACTCGGTCCTGGAGGGCCGGTGTCATGCAGAGTTTAGCTCCAACCCTAATTAAACACACCTGAAGCAGCTAATCAAGCTCTTACTAGGCATAGAAACTTCCAGTCAGGTGTGTTGAGGCAAGTTGGAGCTAAACTCTGCAGGACACCGGCCCTCCAGGACCGAGTTTGGACAGCCTGGACTAGACCATTAAACTATTTGGTTTTAGGAATTTCTCGCTTTTAAGGACGTGTGACCAAATCATGTGACCAAAGAAAAGGACAAATTTACCTTTGTCTGGGACCAGTTATGCTTGGCAATCTGTAGGCAACTTGATGCCTATAGTGACCTCGTATTTATACCATAGTGAAACAGAAAGTCATGTCCTAATTACTTATGGGACCTTATAAAAATACTTTACTTATATATTTACTCCTGAGAGTTTCTAGGGTTGCCAATACTTTTGAGACACATGTTTAAGACAAAGAATAATCATTTATTTCATATTTATTTTATTGGTTATATTTGACAAGGGTGCCATTTTTTATGTGTATATATTAAATATTAAAAGATTTTGTTGGACAAGTCTAGTTGGAAATTTGAAATAATCAATCATCAGAGAAAATAAGCCTCATGTGTGCTCACAATTTGTTTTTCTGTGTTTCCCCTGAACGTGCCCAAATGCTGCAGCTTAACTTGTTTTTAATCAAGTTCTCACTGTTCTTATCTGACACAGCTGCAAATGGCCTGGCCAAGCATTACACCCAATCCTTCAAAAAGAACATCCCAGACCTTTCAGATTGCCCCTCTGTTTAACATGTATTAGAACTCCAAGATAGAACAGCCACTGTCTTATTCACACACAAAACAAGCTTAAGACAATTACCTGAATGTTTGCCATTCTGTATTCAGCCCTTTCTTGGTGATAAAGGGCCAGCTTAGCAAAGGTCAGCTACCTGCTGTTGTTTGGCAGTAACATAATTTGTGTACTCTGTTGTTATGTGAGCGCCCATAAAGAATGTGAAAGGTTCTTTAGCATATGAATATGTGTGTTTGTGTTTCAGTACCCCCCAACCTGCACATTATTGGGAATCTGCCCTTTAGTGTGTCGACTCCTCTCATTATAAAGTGGCTGGAATAGATGTCTAACAGAACTGGGTGCTTTATGTTTGGAAGTACAAGGCTTACACTGACCTTCCAGAAAGAGGTGGCTGAAGTAAGACGAACAGTAACTGTTATTCCTGGTATTGTTCCTTTGGAGGCAATGTTTTAAAAAGTATTGTCTACAAATTTAGTTGCTGTCCAACGGGTCAACAACCAGTAGCTTTTGTTGCATGAAATCGATCGTAGACTAACTAGTACTACCTTATTTTCTTTTTTCAAGTTATGTTTGGAGTTTATGTTCCAAATATTGTAACATTATATTATATTGTAGAGGAAAACATTTTTACTTAATCTTTGATATAAAAGTTAATTGTTCTATGAAGACACACTAACTTTCAGAACTCCCCAGTGAAAAAATGACCAATTATAATGTTGATTTGACAAAGCCAACATACAGTACTGTTTTACTATTTAAACGTATCATTCTTCTGAGACAAAACTGTCTGTCTGTTCTTGGCAAGTAACTATATCACCCAACCAACCAGCTACAACAGCTACCAGCTACACCTAAGCAACATGTTAGAACATTTTGGCTGTATCTGAAATCGCATGCACTCTGGAGTAGGAGCTTCTTTTGAAGAAAAAAAAAAAACTTACTGTCTACAGACAATTAAAAAGGACTTTCTATATAGTATAAGTGCACGTTGAAAGAATTTTATATGAATGTACAACATTCATCATGTTGTCATTGTCATGTGACCTACCAGTGTCATATGTGGCACTTTACTGCCATTTCCGTAGCCTGATTGGATATTAAAGTGTCCAGTGGATGTTCACTTAGGTCACAGTAGGTCAACCGCATACTTTTTTCCTACTGTTTTATGAATGCTGTTAGTTTGGACTTGCTGCTCTTTTTGACATGCTGTTTTTTGTCTACTATATATACAGTATTTGGGATGTATGCATATTTTGATGTAGTCACCTATCAACACGCTAGAACATGTTAGCAACTTATAAGAAAGTAATAACCTTATACAAACTTGTAGTAATGTGCTAAACGATGCTAACAATGTCTAAACCCACACTAGTGCATACCACAACAACGCCTATTTGATGTTCAGAAACAGTGAAATCTTGTGCTATTGCTATAAGCAATATAAGCTATAAATATACCTCTTAATATATTTTTTTGCCTTGAATTGAGGTTTATTTTTAACAGAGACCTTGATCATTTCTGTTTGATCTTAAGTTTCTGCTTTCTTTCATTTTTTTGGAGGGCTGTCACAATTAAATTTAGGCTTTTCAAGTTTGCAACAAAGCAATGCTGTTCATTTCCCGTGCAAAGAGGACATTTACACAGAACTCCTAAAGGCACAGCAGAATAAAAATTGTCGTTTTATATTTATGTTGTGACGCAGCTTGAAATTGGCGTGAATCATGCACACTTTCAGGCTCTGTCACACTCTCAAGCCACAATATTAAATCTCACACCAAATAAGACAACTCAAAACTACTCATAGAAGTTTTTCAACAGCATGGAGCTTGATTCTCTAAAATTGGACCGCTCTAAAGCAGCAAGATTTAGCACCAATCAATTATTTTTTCAGCACTTCATAATGTGACAAAGACCTGAAAACAAGAATTAACAGCCTCTAAATGTCAAATATGTATTTTCATCAAATATTTGATGTTGATCATTATGCAAGAAATTTTATTTTTATATGAACAGTAGCTGTATAAGATCTTAATAAAGTGTTTTTAAATTTACAGGAAAAACAAATGTAATTAGATTAAATGAGTGAATATAGGTGTTCATTCTGAATATTCTACCTCTGGTCTGTTAACACTCAGATTGCGCTTTTTTCAGTTGTTGTTTACTGTCTTGCAGCTTTAAAACTGTGGACAAACAAGCTAAATGCTGTTTATTTTACAGCATTTTTAGCAGTTTTGGCACACACTGTAGCGCATACAAAATATTTGAAATATTTGTGTTTTTTTTATAGGCCTAGTGTTTTCTTGTTGTTGTTGTTTAAATTGGTTTGTAAGAAATCTAGGTGGCTGGGAGACCATGCAAAGGGTAATATTAGGTAACAAGTTTGCTAGTTAGAGTTTCTTTAAAAAAAGTACAGAAAGTACATTAAGAACAACATTAAGCTTTTCTTTTTCTTCTCTTTAATTTCTAGAGGTTAACAGCCAGCACAGGAAGCCGTCAACGCAGCCGTCTGTCTGTCATGGCTCAGTATCTCTGCACTGTCAAAAACTGTTTCACCATCCCAGGATGTGCCTTTGTTCCAAAACCTAATGTAAGTCCCTTTCTTCTGCCATTTATGTTTCTGTATCTCTCTGTGTTTGACTGCTCATGTGGAAGGATGTGGGTGTTGGCTCATTAGAAGAGCACAGAGTCAATGTTGTCTTAGATGTGGAATCAGAGATGGCGACGATTAGTGTGTAATGATGCCCACAGGGCATTTGGTACGCCGTTCTTTTGTAGAGTGAGGAAATAAGAGCCCTGTTTGAAAAGTTTAGCCTTGCTTCTTTACTCCACTGGAGTTTTGGGGTATGCCAAGTGTTTGTGGATAAGAAGGGTCCTATGAAAGAACGTACCTTACGCACGAAGTTCCCTTGTCTGTAAATATTTTATCCAGCCAGAGTGCTTTGGAATGGAGAAGAGAAGAAAGGAAAGTGGGACGAATTGAGCATTCTCTTGGATTAAATGGCACGGATGATCATTTCATTGCACACCACTGATGAAAGAAGTATCCTGCTTCATGAGGTTTCTCACAAGAAGTTACTGAAACATCTCAAGATAAAAATTGTACGAGAGTGATGATGCACTGCAGACATACTCCTGAGAAAAAGCTTAATTGTACTCTTTGAAATTGGATAAGTAATGACAGGACCTTTTTCCATTCACTGCATTCATTCCAGTTTTATTCAAATCTTTTTTTTTTTTTGGAGTGTGCTATTGTTCTATTTATAATCATGAGCATTAGCTGATATTGGCATGCCACTAGGGATGTTTTTTTTTTTTTATATGTGGCTTTTTTTTAATGTCTGGCAGTCTTGTGTGGACGCTGCAAGGCACCTTGTTCTGTCACATTGAGTGACTGTGTTTGTCCTTGAAGGCTTGTGGCCACAGTGATTGGTTGTGCATTGTATGTCCTCAGGCCCACGCTGCACTTGCTGGTCTCCTCTGTCATGGATCGCATTTGACACCCCCACCAGGTGCATTGCAAGGCTTTAACCCCAGCATTTGCCCACGCAGTGACTGCTACAGTAAATGTTAAATTGTGACATATTCAAACAAAAGTTCTCATTTCTAGCATGTTTGTCTTGTTCAGCTGCAATACAATCAAATGAACTGGTGTCATCGCCCACATTGTGTCTGCTGTAAAATGCTGCTGTTAGACAGAATAATTGCATTCTTTAGAATGACTGAATGAATATAATTATCATCTCTAAATCATCGGATGCAAAAGTGGTTCAGTAGCGACCCCCCCCCCACGTGTTTCACAAGCGTGGGGATGGGCTGCCGCCCCTTGAGCTGATGCGTGTACGGAGGCAGACATGGAGCCAGCTGCTACTGCAGTGTCCTTCCCACACACACACAGGATAGAAAGTGTGAGTAAAGAGGCAGACAGCTTGAGGATGGGCTCATGACCGAGATTGATCTGTAGAGAGAGTGAAGCATACCTCAAGCAGATGTTTGTCTGGATATTAAGAGTAATGGAAGCACTGGCACCTCCATCCCTCTAAGATCTCTGAGGAGATGATTCTACACAGCTGCACATGTGGGTGGATGACATTTGTACATGAAAATATGTGGGGGAAAAAAGCATAAAGAAGACATTAAAAATGATAGTTTTGGACAAATACATATGGCCTTTCAGGATTTATAGTATATGATAGCTGCAGTTTGGTCTTTGACTGGAAAGGGCAGTCTTTTTTAAAATAAGAGACTTATCCAATAATCAAAAAGGACTGGAAAAGTCATTCTATTAATTGGTCAAAAGGTGTAGGAACTCTGCAGAACACATCATCTCACTTCAATTCTTATAATGCTTCAGTTACTTTAACAACAAAAATGGAATACAGCTATTTTCAGCTTATCCTATGAAATTTTCTTATCACACATATATTTCAGCTATCATTTTTGAATGCTGCAACAAATGGTTTTGGATCACATAATGTTATAAAAATAAAAATCTGAATATATTCCTGTAGAGACTTGCTATTCTGCAACAGCACTATTCTGACATTATTTTCTTAAGAAATAAAAGAGAAACAAAAAAACAAAAAAAACTTTTCTGAAATGATACCCTGGACATAAAAAGGTGTCATTTCAACTACCCATACATAGAAAGGCCAGTCGCTTTTTTTCTTTTATGTCCATTTTAAGGATCATTAAACTCTTTTTGACTGTAGCACCATGGGACCATCACAGAAAATTAAACCTCACAGAATGAATAATGGGGTCATATTTGGTATAAGTAGTGCTCCATTTTAATACATGTTGTCAAATGAGGTATCAGGAGTAAAGGAAGGTTATTTCAATGTCTCAAAAAGCCGGCAGCCTTACTCTCAATATATTATGATTCCAGATCTAAAAATATCCCATTTTAATATCTTATTTATCTAGCTCATTAGTAGTTTTCAATAAAGATATTTTAGAGATCTTGCAAATATGTGGTTCTACGTCTATTGTAAGATTTGATTATTGTCTGCTGTTATACTATCTATTACAACAGCACTATTTTTGGCTGAAGCTCCTCCCACATATTTATTTAATAAACATATTCTCGTTTGTGTGTGTGATATTTTAGAATGAACTACATTAAGTATTTGAAATTTAAAGACAAATCAATGCTGAAATGTTTGTTCTGTACTGTAAGACCTACACTGAATGAAATTTGGCGTATGATTTACTTTTAAACAAAATTACTAGTAAATTTCACAAATTACAAGCAACACATTCAATTAAATGTGAAATTTTGAAGCTGATAGACTGAAATAATATTTTCTAAAAACATACTCCAGTACCCGTTTATTTACACCTTTGGAAAAATAAAATATTTGGAAAATGTTGTTTTTATGCAGCCTCTTTTATCTTGGCATTCTATACTGCCTGTCTCAGCATTTCACAATGCACCAAACAAGAGCAGTATCATCATTCCATTGTGCTCACAGTACTGAGTGTGTGTACAGACCCAAGAGTGTTTCCAGCGACTGGAGACTGGAAAAATTCACCTAAAGAAAAAAGCCTACTATGATGGCCAAAAATCTGCCAGGGCTGTCTTACACTTAATGGACTGAGACTTATGATCAGTGCATACATCAAATCATAATGGATAGTAAATCATATAAAGTATATAAAATAGCCACGTCAATGAAAATTGCTATTATTTTCTTAATAGTGTAATTCATATATATTTTAAAGGCAAATACAAATACTACTATGATGTATACAAATGTACTTTGTAATTTAAATGCATCATCCTTTGAAAAAAATTGGGTAAAAGGTTTATACACACACACCTCTATGATTATAAAGGTTATCCACGGTGTCTGACAATCATATTATATCTTCCACATTGCTCATATTACAAAAATACCAAACTGCCTCAAAAAGAATTGAGCCATTGAGGGGTGCTGACTGATTGATTGTCTATGGACTTGGCACACCATTACTGCTGATGGGGTTGATGACCGAAATGCTTTACCTTATATGAAGACATGTAATGGACTATTTTGCTATTGTGGTATGTTACAAAGAATATGGGGGATGGGGGTGCACTTGGATAAAATAAGTGCAGTTAGCCTCTGCTTAATAGTCCTGTAATTTGAGGCTCTTTCAAACATCTGAGCCCCAATCCATGGGTCTGTTATTACTGCAACAGAGGGCAAAGACCTTTGAAATGAATTTAGGGTAATACACAGATTTGCTCTCCTTAGATCTCTTAAGGGAAGCATTTTTTTTTTTTATCAAAGATGTTATATTATCAAAACGAAATCCTTTTTTTTTTTTTTGTAATAAATAAATCTTCTTGTCACCATGTTCAGTATGTAATAACCCATAATGAGAGGGCCTAAAAATTCACCTAAAGAACAAAGCCTACTATTACACTTAATGGACTGAGACTTATGATCAGTGCATACATCAAATCATAATGGATAGTAAATCATATAAAGTATATAAAATAGCCACGTCAATGAAAATTGCTATTATTTTCTTAATAGTGTAATTCATATATATTTTAAAGGCAAATACAAATACTACTATGATGTATACAAATGTACTTTGTAATTTAAATGCATCATCCTTTGAAAAAATTGGGTAAAAGGTTTATACATACAGATCTCTTATAATGATATTGATTTTTAGTACTTCTCTTTCAGTGGTTTTCTAGGAAATGAATGAATGCTGATTTTTATTTATTCACTTTTAATGTTAACTAAGAATACAGTAAATGGATAAAGGCAAATACAAATACTACTTATGATGTATACAAATGTACTTTGTAATTTAAATGCATCATCCTTTGAAAAAATTGGGTAAAAGGTTTATACATACAGATCTCTTATAATGATATTGATTTTTAGTACTTCTCTTTCAGTGGTTTTCTAGGAAATGAATGAATGCTGATTTTTATTTATTCACTTTTAATGTTAACTAAGAATACAGTAAATGGAACTGATGAAAGAATACGTTCCGTACAGCCTGTTCTATTCAAATCTTTGCCATTTGTTGCTGAAGTGTTGTCCTCAAATGAACAATACAGCAAAAATTAATTAAATAAGACTTAGTTGTTTTTAAGAACATACTGCTTACACCAATTTTTATTAATAAAAATATAACTACTTGCACAAGCACACTGAGAGAACAGTACAGAAATATTCGGACAGTATTTTCTGCAAAATTAAGGTGCAGAAGCATCCACCAAAATATAAGCTGCATTTATCCAATGAGAAATAATTAAATTGGCCACTGAACAAAAAGGGCCTGTTTGTTTCATCTGGATCATATATGAAACTTTTTTTAGCGTGTTAATAAAGAAGCTGCACCATAACAATATATGAATAGTTTGTCTTTATAATTACAAAACCTCTTCTGGTAATACTATCTACAGATAATTATCTTAATGTCAGTGTATCTTTTACCATGTTAAGCTAACAAAAAAAAAAATTGCTTTAAAATGTTTACACAATTAAAGGTGTAAATGTTTGTCTTCTTATAAAGAAGATTTGCTGTGAACATGCTTGGGTGTTGAACAGTGCTCTCAGTAAATGAGTAATGGTACATGCAATCTTTGATGAATATGAAATCCTAAAGCACAATTTAAAATCATCTCAGTCCTTTTAAGCCTGCCCTAGTGAACTTGAACAGTGAATCTAGTGAATCCTAGAATCATTGTGCTTTGGAATTTAAGATTAGTTGAATTTTAGTTGATTAGTTGTTGAACTTCATATTTATCAATTATCTCCCAGTACAGATGACAGTCTTTTGAAAACTTTAAATCATCTTGCATTTGGCAAATGAAGTAGTCATGAGTTTGGCACATTCACAATTGTAACATTTCAGTGCATCATTACTTTTGGAGGGTAGGAGGAGTGCTTATTGCATTTGGTAATGGTGCATGGGCAGTCGTTATTGTCCAGGAGCTGGAATGGTCTGCTGAGGAGGGCATAATCTACCCTAGAGGGGCAGCAAAAAATCTGGCTGTGCCCACAATGCATGCCCGCTGCCGCCTGCAGGGGGCGAACTGGGCCCAGCCATCTGCTCACCTATGGGAATCTGCTTGAGAAGAAGAATACGCTGTGCTATCCATCACTGCCAAAGCTCTTTTTTGCCAGAGCAGAACAACACTGAAATTGCATTCCTCCCTTCAGCAGCATAGAAATGCATGGCTGCATCCAAGCACAACACACACTTACTTAACTCTTGGCACAAGTTATATATGCAGGGGAGGGGGCATGCTTACGACGGGGTGTTTGTGTGTACATGCATTGGCAAATTTGCACATGACATCCATAAGCGCTCAGGGAGAACGGGATGGCGAGCACTGAGGGAGGTGGAGCATGACACTGTGAAGTTTCTTGTACTTAAATGAATATTAATCTCAATGGACGGTATTTGTGGCATGCTGTCTGTTTACCAAAGACGGAAATCGACTTCTTAAGTTTATATGAAAACTGCATCAGTGACAAGTGGCTGATTACTACTATCAAGTCTGTGAAAACAAATGGGAAATAAATTTAAAAGAGATAATTCACCCAAAAATTAACATTTTGTCATCATTTACTTGCCCTCATATTGTTCCAAACCTGTATGAACTTCTTTCTTCTGTTGAACACAAAAGAAAATATTTTGAAGAATGTTGGTAACCAAACAGTTCCTGGTAGCCATTGACTTCATACAAGTTCCAAAACTGTAGGAGTTCAAACTCATACCGGTTTGGGTCAACTTGAGGGTGAGTAAATGATGACAAAGTGTTCATTTTTGGGAGAACTATCCTTTCATAGTAATATGAAAGGTATGTGAGCAGCACCGTAAATAAACACTTTAAATGTTTAACTGTTTCCCTTTCTCTGGTAATTGACAGGATGCCACAGATGATGTCCACAGACGTTAAGAATGATCTGAAATATTCCTTTAAGATGACGTAAAGAGCCCCTTGTAGGTGACAATCTGTCAGCAGATACACTGCTGATGCATTGGTAGGCAAATGTGGCTGCTTGTTCAAATTTGGAAAAAAGGAAAGTCATTTGGCAAAGGACTACTTCCTGTGAGAGTGGACACAAGCAGATTGCAGCCTTATCAGGTTCCACATGCTTCCATAAAATCGCTGCCAATTACCGAAACTCAATCTTGTCTTTGTTGACGTTATGTCTCTAAAATAAAACTGCTGCACGTATATTGTCTACTGATCATATTCTCAAGCTCGGGGGTGGTCAGATGTACCCTCCCATCTGAGAGAAGGGGTGTTGCAGAGGCTTGGTCTCTAGACACCAATCCTCTGCTGTTGGGTGGAGTGATTTATGACAGCCTCCAGCTCGTCACAGACAGGACCACCATCCTCTGTGAGTGTGCAGAGAGACACGACCCCTAGACAATACACGTATTTGGGTGTAGAATCCCGTTTCCATGGCAGTGAGCAGCAGAATGAGTAAAAAGCACACATGCAGCATGGTAAGTGTATGAAAGTATGTGACTGATAGAGCGGCAAACAGCATGCCCTGAGCTGAAGGCAGCTTGCTTTTGTCTGGGGCAAAATACGAAAGTGTTGAACAGCACAACATTACATTGTCCATTTGACGTAAGAAGGGGCAGTCTCCTCTCAGTCTCTATATGATTTTCCCATACATGCCTGACCCAGCAACCCCTATTCACTCTCTCCTCCTACTTCTCTCCAAACAGTTTCAGCGGTTTGTGTACTACAGCTCTTTAGGCACGGGCTATATGGCTACAATTCAGTCTACATCCGGCATTCCACTGCATTATGCACAGGCTCCAGAACGCATGCTTAGGCAGAATAGCAATCATTCTATCAGCTACCAAAATAAGACAAGAGATTTCATTAACACAACCATTACACAAATAGAATAGAAAAGCAAAGAATCTCCCAAACAAGGAAAGCTCCCATACTGTTGCCTCTAAGAGACATATTGCCATCTTCCTTTAAACAGAGGTTACCAAACGATTGTTAGCAGCTAAACGATTGCTTCTGAGTTCAGATCTTTGGGAAGAGGGGTGGGATTTGAAGTAGCAGAAACATTCCCTTGTTGCTAATTCGTTCCCAGAGGAACACTTTAATAAGATTTACTAGGATGCTGGATATGTGCATTTATTTATCATCTTGCTCAGTCTTTCACACTGCTTGAGCTGTCGCTACTGCAGTGTTGCTGCCACTCGCCCCTCAGTATTCATGATCCGTCTGTTCGTAGACGTCGCTTAAGGGAATACTTCCACCGTTTTGTGCTTGCTGATCATAAAAAGGGGAGAGACGGAAATGATAAGGGAAATGCTTCAAAGTTGTGGTCCCTCTCGCTTTTTCATGTTGTAATCACGAGAGCCAAGAGGTCGAGTGGCAGTGCATTGCACTTGTCTTGCTCCAGAACTATCAGTTGCCTATACGTAGTCCTGCAGGCTGTAGCCAGTCTTGTTATCCAGCGGTGAGAGAGAACAGTATTGGTGCTGGAGCTGGTCCTGTTGCTGCTGTTGTTGCAGCAGTTGCTGCTGCTGCTGCAGGAGGAGTTTGTCAGGAGGGAGAAGTATCAAATCCTGGGGGCCGTGTCGCTTACCCGAGCAGGACAGACAGAAAATGGATCCACCCACGAGAAGGAAACCAGACGAGACGAAGGCTACGTAGACGGCACCGCCCGGCTCGAACTTGTTGCTTTCAGGCACATTGGCGTCTAGGAAACTGACAATAACCTCATTTGTGTACCAGGAGGCAGGAACAAGGCAGAGAAAGCCAGAGGCCAGAAAGCAGGTGCCGGCAGCCATGGCAGCGTGACGTTTAGCACGCCGTCCCCCACCCCAGCGAGTGCACTTTAAACCCAAAGAGGCCAAACACAATCCCAGTGCTGCCAACACGCAGGAAAGCACCATAGTGGTGCGTGCCGTCTGCAGGTATGCAGGCAGTGCCAGAACAGAGTATTTTAGTGTACAGCTGAACATGCCTGTGCTGTACCAGGTGCAGTCCATCCACAGCCCCTGCATCTGCGAGATGGCAGTGATGATGTTGGAACCAACATCCGCGCTCACCTTCCAGTTAGGCAGTAACGTGGCCACCGTGGCACCTAGGATGCCTAGCAATGCCAGCACGAAGGCGAAGATCTGCGTGCCCGTGGACGCCATCCTGCCGCGTTCCTTAACTCTGCCAACATTCACACAAGCTTGCCTAGTCCCCTCTCTTTCGGCTGCAACTGTGATGGCAAAGACTCCTCAGCTCCGCCGCCTGCCTGAGGAAATAAGTGAGAGAATTAAACGAGTGTCCTCCTCCTCCCCCAGCACACTGGGAACAAAGAGAAGTATGCACACAGGATGATGAGGAAGCAGGTTCCTAACTGTGATTTTACTGCTGCCGTGCCTTTTCCTGTTCATGCCTCATATCCATATCTCTACTGGAGAACTGAGTTTTTAGTGGAGTGATAGAACATGCACGCATTGTTGCCATGTCTGTTAACTGGAGTCTGGTTCTGTTTTCCATTCGGTCAGGTAAATGAAATAAAGTATCGTTTCAGACACACAAGCACACAACTTGTCAGCACATTTTCTTTTTCCTTTGTTTTACAAAGGCAATGACAGAAATCTTTTAGGTTATGACTCATAGTGGAGGCTGAACGGTTTATTTCTAATACGGAGCGGAATGCAGAAATCCCGTCCTTACCTCGGCTGGTGCAGAGCGAGCTGTGACGCGTCAGGTTTCCGAGCACACACATATACACACGTACACACACTGCTAAATACAAAAACAGAGTATAGACGCCCGTAGTTGTGTCGTTAGAGGTCCGTTCATGTTATCCGTGTCTTCAGCAGCAGCGGTATGTTAGAGGACATCAGTGATGGAGCGACGATGCTGTTTTCAAAGCTGCACGAATGATGGTCTACGTCACGCAGCAGCGATCTCTCAACTTCACGCGCGTGAAAGTCTGTTGTTTGCTCCATATGCTCTCACGGCGATTTAAGAGCCGTCTGTGATCTAATGTCGTAAGCTTTTTTTATTCGATTTAACGTCGGTTTTGAATGCTTTCATTTATCCCGATTTTTTTCCTCAGAGACAAACGGTTTAACTCATACATTTTGAAAGATGTTTTTATATATATATTTTTTTAATGCTGTTTATTAGCTGATTTAAGCTGCATACATTAAATGTTTTGGATTGTAAGTATATAAATGTAACGAAAAAAGCATATTCTTATTTAAACATCTGTATGTTTTCCTGTAAAAAAAAAAATCGAAATATCCTTAAAATGATTTGAAACATGAAATTATTAAATTTATTACAAAAGTAATTCTATAAAATGTTAAGAAAATAATTGCAGTTTGTCATTTTGTTCTTTTGGCAGATATTTAGACTTGTTTTATGCATAAACTTTACTATATATATATACATATATACATATACATATATACACATATATATATACACATATATATATATACACATATATATATATATATATACACATATATCTCTCACATTTTGAAGATCTTATAAGATTTTAAAAGTCTTTTAGTGTGTACCCAGCATAAGGCATGACCCTTTCACCTGCTGTTAAAGGACTTTCACTATAGTGGCAATGCACCACAATAACCCTTAGCAGGAACATTCACTCTGCAGGAGGATGGACTCACAGCTACTGCCCCTATAAACCCTACACCCCCCACCCTGCCATCCTCCATCCACCCTCTACTGCCTGCAGGGTGGGAGTGGCTATATGACATTGGTTTAGAAATGACAAAGAGGGCAAAATCTATTATCTATCTATGTTTTGTGTAAACAAATTCTATAAGCACATTCAGGTTTAACAAATTACCAAAAAAATCCGTATTTTTACATAGGTGAAGCTGAAAGTGTAGCATGCTCTTATATTTAGTGGTGATGATCTTCATTTGAATGCATTTGGGCCCTAGAGGGATTTAAAAATGTTGTTGCTGGTTTGTGTGTCCTCACCTTGTGCATTTAAGTGCTGATGCTGGGATTGTGCTGGAAAATAAATAACTAAAATGTGTAAACAGTGTGTAAGGGGCTGACGTGTGAAGACACAGAAAGCAATTATATGCATGGTGCCTTGATTTTGTCACCCCTAGCTATCATGTGCAAAGGCTTGAGATGGACATCGAAATTGTCATTTCTTGAGGGACGGGGTGGGGTGTGCTTTTTTATAGTTTAGGATAAGATCCATTTGTTATTCACAGTTGCTGATGGAGACAATTCATTACCCTGCTGTAGCTGTTTGCCTGTAATGCAGATGTCAAAATGGTCTTACTGCAACTGCTACAGAAATGGCTGTTTAAATTCATTATAATAAATGGAAATTACTCTCTGCTGGGCAAGAGGGAAGTGCATGGGTTTCCACACTACCTTGATTTATTGCCTCTGTGCTTTTTCTTGTGACTTTACTGTTCAATGAAATAGGAATGCTTTCCACTGATCTAGCATCCGTAAAGTGCTTAAATATAGGGCCACCCCTCTTAACTAGCTTACCCTCCATGTCCATCTTGCCTTGTGTCTTCAACCAGACACCTTAGAAGCCTGTAGTCTCATATAGGCTTGAGAGAGTCTCCATGAGAATCAATTCATATCTGAAAAGCACATCAGTAGTTCCTTTGGTTCCCATCGATGCCTTGGGCTGTTCATAAAGCGTAGGACGAACCATTCCTACAGTAAAAACAAGCCTCCCTGGCAAAAGCACTGTCAGCCTGCTTACCTTCTCACTTTCGGCTTCCTCATCTGAGCTGAAGTAAGAGTGGTTGTCTTTTGAAAGTGCTGTCATGATTAATGTATCCCTACTCATTGTGGGACTATTTTCTCTTTTCCCTCACTGTATGCATTTCCTGCCGCATACTCCATTGTTTCACTGGCAGTTATGTAAAGGAAATAATGGTTACTCAGATAGCCCTGAGGAACTGCCACCTCAATTTGATCATTCTCCATTAGAAATGACAATTTAAAATTCACACCCTTTGTATTAAGGGAGCACTTGCGCTCAGGTGCAAATGAGAGAGAAGACCTATCTGTAGGGGGCAAATATAGTGTAGTGGTGCTGTTGAGTTTTACATGTAATGTGTGGAGGTTAAATAATGACAGTTTTTGCTGAAATTGACCCATATGGGTGTGTATAGGCCATTTGTGTTCTGCATTTATACCAGGATTAAAATAACCTGAGGGAAGGGGGGTATATTACAGGCAAGCTAGTGTGTGTGTACATACTGTATATAACTCTGCTTCTAAATCCTAAGATGTAAATATTGCATATTACTCAGTGTTTCTTTGTGACTTCTTAGGGACTTGAATCTACCTGGTCAAAATTTCAGACGCTTTCACAGAGGGAAGGGATGAAGTGTCTCATTTTAAAACCAGCATCCGAGCTGGGTAAATGACAAGTGGCCAAATTGATTTCTTGAATGTTGGTTCTCCTCCTGCATAGCTGAGGCAGATGAGTCAATGCTTTCTGAAAGCTCTTGTCACATCTTTCCTTCTCTGTCATCTCCAGTGTATTGCTGTTTTGTAGCCCTAAACACCAGAAGGGCTCTTCAAAACCTTGTATCCTGCTCCTAATTTATTTAAAATGGACCCAAGTGTGAAAGAATCTAGCCATAGTCTAGGAAGCCAAGAGTCCTGCATGATTGCAGCTCAACCAGTTGGGTTTACAGTATGTTAAATCACAGTAAGGCATGCAGCTGAAATGCAGCACAAATCAATTTGCATTTTCTCTTTATCACCTACAACTAATTGTAGGTGATCTTTCGTATCTCCATTATCTTCATCACACATCTCCATTCTGGGGGCATTCCAGCACATCTCTGTAATTTAAGGCAAAGTATATCCCCTAGATATTATACAGGTTTGAGCTTTCACTTAATCGATTAAGTTCAGAATCCACACTCTGGATTAATACAGATAAAAATTTGTTCTGTTTCAGGTCGGTAACTGGTTGTGGAGCTACCAAAATTACGTCTTCCGCTACAATTACACGAGAGAAACCGGTTTTAGCCTGGGTACAGCAGACGTCTGTGCCGATTTTGCATAATGAAAAGATGCACTGTCCTTTACTGCTGATCGGCGAACCAGGGGAGATAGAAGCTGAAGCATCCCCTACATCATCACTAGACTGTGGCTATTAAGATAATTTAGGAAACAACAGTGTAACAAGACACTTACTATTCACATTTGAAGAGACTTGTTTTGATGGTCCTTCAAACAGGTGTTACTGTAGCAACCGGAACTGGCTTGTCTTCGTGCAGCGTCACCCACCTCCTCCTCTCCCAACCCTCTGCTTTTCTTCACTCGTATATCCCTCTTGCGCTAGTTTCCATTCCGATTCTCCCCCTCACTCGAGTGGGAGTAGCTTGTGAAAATGGTCTCCAGGTCTGACTGTAACACTGTGTGTGTTTTCATCTCGTCACCCGTGCGTAGGTGGATATGGGGGTGGTACACTTCACTCCGCTGGCTCAGCCCCAGATCCAGCAGCCCTTCAAGCTGGTCGAGAGGATTGTCAAAAATGCCTTCCAGTTCCGGAGGAAGCACTGCCGCAGAGGACTTGAGTAAGCATTTCCCTGGCATTCTGTAAACTACTTTTCAAAACTCCTATCTCTTTACCTCTATACTCAGTGTTTCATTTGACTACAACTAAGCACTGGATTTTAGTCAGGGTAGATACAGAGATATGAAGTACAGTGTTGAGTGTTCATCCAGCAAAGCATTAAATACATACTTTGAAAAAAGTAAATTCAGGGATGTCCAGTCTCTCTTCTGAAAGGCCACTGTCCTTCAAAGTTCAGCTCCGATCCTAATTAAACACAGCTGAATCTGAAGCGAATCAAGGTGTTCAGGATTACTAGAAACCTCCAGGCAGGTGTGTTGGGGCAGGTTGGAGCTCAATGCTGCAGGTAGTTGGCCCTTCAGAAGCTGGAAGTTGGGAAGGAGCTCACCACTGAAGGGAATGTGAGGGAGAACATCTGTAATTTCAGCAGCAACATCAACTATGTGTCGCCTCTTTTCTAGTTTGACAAGCGTTAAGCGAACATTCAGAACACACAGACCATATAACTTCACTTCCATGCCACTTCTCAAGTTTTCTACGTTAACTCATTGTGTCGGCGTGTGATGACTGTTTTTTTTCCTTTGCTGCAGGATGCTGTTCCCAGAGTCTCAGCGTCAAGAATTGACGGAAGAGTTGCTGCGCAGTGCTGATGTGGATCCCACACTGCGGCCCACAGAGATCTCTATTTCTGAATTCAGGGCTTTAGCAGATGCCTACAGTAAGCTTTGCAAGGAGAACCAAGGCCTCATTGACTATGACTTCAGAGAGGAACTGAAACTCAGGCATCAGGCAATGAGACAGTTGGGCAGCAACCGTAAAGGGCTTCACCTTCACACCACAATAGAGGAAAATGTTAACGACAAGCACTAACGCTGCAGACAGCAGACTCTTAATGGCGACATTTTCATCAGTTATCATAATTTATTTTTTTTTTTAAGCTAAAAAAAAACATTGAGTTTGACATTTAAGCACTCTGCAAGGGCAAGGCGAAGAAAAGCTTTTAGGAAATGCAAGGGGATTCAAATAAAGTTATGGGAGATATAGTTTGAGAGCACTGTGAATTATCACATAATTTTTTCATAATTTGCTTTGTAGGTAGGAAGGAAAATTAAATTAATCAGTTCCAGTTCCAGTCTCCCTTTCTGTATTGAACTGAGGAAGAGAGGGGGTTGTCCAGGAAACCTGTCATATCATAAAGCAGCTATGGGAATGCTTTAATCAATTTACAGCTAGAGACTGACAACCATCTGTCAGAGAAAAAAAAACATTTGCCATCATTACCTAAAAATAATTTGACTGATGAAAAAATTATTTTTCCTAGCCTTTTTACAGTTCTTTTTTTTTTTAATTGCTTAGACACTAAAAGTGCTGCTTTAGGCCCACTCAGTGAGGCCCAACCATTCACTCATATACCTAATCTTTAGACCAAGTCAGCAAAACTATAAGCACATTACGTGCTTTAAACTCAGTTTGCTATTGTAAAACAAACTTTTTGCAAGACTCTAAACACAGTTCTCTACATTACACACATCATTCAAAACTAACAGCTCTTTTGTTTCATTTGGGAAGCACTGCCACTTAAATGGCACACTCATTTACTGATGACCTACACCCAGTGATCATGTGTGAAAATACATACATAATTTGTTCACTTAGAAATCAAAACTCAGTGTTTTGAGAAATATTTACCCCCTTTCATTTCTGTTTACATTGTGTATATGTATATATATGATTATATATACATGTGTGTGTGTATGTACGTACAGTACATATATAGGTAATTTCAGTATTGATTCAGTTCAGTTGCATAACTAGTTATGACATAATTAATCAGTTGTACATACATACTGTATATACAGTGTATATGTGCATATGCATGTACTGTATGTGCGAGTGCTATGACAAACTCCTGTGCTCCACTGCAATCTGAACATGCAAAAGACACATGGGAGTAGTGTTTTACATTTTTTGTGTGTAATTCGGCATGTATGTGGCTAATTATTGTATGTTTGTGTGTACAGTTACTGTGAAAAAACTATTTTTAGAAGAGTTCATTTTGAATGAAGTGTTTGCTTTTGCAAGATTCATGTGACGTTTTGCATGTTGTGTGTGTGTGTTTTGTGTGTAGAGTTTTGAGAAATTGAACCATATAGTTTAAAAAACTGTTTGTAAGCATTTTTTTTTTTTAAACTGTAATGTGTGCTAATGAGATGTGTGTTCTTTGTGTCCCTAAGACTTGGCTCTTTTCTTCATAATGTTCAAATCGAATGCTGAATGCGTGATTCAATTGTCACTTAATGTGTGCATTTTACTCCTTTGTTTTTATCAAAAAAACAAAAATATTTTTTGCTGCTTTTTGCAAAAAACAGGAAATAATTAGGACAAAAAAATATTCAATGTAATCAGACACCTTTTTATTACAGTTTTGGGCTGTGAAGTGTCAAAAGTATATAAACTCTTAAAATTAAGTTACAGTGACTCATGAAAAAATACTATTTACACATTTAAACATTCTAAAAAAAGACTGCAGGCTTTATTTCAGAGGTACATTTCCAGCATAGCACATATAAATTCCTGAATGAATGGTTTCAGCTGACCATGATTTTGTAACAAAGGTATGGGCAGTGCTTAATTTGTAAATTGCAAGGTCCCGGAACAAAGCAGGGTGACCGACCCGGCAAGTTATCAGAGGAGGGAGAGGTAACGGAGCATTGGTGGACCAACTTAAGTGATTAACAGCTTGCATCGGTTGCTTTTATAGTGTGCTCTAAAACTCTAAAAGTACTCTAAAAGATCATGGGTTATTTTATTTCAACCCAAACTGTTTTTAGTGTTTGGGAGGTTTTTGTGTAACCCAATTCCTTGGACAGGACAGTCGCAACAACCCAGCGGTTGTAATAAGTGCGGATATTTTGCATCCTCTTCAGGGGCCTCGTTTATAAAATGTTGCATATAAACCATCCTAAATTTGTTCTAAGATCATTTCTCAAAAGTGCGTTCGTGCGATTCAGAGAAAACGAACATGCGCACAAAAACACGTGCGTACACCTCTCTTCCAGATGTGACATTTATAAATCGCAAATGATCTTGAAATTGACTGGTGTCAGATCTCCGCCTTGTAAACGCCCCCTAATTAATATCATTACCATATAAAAGAACAGACGCCAATATCCGACTTTCTATGCTTGAGAATGAAGAGCACAAAGAAAAAAAAAAAACTTTCCCAGACAGCAACATAGTGTTGGCCCAGATCCGGCCCACATCTGGCCCATGTGAAATCCATTCATACAATACATTTAAACTGAGCTACTTTAATACCATCTCCGAACTTTCTACCACGACT
>NW_015555826.1:97266-106628 GCF_001515605.1 Sinocyclocheilus anshuiensis
GTCTGAAAAAACCTGCATGTGATTTGGCATTTCTTTATATTTACAGTATACTAATTCTGCTCAAATGTGCCATTAATGTACTGACACAAAAATATATAGTGTATTTTTAGTGTAACAAATATAACTGATGTAAATGACAAAAACAAAGTTTAAGGCTGATGTCTCTATTCATTTTCACAGAAGCAAAGCAGCTGATGTTATAAATAAAAACAGTTAACAATGTTATTGAATAGAATATATTAAATCCGTTATTGCACGACATAGGCCTATTCTTCTAGGCTACACAGACAAAACAGTCGGAGATGCGTTTATGCGTTTTTTTTTTCTATTTTACGGATTAGTAGTAAATCAAGACTTCGCAAGTTCTCTTGTAAAATAAAATAATAAAAACAACATGGAATAAACTGTGTACAGAAAGCGAGTAAATAACTCTCAACATTAGGCTACTAAAAAGGTCAGTTTAATCTCACAGAAACTCCCGTTAATAAAAAATATGCACAATTAATCTCTTACACTGCATCTTTGTTGTTTATGATGAATTCGGTGCTTGCGCGTACAGCGCTTTTATTATTGCAGCTTAGATGTTCAAATAGCTGCAGTACTCAGTCTTCGCCACAAGGAAAAGTGCGTACGCCTGCTCAGACCCTGACGTAGCGGTAAGTAGGCTACTTTTCCACGTCAAAGACCGTTTTTATAAATATGAACGTTGCCGTGGATTTTAGCGTACGCACACCGGTAAGTAGGCTACTTTTCCACGTCAAAGACCGTTTTTATAAATATGAACGTTGTCGTGGATTTTAGCGTACGCACACCCTAAGATCAAATCTGTGCTTACGCACATTTGATAAATGAGGCCCCAGGTGAGAGTGGTTCTCAGTGCTGCCGACTTGCATTTCTTTCGTAAAATATAGGTTTGTGTATGTTTTATGTAATCTATAAAACCGTTTTTTTTTGCTGTAAATAATTTTATTTTATGCAAAACAACGATGTCAGTCACCTGAACGATTCGCATCGGTCTTTCCGTGACTATTAAATGAATGATTCATTTTTACTTCTAAAATGCTTGTTAAACGCGTTTAAAGGTAATAAATAGCGTGTGTATATATATATATATATATATATATTTATTTATTTAAATGCTAAAATATATTGTATTAAGAAATGTATTTAACGAAAATAAAGGCAATTATCCTGTAAAGCTGTGTTTGTGTGGTATATTTTTAATTTTGAGGATTTAATTCTGTTTATGAAGTAAAAAGCTAGTATTTTTTGTAAACAAACAATAAACAAAGAAATAAAAGAGAATTCGCTATTGTTCCACATTTCCAATTAAGCACGAAGCTTCCCCTCCCCTCACACACAAGCACAAACAAATCAGTATCCACCAATTACAGTAGTAGTTTATTGCCGTGGAAATAAACCCCCCAAAACCTGGCATGGATAACACACATAATTAATTTATTTGATTTATTATCATTTTATATTTAAAGGGGACAAAGATATTGACATAACCATTATTATACATGCACCAGCTTCTTCACTGGCGCGTGAGGAGGGGGATCCGCCAAATGAGGTGCTGGCTCCGGATCCGCCTTGTTCCGGCACAAATTAAACCCTGGGTATGGATAGTTTGTCTGTTAAGATCTCCTGCCAAAGTCTTAACCCATTTTGGATTCCTATTAAAAAAAAATGTAAAAAGAAACCTGCTAATAAATAAAATGTTTTATACAAAGCAAACCCATGACAAAGATAAGCAATGCTTCAATTTAAAGCAATAAGCATATGTAGTGTCCAAAGCACAAGGCAAAATTAAAAACCTGACAGAATTCGGTTCTTGTAGTTGGATAGTTCATTGTATGTTTGTGTGGGAGAGCAGAGTGGTCTTAGTTTTGCATCAGGATGCCATGTAAGAAGAGTAAAGGCAGCCCAGACAGCAACATAGTGTTGGCCCAGATCCGGCCCACATCTGGCCCAGATCCGGCCCTCATCTGGCCCATGTGAAATCCATGCGGGCCAGATGTGGGCCGGCTCTGGGCCGAAACTGTCTGCTGTCTGGGAGGTAATTTGGTTCTTTGGTGCAAACAGTTGCTATGTGGCCAGTTCAGTGAATTAGTGCTGTGGATCATGGAGAATTATGAAACGCTTAACACCATTTTGAATGAAGGTCTGTCAAACTGTGGTTCCACAAAAGGTGAAAATGAATTGTCTGGCCTCAGTTGCTTCCCTGAATTGGCTAATAACTTTAGAAAGGCTGCATGGGATAATGTGGCTCAACACCAGGTTAAACATATAGGCTCTGAAGCCATGCTAAGCTTTGTTCTGGTGGCCAGGTGATAGACACTATGAAGTAGTCCCGTTTTTTCCTTCCGCGGTGCTGTCATAGAAGAAGTCCTCATTGACAACAGAGGTCAGGCTCTGCACACTGAACTCCTTCTCCAGTAGCGAGTTAAGGTCCACGCTATTTGCCATTGTCTCTGTCTGCATGTCCAAAATGTGGCTATGTCGACGCATGTTCAGTAGGGCCACCTGGCTGTGTCTGAGGCTACTCGTGCCTCTGCCAGGCTTGCGTTTTAGCGCGCTGAAGTGAGCTCGCTTTATAGCAGACTGCCTTTCTGGAGTGTCCACTTCTTCGCTCTCTGGATGCACATGGGGAGCAGATGCCTGGGAGGCCTCCTCGGTCAGCCGAAGCCTGCAGAACTGGGTCTCAATTGCACTGGGACAGTCTGGCCACTGCTGGTCATTGGTCTCATTGTCCTCATCACTGATGATGTTGGATTCTTTGAAGCCGCTCTGCTGCGGGCGAGATGGCTGATCCAGGTGAGCGCTGGCACTGCTGATGGTTCCACTGCTTACACTGGCTGAATCTGAATCTGGTAGAGACAGCCCCAGAGGATCATTGTTGGGGCTGGAACTGTCATTTGAAGGCTGCTTGGAGAGCAAAAAGGCTCGGGAAGAACCTGTGGGGCACAAATGAACGCAGTCATAAATGTTAAGATCTTGTATAAGATGTATTGTTGATGTACAGCATCTCTGATGAAACACTGCATTGACAGACACCTGGGTACTTGACAGACACCCTATTTCTATTCTTAACTTGCTGCACAGCAACTCAAATCACTTTGTTTTGACACTTTAGAGTGAATGGATTGCTATGACCGCTTTTTAACCAATGAATTTCCCTTGGAAGTCTAGTCTCGAGATTATAGCTGAATGTTGCGTGGTAAGTAATGTGCAGCTTCAACACTTCCACGCATCACAATGTGACGCATCTCAATGTTGGCCACTTCCATTGTATCCCAGACTTGTACGTAAAGGGGAGATCACACTGACCTAGCTTAGCAGAAGCTGGCAGAGTTTTTCGAAGGGGAGTTAGTCGCTTTTTACATGTTCTCTCAGGCTGTTGTTCAACTCTTTGCATGTTTCGACGCAAGTTCTCCCGCAGGATAGAGCGAATCACTTTGATGATATTCCCTTTGCATTCTGGGGTACTGCAAATGAGAGAAAATGTGAGATGTTAAAATCCGTATGGAATAAAATGGGACACTAAGTTTTTAAATGGCCAAGTAGGCAATTCCAACCTGCTACACAACTGGAACACCATCTCAGGCCTGCCCTCTTTCTGTGATTTGGTGTGGATGAGCTCCCAGATGCAGTCTGTGTCTTCAGACAGCATGACAACACAAAAGGTTGATTATTTGTACATGTGGAAATGACTTTTCATTACTACTGCCTCTATGAGCTCAAACAAGCCAGAATGAGTCTCTTACCCAATGCATTTCCCAGTTTAACTTGTAGTGCTGACAGGGGAATGAGCCAGCGAAACTTGAATGGATCCTGCTCTCCATGGGCTGATTTTGAAGTTGGCTAGCAAACAAAAGCATGATATAAAAAGACTTATTTTGTATTTTAAAAATATTAAAACTGTATTATGTAAATGTAATGTATGTCAAAACACCATTTATGAAAAGTAATCTCTAAAAACATTTTGTTCCAAAAATTTGACTGCCCATATTTATATTTAGGATTGTTTTCTGAACTTGTCACAATGTAATGCAGGAAAAAAAAATGAAATGATAAAATAAAGTGACCCCATTAAGGAACTGCTAAGTAATTAGACCAAAAGTGAAAACAAGACTTACCATCTTCTTTCTCACTTTGTTGTTCTCCCTGTACAACAGTATCACAGCTCTCTTAAAAACTAATAAGACAAATCAGAGATTCTATGAGTCAAGCAGATACAGTATGTTAATTTTAGAAAACGACAGAATTATTTGTCTTTGGAGCTGCAGAACTGCTGCCATATATCTGAAACAAGCCCAACATACTTTCACTGATCTATAAAAAGCTCTGTGTGAAGTTCAAGCTGCGTGTTGCATGACAAAATAAATCTTAATATTTACATCATTTATTTAATATATTAAGGTAAAAAACATTTATTTTGGCACATGAAAATATAAGAATAAGGTTTCATGGGAAATATGCTTTATATAAAAATCACGGAAAAAGACCAGAGCCTCACCAAAAACATTTAAATCAGGATCCTTTTTCATACGGCCCAGCGATGGGAACGGGTTGAGCCAGATCACTGAGGAATGAATGAGGAATTGTCCCATAGAAATCTCTGTGACCTGAGACAGAGGAGAGAGAAAAAAAGGAAGAGAGAGACAGATGATGATTGAATATCCAGTTAAATAAGGGGACTACCCTGATGCGTTCAGACTGTATATGCACCTCTTTCTCAGTGCCACTCTGCTCTGCTACCAGCTGGTCAAATACTGCACCGTAGTCTTCATAGATCTTCTGCATTTCATTTATGTGGCTTGCAACTTTTTCCATTTCTTTAAGTGCCTCTGTAATAAGAAAAAAGACGGTCTTGAGGTAATTTATTATGGAATCTGATGTCTAAAAATAGCTGTCAAATTGCAGTCAGAATTACTGTGTGAACGCAAACTGGAGTCGGAATGCTGGGGGAAAAAAAAACTTATCAGACCTTAGTAACATTATTGGGAATAATTCTGTAATACGCCGTGTTTAGATCACACAAAAATGTAATTTTTCATCGTTTACTTATCCTTGTCATTCAAACCTTTCTGCAGAACACAATAAATGTTATTTTGAACGATTTCCACAGTCACAACATGCTTTCATAATACGTAAATGGGCAGCTTTGGGATTTTGTGAAAATATTTTGTATAAACTCTTTTTTTAATTCTCAATAACCCACCCACAAAAACACAACCAGACATCTCTCGACCTGCTGTGTGCGTGTCTGTACGTGTGATGTACCTGTGAGGTGGTAGTGTTCCTCACTGTCCGTGTCCGTTAGAGACACCAGCTCGCGGAGCAGCAGGGGGTATTTCAGTACTCTTTGCACCGGTTTGATTAGGTAGGACTCTAGTGTGGTTGAGTGCTGCTTGGTTGGATTCCTTGCATTGAGGAACTCCTTAAAGGATCGATCTGTTTTAGCTGAAGAGAAAAGAAAAACCATAAATGCCAGCGCCACCCACTGAGCTAGAAATAACTTTTTTTTCAATGGCCGCTGCAGGTAAAATGGCTTTAGGCAATGCACACAGGGCACAAAATCCATCCACAAGGAGGCAGCACAGGCTCTCTGACAACTCATTAGAACCACTGCAGTATAAATGCAACACTGCAGACAATGAACATCACCAAGGTGAGTATCAAGGAGGTAGATCGTACCTTCGATGAAATTAGTGTTTTGGCAGGAGTTTGTGAGAAGAGTTAACCCGCCACCACCTCTACAGCACGCAGAATGATAAATTTATCACCCGCATTGTCGTTCAAATCAAGAGGAGCTATTAGAGCAGTAATTGAGGCACTCCTCGCCCCAGATGGATTGACACTTCAGGGAGCAATTAACAAGTTGACACAAAAAGTCGTTTTCGCTTTGCAAACGGAAACCTTGGCACAACAGAAGCAGTGTGTGAGAATATATAATTACAAGCACCGCTGACAGACGGCTACACACACTCCTGTTGTTTCATCTGTAGTGCAAGCGCCACGTTTCATGTCCTTACCCCGCAGTGGTTAAACAGAGCGTGTTGTTTCTTATAGCCATTAAAGTGCTGGGGCTGCTCTGAGGGTTGCTCTCCTCTTGTAATGGGACGAATTAAAAAGGAGGCCGAGGTACAGTTTTCCACTTTAAATGTGGGCAGGGCAGCCCCTCATTCATTTCTTACTGGGCAGTTTGCCCAAGATGACAAATCAGGTTCATGTTTCACACATAAATTATATTCAAAATTTATAGTGGCTAATCACTAAAACTCGTTAGGATATAATGAAAAGATAAACCAACAACGGGTCCTAGTGTTGTGACTGTCTAAAACATTTCAGAAGTACCCCATACAGAATGAGAGTCATTAAATTAGCTAAATTATTCAACATGTAATAGTAATAATCTATTATTTTATTGCTCAAAGATGATGTGATTGAGGTGTAATGTGTTGTGCTGTACCTCGTTCCAGAACCTTCTGCACTTTAATATGGTTGGCGCAAAAGCCACTGTAAAGCTTGAAGTGCTCTGCGTAATACAAAAACGAACCACCCAATGAGAAGAGCAGCTTCTGGATAAGGGAAAATAAAGACAGCAATGATGCATCAAGAATGAAGAAGTGAGCATGACACAAAATAATTTAATATGAGTCTGAAGTCTTTAATTTGAGTCTGACTCCCTTTAAGGAACCGTTCACACAGCAATGAAATCAATGAAAATTTTAATCAGTTACTCAACGCTTTATGTCATTCCAAACCTGTTTGATTTTCTTCCATGGAACACAAAAGGAGATATTTCACAGCGAATATTCTCAAGCTGCTCTTTACCATATTAAAAGATTCAAGATTCAAGATTTTTTATTTGTCACATACATGGTTATATATGGAATATATGACCAGCAGTGAAATGTAAGTCAGGTCCGCTCCATGGACAGTGACTTTCACCACTTGAGGTCTACCAGTAAAACCAAGTTGTACCAATTTTTAAGCTATTATTACATGAAAATCTTGCCTTCCACCTTACTGCACAAATCTAATTGACATTTGCCCATATTCAAACTGCGGCATGTGAAACAATGGATTTTCAAGTTTGTAAATAATCACATTATTACATTAATATTATAATTTTTATTAATATCATTAGATTATTGAATTAATATTAGAAGTAATTTTGTTATGTGCTTTTGCCATTTTATTACTTTTTAAATATTTTTATTATTTTTTGACTATTTAGGTTTAATTTACTTTGATAATTTTAGTTTTAGTTCAGTTTTATTTTTTATTTTCATTAATTAGTAGCTTATTATTATTTTTAGTGCTTCAACTTCAACTTATTAGTTTAAGTAGTTTCTTTCACCTTTATTTCCATTAACAATGAAGTTATTTTTTTGTAGTTTTAATAAAACTCTGGTCTGTTCCTCATAAAAAAAAAAGGCTTTCAAATCATTTGGTCATATGGAGCACATTATTACATACATATCATATCCTATCCTTTTGTATCCTATGGAAGAAAAAACATGCGTAAATGACTTAATTTTTTCGGGGGGGGGGGAGCTCTCTACTAAAATGCTGTGTATGTCTTATATATTACAAATGAGAGTATCAATGAAGAAATTAATGCATTTGGCATGTCCACCTTGAATTGTACAGGGGTCTCAAGCGTGTTGAAGTTGGGGAAGGAACTAATCTTCTCCTCCAGGGTCTGCAGGAAAACTTTCTGGAAGTCCAGCATCTCTGGAAGGCTACCAAATAGACTTTCCATCTAGGCAAAGAAAACCCACAACCATTAAACTGAACTTTCAAAAAAACAAAAAGAAGAAGAATTTATGAAAAACAAACAAAAAAAGCATGCAAGCTACAACTTTATTATCTGAATGAAATCTGCAGATTTTATATCAGTTGTGCTAGCTTCTTCTATCGCAGACCCCTGGCTAAATTTTTATTGCCACTCACATTGTCACTAGTAACTTAAGAAGCAGCGTTATAGCCATTTTATGTTTAGTCCTTGTCTAATTTGGGCAAGGGCATGCTAAAGTGTCCATTAACGGGAATTTAATATGAGAGTACACTTCTCAGCACATATTGACTGATCTTTCCTCAGGGACATCCTGAGTCTTGTCAGGGTCATATCCAGTTCACCAGGCAGCAGTCTGAAAACTGGCTAGTTGAATGTGCAAGTCTTTAGCATCAGTCACGTTAATGGGGACATGCAAGCTTGTGGCAAATGAGCCAAGAGGCGTCACTACAATGAATGACTGTGCAATCTGTGACAACTCAATCCAACACTGACCCCTTGAAACAAGCTCCAGTATGGGGTTTGGCTTTACCTCGTCTTGGGTGAGAAAGGTCTCCTTTTGCAGGGGCTTCAGGTAAATTTCAAACAGGCAGTTCAAGTCCTGTATAAAAGAAACAGAGCACAATATTACACCATGAGCTCTGTTAGAATTAGCTTTTCACATCTCCAGAATTGTTTCACTACATAAAACCTTTTTTGGGGGTAATACTTTATCCTTATACAAGATCTGAAAAACTAAAACAGTAAGGTAATTAAAAATGTAAAACACTAAATTAAAACATTTGCATAGAGGTTGTACCTGCACTAATTCATATACAGTGGGTATAGAAAATAATCACCCCACTTTAAAATAATCACATTTTGTTGCTTTTCAGCCTGAAATGAAGACAGACGTTTTTTGTTTTATCCAGCTGTATTTACTCAGTGCAACTTATAACATCCAAATGAAAGATAGAAACCAACATGTCAGAAAAAAATAAAAAGAATAAAAACCAGAATCACTGATTTGGAAAAAGGATCACCCCCTCCTAAAAATGACTAGATAAACTCAGGTGTAGCTAATCACCTTCTCAATGGCACACAAAGCAATTTGACTTTCAACTGTGATCAGCTCAGCATGAAAAGAGCTTTCCTGGAGCATTTCAGTCATTGGTAGTGCAACTGAAGCAAACAATCAACTATGGGTGGCAAAGCACTGGCAAAAGATCTCCGGAAAAAAGTTGTGGATAGGCACAAGTCAGTAGATGGATACAAACATTTTTCAAAGGCTTTATCAATGCCTATAAGCACAGTGTCTATTATTAAGAAGTGTTAACACAGATTTAGAGTACAACACAAAGTATTTGGTACAACACAGACCCTCCCTGCATCAGGACGTCGCTCCAAACTGGATGAAAGAGCCAGGAGGAAACTGATCAGAGAGGCCTACAGCAACTCTGAAGCAGTTGCAGGAATTTATGACAAAGAGTGGTCATTGTGTGCATGTGAAAACAATATCACAATTTCTCCACAAATGCGGCTTGTATGGGAGGGTTGCAAGAAAAAAGCCACTCCT
>NW_015555826.1:106663-121782 GCF_001515605.1 Sinocyclocheilus anshuiensis
AATATCCTGTTATGGGGTGTTTCTCTGCAGCAGGGACTGGAGCACTTGTCAGGATAGAAGGAAAAATGGATGGGGTTTACCTTCCAACATGACAATGACCCAAAGCACACAGCAAATCTGAGCATACAGTGGTTGAAGGAGAAAAAGGTGAATGTCCTTGCATGGCCTAGTCAGAGCAAAAAAATGAAACAAGTGACCTTGTTTCAATTTACATGTAAAAGGTGTATAACATTTTTTTGCACCCCTACTTTCTCCTTCAAGTATTAAGTTTTGACATTGTGAAATTTTGTAACTCTTTTATGATTCTCTAAATTGAGTGTGTAATGACTCCAAACCCTACCTAAGACACAGTCAAATTGTTAGTGATGCACAGAATTGTTTTTGTTTTTTTTTACTGAAACACCGAAAATGAAAATAAGCTTTAATTTAGCCAAAATCTGAAACCAAATAAAGTTTATTTAATAATCAATTAATCACAATAATTTAATAATCAACACTCAAATAAAAAGTTGCATATAAACTTTTAAATTGCACATAAGGCAGTCTCTATGTAAACTTTTTAATGATATAATTACTAACAAAATATATGGACATTGTATGGCTTTCCTTTGACATTGACATTGTTTACAGGCTGTTTTATTGATGTCTTTCCATGGTACAAACACTGATTGAGTGATTACATCAGACGTGATACATTTCAAAAAGTTGTAGGGTTTCCTGCTGATGTTCATTCATGTTTATTTCACGCTTTAATTAGCAATAAAGAGGAAGAGATGATCAGTTCACATGCTGCTTGAACACACATGAACAGCATAGACTAAAAGATCCCTGTTCATCAAAAGAAATCGATATTGTTGGTCCAGCTAGTGTCCACACAGCTGTCATTTTTACCTGTTGTAGCTTAACCCTGTGGGCACGAAATAGACACTGACAGAGTCTGAATGCGCCATCAGAGAAGGCGGCAGTCTGAAATGTCACCGTCACTGTTTCGGTTCAATGATTTTGCCTCTCCAAAATTCATTTTCATATTTTCGGTTGCCGAAATTTCGGTGCATCACTAATTATTTTGTAAATAAATGTGAAGGTGTAAAGCGAAGCCATTAATCAGGGAAATTCCTGTTGAAGATAGGTCTAAACAGCCAAAGCCGTTTGAGAGAATATTCAGGTTGATGCACAAGTAGTCTACTGATGCCATACCATGGCCACAGCACATAGTGCAAGTTTGGGAACTGTTTGTGCATCAACCTGAATATTCTCATTAGGCTGATTTATAACGGTCTGCCAGTGCAGCATATCACAGACAAATGGCTCCAGCACAGGACTCTGGGATGGCACTGTTCCCCCCTCCCACAAATCACAGAGCGCTGGAATAATCAGACACCTCCCTGACGCCCATGGGCGACACTGGGGGGGGGTTAAGGGCACAGGCAATTGGCCCCCCCCCCCCCACCAAAATTGTTAGTCATGAAATCCCTGATCTCGGCCCCGCTGCAATTGGAGCGCTTAGCCAAGCGCTAAATACCCTCAACGTGTTTTTGCAGCGTTGAGCAATGTAAAAAATCACAGACATATCTGTTGATTTCTTGGCCAATCAGAAACGTTTTGTCAGAATTCACTCACTGCTGAAAGCGCCACAGTTTTTAAGTGCAGTTTTGCACGCTCGTGAATCATCTCATGACTAAGTGCAGACACTATGTAAATAAGAGATTCAGTTTGCAGTTTAGAGAGCTTCATATAACGGAACTTTGTAAAATCGTGATGAACGAAGATGAGTGACGCTTTTTAGTGATACACTTTCTAGGGTATAATCCATTCAGAATTTGTATGAAACTTTCATTTTTCGGACACATAGGCTACACCCTGCAAAGTTTCGGGAATGGCATCCACATATTTATGCGGTATTCACTCTCGAAATAGCAGTGATTGGCAATGAACGGAACATAAAATATGTTGATTTAATTCTGGAACCGGTCCTGGCCAAACCTCCACCGACAGCGCGCGTCCCGAGCGAGATCTAATTCACGGACCAAAAGCGTGTGTAAACTTTATTGAGATCAGGGCATATCAACCAGTAATTTAATTTCATTTCCCGTAACGGACAGTAGAAAGTTCAGCAATGAATGGTATGCGATTTATGACAGAAATATATATATATATATAATTTTTTTTTCTTCTTGCCCCCCCGACTCAAGAGTCAAATGTCGCCCATGCTGACGCCTATTAACCACGAGGAGCACATTCCCATAACAGTTTTAATGCCATCTAAAGGTCCACCACGAACATCAGCAGGGTAAAACTGGCACTACATAAGCGATCATATGCAAGCCTCAGGATTATTCAGGAAACAGATGAGAGAGGAGGCATTTCTTTTCACCAGCTAGAGGAGTTAATTAATAGGTCAATCACTGAAGACTCTTCCAGCTATCTATCAAACGTGTTCTGCTAAAACAGCCATTTACACCTCATGGGTCATTCATTAAACTGAGGTTTAGAACTGAACTGATGTGACTTCCAGATTAGCATAGAGCTGAATAAATAGGTGAAATAGTTGAGTTTTAATCAAGTCAGAGTATCCGTACAGATGACTGCATGGATCTGTACTCGTGGGAGAGCTCATTTCTTTCTGTTGAACTATGTTAATAGGGGATTACAGAGTCAGTTCTCACCTTTACATAGGATTTCTCTGTGTTCACTAATTCCTGGATGACCTTGCGTAGTCTCTCTGTGGCAGACATATGACGTGGACAGAGCCTGAGCATGGGGGCCTCTGGCCCTGTTTGCTCCTCCTGGCCCTCCATCAGACCAGAGCCGTCCTGGAAGGAGTGGTACAGCGAGCACACTGTATCCACACTCTGCAGGAGACACATTTAAAATAATTACAATAAATACCAATGTCAAGCAATCCATCAAATGCTTAAGAAAACAATAGAGAAAGTACACAGAAAAAAAATGGTATAGGATTTACTATTTTTAATTTTCCTTCAGAAATTGCTAGAAAATTTCACTATTATAAAGGAACAAAAAGTAACCAAGAAATTTTAAGTAGAAAGACTGAAATAGAGATTTGTTGTAAAACATGACAATAAAACAGATTATTTGAGTTTTTTTCACAGTGTATGGATTAAATATAATATCCATTTTGCACTTTTAGTTTTCATACTGACAAAATTATTCTAAAGGTCTATCCACACCAGTATTGCAATGCAATTTCTCAAAAATGTAACAAATGTATGCTGTATTGTACAAACGGATGAAGGGAAAATGGCAGTTTTTAGTGGATCTACACTAAAAATAAAAGCCCTTTATTCCTCCACTGCTGTTAGTGCATTTTAGGAAAACATATATTTTAAAGCTTTTTCTAGCTGTTGTGGAGAAACAACTTGGAACATGATACGCACAGATTCATTGTGACATAACTGGTCCATATAATATATGTGTGCAAGCATTACATAATTTATGCTGGACCTACACCTTACAGACATAGCTGCATCACATCTTCTTAAACATTGTGATCAGTTTTCAAAATAATACTGACGACACTGACGATTTGAAGGTTTACATCTCATGTGTCCATCTCTGTCAGCATTTACAGTAGTAAGGTTTCCAGGCAAATTCTTATTAAGGTGGTACATCAATACCAACAGCGATATTGCTTACAGTGAAAGTCTCAAAATAAAGGCTGCAGCATCTCGGTTTCAGCTCTCAGAGAGCTGCGAACAAGCGAAACAGCTGTCAGGGACAGATCTGTGACCACAGGGGACAAAAACAACATCAAAGCCCTTTTCTGGCTTTAAACCAGCAAGCCAGACTCCAAATTGAACAGAGCACATGCACCCTGCTGCTCCAAAAATATATAAACTCAGCACCTTTTCCCAACATGTATGTTAACTTGCGTCCTATTGACAATATACCGAGACAGAGAGCACATTACATTGCAAAGAGTGTGTGAGGTGGTGTTTATGTGAAATGAGTCATTGACTCAGTCAGAAGAACAGCAAGAGAAAATGGGATCTCGCAAGGAACGAGCAGATTGCTTCTGCAGTTTGGTTTACTAATTACAGCACGGCCACTCTAGAGACCATGTGCTTCAGTAGCTTCAAAGTCAGTTTATTGTGTCAGGAGAGAGAGAGAGCAAGAGGAATAAGTAAGCTCAGCTGCAATCTTCTGACAGACAGCTTAGCTATAGAAGGACCACCCAAAGCAAACACTGGGGCTACCAGGACATCTTCTCAGCCATTAGTTAAACAGAGATTAAGGAGCCTCAAAAACACTGTTGTGAAAAGTATTAGGGCTGGGTAAAAAATATAGATAAAAAAATATCGATTTTAATCGATTCTCATTTTTACGAAACGATATCGATTCTTAAATCCCAAGAATCGATTAGTCTAGCCCAGGGGTGCCCAAACTCGGTCCTGGAGGGCCGGTGTCCTGCAGAGTTTAGCTCCAACCCCAATTAGACACACCTGAACCAGCTAATCAAGCTCTTACTAGGCATACTAAAAACTTCCCACCAGGTGTGTTGAGGCAAGTTGGAGCTAAACTCTGCATAAGACAGGATACGGATTGTTAAATTGTACTCTTTAGCTCAATCAGTGTTTCAGCCGCGCAAAGTAGTATATATATAACGCAATATAACGGCTTGTAAACAATGTCACGTTATTTACCTCAGAAAAAAACATATTCGGAGACCACAATCTTGTTAGTCAGCTAGAAAAATAAACTGTAGAGAGGGGCATTTTGCTAAATCTATGTACCATATAATATTATAACTTTTACTGTTCTTCAATGTTTAATTTATATATTTTTTTGACAGCCACCATTTAAATGTTTATATTTAAAAAAAACGATTTGAAGTAGAAATATTATGTAATTGTAACTTTTATTATAAAAAACCTCATTATTTAATTTAAGCAGTTGTATAGCCTAAAAGATCTGTCAGTTTTAACCTTCAATATAGTAATGTAGTACCAACTGAATCCCATGTATATTTTACAGCATTAGTTAAGAGATTTTTTTCCTTGAGAAAATTTGGCACGTGTACCTGATATATATCCAAAATAATCGATATTGAATCGAATCGAATCGAATTGGGAATGGAATTGAATTGCAAGCTTGTGAATGAGATTCGAATCGAATCGTGAAATTGTCAAAACCCAGCCCTAATATATATATATATATATATATATATATAATATATATAATTGAACCTCAGCATGTAGGTTGCATTAAATATGCAGTGTGGACACATGCACTGATATTAAGTATAATTAGCATGAACTGTATGCACACAAGCATAGACAGCTGCTTTCAAACGCTCCTGTATTTGTGTGACAGCGCTCTGTGAACAGTGTCAAACGTGTTGGTTGTGCGTGTGAACACAATGGCCAATCAGACGCATGGAGCGCGGACTGTCTCAGTATACTTTGGCTTAAGCGACTTTTCAGACAACTAGTGACAAATTTAGCAACTTTTTGAACCATAGCTACTTTCTGAGAGTCAACGTTTTGCTTTCCTGGTACAGGCACACCACTCTCTCTAACGTTCTCTCTGGATGATCATTTTATGTGTAAATACAGCCAAAATCACAGTACAGCCATTGTCTTTAACTTATGTGTATGCTGATTTTGTCACATGATGACATGGTTGTAAATCAGGATATTTTAGAAGTGTAGAGCAGCAGCTTCTAAATAGTTTAAAAGTGACAGCTGGTTAACATGTACAGTCTGTACAGTCATGTTTCTGTCACTATTTCATATTTGTTCAGAAAAAAACGTAAATGAGAACAGCTTCATTGTGGATTCCACTGCAGACTGCAAATGTGACGCAATAGCCACGTTTCCACTGTCGGGCCAAAAGTGGGCGTGCTAGTGCGTGCCAGGGCCAGTCGCGTTTCCACGGTGCTTCCTCGGGGCCAACGGCCCGGGTTTTTTGGCCCGATGAAAACCTTGGGCCAAAGCGGGCCAGCTGGGGCTAGAGGACTGGTTATGAACAAAGGCGGAGTTTCTACGCATCTGGAGAGCGTCAGCGCTGCGGATCCTTTCATAAAGTTAACAGCTATAACACTAGCATTAAAGACTTTTAAAATAATTGGAGTTCAAAACTCACTTTCAGACAGCAGCGATTGTTTTAAATAACTTGAACCGATGTGGATTATGATAACCATACAAGGCAGAAATATTTATAAGTGATGCAAAAGACTATGCACGCTAGCCATTAACCCTAGGCTACCATAGTAAACATGGTAAATACGACCGCTTGAAGAAATCAGACGTCAGCTTCTTATTCTCTATCACAATCGTGTATTTATTTAGTAACATATTTTATCTGTCATAATTCTCGTCACGAGAGTTTAGCTCCGTGTATGTCATAAAAATATAATAATGTTTTTTTATTCGTTTTTTTTTTAATAAAAGTATCAAAATTATCATTTTTTCTAAATGTGATGTATATACTGTGACTACAAATAAACAGAAACAGACTCGACTGAATAAGTAGGTAGGCTATGTTCATACCGCTTTATTTCTGTGACTAATTTTCAATCCTGATCAATTAATTCATTATGATCAGTATCACTTATTATTGTAAAACATCGATGCTTTTGGATTTAAATCTTTAATTAACAAAGCATGCAAACAAATGGCTGCTTTTATCATGATCGTTTTGTGATCGTGCTAGTTCCAGTGACTTATTTCTTATTAGTTTTCTGATAACTTCTCTTTGTTGGTGAAATGATGGGGTTGCGTGACGTTGTTCCTGAGAAGTGTGTAAAGGGCGGGTTTTAGTGAAGCTTAATTCATTATGATCAATGTATCACTTATTGTAAAACATCAATACTTTTGGATTTAAATCTTTAACAAAGCATGCAAACAAACTTTTATCATGTTCGTTTTGTGATTGTGTTACTTATTTCTTATTAGTTTTCTGATAACTTCTCTTTGTTGGTGAAATGATGGGGTTGCGTGACGTTGTTCCTGAGAGGCGTGTAAAGGGCGGGTTTTAGTGAAGCGCAGCGGAGCTTCTGGCCCGACGGTGGAAACGCAGCGTGATTTTGGCCTTGGTGCTACAGGTCCGAGGCTATTAGCCCCGCCCGGCCCGTTTAAAGCACTAGCTCGCACTGGCCCGACAGTGGAAAAGCGGCTAGTGATGCCATGTATATGCTAATTAGCGCATGACGCCATCTAGCAACATTTAGCGGCTTTAACTACTGTCCATTGAAAATAGTTGACAACATTGGTATGAGCTCTGCTTGCTTGCAAATCGTTTCATCAAATCGTATTAAGTATAAACACAATGTAAATAAGAGATTCATTGTGCAGTGTAGCCCGATTTTTAAAAATTGATTACAGTATTCACTCAGTCAGTGAGCTTGCACAAGTGAATTGAAGTGGTATCAGCTTCACTGATTATAAAGGGAGCGCTCTTTGCTATGTTTCTGCATATAACCCATTCATAATTTGAATGGGGTCAAGAATTAGTACATTTGAAATTAAATGTGGCAATGTAAAAGCTGTGTCACTGAATAGTGTTATTTTATACACTTTGTTCTAATTTCAGTTGATAGGAGACATCCAGAAATATAACTAGGAGTATTATTTTTACTGATAGAGAAATTTATATCATCTTTTACTCCTCCTAACATAAGAGCTATATCATTAAGACACTGATATAGTAAATAAGACATTTTTCCAAATATTTTCATTTGTGTTCCACAGAAGAAAGAAATGAAAACTGGTTTGGAACAACATGAAGGCCTATAAATTATGACAGAATAAAGTAAAAAAGTTAAAAGTTAAATGACTTTCTCCAACACTCTCAAACATCCTAGATTTTGGGATATAATAAAAAACTCCAAAGCGGATAGATAAGAGGCAGAGGGAGGCAGGAGACATCATGTTGACACATTAACCGAGCACCTTGTGGTAGAATCGGTGGGAAACCCCAGCCTGGCAAAGACAGATAACAGTCATTGTGGCTGGTGCTTGCAGTCACCAGGAGGTTAAGAGGAGCACTGCAGGTTGTGAAGACTCCATGTAGGTTCCTGTTAACCTCACGAAAGCACCTGAAAATTATGGCTTTTCTCACTACACACATACATTTATGCTGAGTGTGAATTGGCTATATAAATTCATGCCAAGTCACTGTGAGAATCCGAACAGTAAACAGGCTAATACAATATGACAGAACGGTACTGCATAGCGGTTACACAAAAGGTTTCTGTTTGCATGCTGGGTGACCCAAATTCTAATTAACAAATGATAAAGGAACCATGTGGAGGTGAAAAAGACAGTAACGCAAGAAATAAAAGTTGAAAGCTTCAGTTCTCATTTTCTTACTCTCAAGTCCCTAGATGATGGCTCCTTCAGTGCTGTGATACCAGCTGTCAAAAAGCTTAAGTCTGACAATCTAACAGAAAATGTTCACAGCTCACTGTTTGCAGAGGAGCGAAACTGCTTGGCAGTGCAAGTTTGTGATCCGAATTACACATTGGACCCACTTAAACCTTATTAACATATGTTTTAGGTTATCTGAATGTGATAGACAACACTAAATATAGCTGTAAGTGGGGTCCATTGCATCTTGAAAATGTATTACTATCCAATCATTAAAGGGTCTGAAAGCAGTGCATCCTCAAAAAAAAAAAAGAAAAAAAAAAAAGAAAAAAGAAATGCACTCTGTTAGGTTCACTATTAATCCTTTTATACATGCAACATGCTGAGTAAGCAGGTTTCTCCCCATCCTCCAAAAACCCTTCTCCTATAATATCCTGTCTTCTCAATACACACACACACTCTAAAAAAAAAAAAAATCTACAAGAATGTGACTTTTGTGTTTAAATGTAAGCTACATTCTCCAGTAGAAACATACAGGCGTTTTAAACTGCTTTCTCTTAAATCCCTTCAACAGCCCAAGGAATAAGGTTTATGTGTGTTTACATGTTTCAGAATGCTGCTTTCTGCAACAACCCTGGAATAAGCAATTTTCTGAAGTGCATGTAAACAGGGTCACAGTCTAACAGTGGATAAAGTATCAGAGGGACGCAGCACCTCATTGACATCCCTTGGTTTCACTGTGTTCATATTAAGCTAAGTATGCCTTGAATGAGAAGGGCATTACGACAAAAATACAGGTAAAACATCATGTGACGAGGCAGGTGCCTCTGCTGAACTATGATTGACTCATTACTGTGTCAATGGCTGCTTATGTTTGTTAATGGCCCTCAAGTCTACCTGAACAGGTCAAATTAGTGAAAATGGATGAACTATTTATAAAGTAACTCACCCACTAAGATTTACCATTTACAGACATGTTCAAATTGAAATTGAAAAACTTCAGAATCAGCTAGTCTTTAGTGAGAATTCAAATTGGTTAAAGGTGAACTACAGTATATTAAATAAAAATCAAGCAAAATTGAAGTTTATTAAATGAGGCTTCAGCATAGGAGAAAGCAAATATGGTGAAAACGATAAAAGCAGGTGAAGAAAAGTTCCCAGCAGGCCTTTCGAGGGTTGAGTCTTTTAGCATCTCTATGATATTTCAGATTATGATGACTTCAACCGGGTGGTTAGCTCCCTTCAGCCAGAGTCGCCACTCCTCTAGAGCAAGCTTGATTTCCAGAAACTCCCTGTTGCCGAAGTCGTAGTTCTGCTCTGCCGGGGATAACTTCCTAGACAGAAGGCACATGGAGTGTAGGAGGCTGTCTGTGACATTGTAACATTACCGCTCCCATCCCTACTGTTGAAGCATACTCTTTGATGATGAAAGGGGGTTTTGAATCTGGATGAACTAGGGTAGGAGCAGTGTAAAAGGCATCCTTGAGTTGCTGGAAGGCATTGATGGCGTTGGGAGTCCAGGATGGAGACTTGGGCTTATTCTTTAACAGTGAGGTGAGAGGTACACAGATCTGGCTGAATTTGGCGATGAAATGGCAGTAGAAATTGGAAAAGCCCAGGAAACTTTGGAGTTTTGATGGTGGTAGGTTGAGGCCAGTCCTTGACAGCTTGTACCTTCCTCTGGTCCATGTGAATGCCTTGATAGTCGATGTAACCAAGAAATTGGATGGTGTCATGGTGGAACTCACACTTCTCCAGTTTAAGGTACAGATGGTGTTCTCTCAATTTCAGTAGGACCTGCTTCACATGGTAGCGATGTTTGGCCAGGTTCCGGGAGTAGATGAGGATATCAATGCATACGACGATGAACCGATGGAACTCCCGGAACACCTCCTTCATCAATCCTTGGAAGACAGAGGGTGAGTTGGAGAGACCATACGTCATTACCTGGTATTCATAGTAACCTCATGTAACCGAATGAGGTCGTAAGCGCTACGCAGGTCCAGTTTGGAGAAGATGTTCCAGGGCGGCTGGGACCAGAGGAAGTGGGTAGCGATATTTGATAGTTTGTGAGTTCAGGATATGGTAGATGATGCATGGCCTCAAGCATGGCCTCCGTCCTTCTTGCTGACCAAAAAGAAACTGGATGCTGTTGGTGAAGTAGAAGGGCAGACGAATTCCTGTTTGAGAGCCTCAAAGCACTCCATGGCCTTCTGTTCCGGGATGGACAGTGGGTATACTCTACCCTTGGGTAGCATGGCTCCAGGCAGCAGATCAATTGCGCAGTCCCATGGATGATGAGGTGGTAATTCTGTTGCTGCCTGCTTGAAGACACCTTGGAACGTCCTGTAGTCAGGTGGAATCTCAGGAGCCTCAGAAGTTTCTGGACTCTCCACAGTCGTAGAACAGATGGTCACTTCACTATTCTTGGATGAGGATGGAGATGTAGTTAACTTCTGAACAGGAGACATGCAGTTTTGGAGACAATCATCACTCCATTGGAGGATCTCACCAGTGTTCCACTTGACTTGAGGGGAATGTTGAGTCAGCCAAGGGCGTCCCAGGATGATATCGGCAGTAGAACCGTCCAGCACCAGAAAGGAGATAGATTCTCTATGCAGACAGCCGATGCGGAGCATGATGGTAGGAGAGCAGTATAGGATCTTGCCTCTGCCCAGCGGTTTTCCCAGGATAGTGTGAATGTTGAGTGGTTGAGAGCAGGTTTTCCTCTTGAGGTTTAATTGTCGTAAGAGATTCAGTGAGATGAAGTTCCCGGAGGATCCCGAGTCAAGGAGGGCTCGAGCTGAAAGAGATTGGTGAGCAGAGGTTACCCACACGGTAGTGAGTGATAATGGTGCAATCATAGGTTGCAATTGTAGGGTACTCACTGCTGGGTGTGGTGGACGAACTGGGCTAAGCGACATCAGATGTCCTGCTGCTCCGCAGTACAAGCATAATCCTTTAATAACTCTCCATTGACGCTCCACACGGGTGAGATGGTATGAATCAATCTGCATCGGTTCTGGTGCTGGAGGTGAGGTGGGCAGAGGAGATGCAACAGGGACTTCCAAATTGCATGCTGTGAGGCGTTGAGAGATGCGTATTGCTCTCTGAATGAAGTTCTCTAGCCCCACAACATCATCATAAATAGCCATTTGTTGACAGATGTTAACATTCAGCCCTTGTCGGAACGCGGTGATGAGCGCTGCTTCGTTCCAGCCACTAGTGGCTGCAAGAGTGTGGAACTGGAGAGTGTAATCATTCACGGAAGATTGGCCTTGACACAACCGGAAGAGATGGTCGTTGACTGATAGTTTGTTGGCGCTTTGGCCAAAAACTTCCTTGAAGTGAGCAACAAAGACTGTGAGGGAGTTGGTAATCGGGATGTGGGCATCCCAGACAGACCATGCCCACTGTAGAGCACGTCCAGACAGGAGCGAGATGATGTATGCGATCTCGGCCTGATCACTGGGGAATAGTTGAGGTTGCATCTCAAAAAATAAGGAGCACTGGAGTAGGAACCCACTGCATTCCTCCGCCTCACCGGAATATGTCGCCGGACGGGCCATGGGACTGGTGGATGAAGATTGAGTTGAAGAGGTGTTGAGCAAGAGAAGTGACTGACGAATGGATTGGACGAGCTCAGCAAACAGATCAGGGTTCCGATCATTGCTTGGTTCAGTGTTGCTTTGCATATTTTGTCTAGTCTGGTCTTCTGTCAGCAAACAGAGGAGAACAACACTGTACAAAGTACAGTTCAACAGAGTTCATCAAATGAGGATTCAGCAGAGGAGAAAGCGATGATCACAGGTATGGATTTCTCGGAGAGTTTAGAGCATAGACTTAGCAGCATAATAACACTGGTGTCTTTGCAGGTGGTGATGGACCCGGAGAGCTAAGCACTCGACTGAAGATGAACAGGTAAGTAGATCAGGCAAGGAGCCAGGGAGGTTGATGCACACATGTGAACAACAAGACCAGACACTGAGGAATGGATGTGATGGTGGCTTTATACTGGGCTTGATTGATGTTGACAGGTGGAGTGCATCAGTATTTGGGTGATTATGAACGACTGGGAGGAGCTGAAGTATCAGTCATTGCTGTTGACTCCGTAACAGGTGGGAAGTTTGTTAATAGCCCTGACAGCTTGTAACCATAACTAATAAGCAACATCTGTGGAAACGTTCATTGTTAAAACAAAGAAATCTTTTACAGAGAAGAGTAAAAAGGAAAAGTGAATGAGCCCATAATAAAACATGTTTTAACATCATGTGTAAACAGATCAAGAGCTGGCTTTTTTAGCTTGACAGGTAAAGTAGCAAGATATCCATGAGTAACACCTCATCACTAGAGAGCCAAATCTTTGGTATTGCACCTTTAAATGAAGGTTAAATTAAGAGATCCGAAAAGAAAGTGAATTTTAATAATAAATATAATAATTGTGAGAAAAGTCTACACAAATTGTGTCTTTTACAGTACTAACTACTGTTTGTGGTATTATTTTTGAGCAATGTTTTAAAATGCATAAATAATGCAAACATTTTAAATAAATAAATACACTGTTAATATAGAAATAGAAAAGCATCATAGAATTGGTCTCTTATTTACACATTAAGGTAATTGGTGTTCCATCTGCCTGTAACCCGGAAATGTATTTGACAAAAACTAGCAAGCAATTATTAACATTAAATAGGCTCAATCTCTAATTGATCAGACTACTTTCAGATTGCGACAATTTTGTTGTTTTTCATTTATTAACAATTAAAGAAAATGATCAATCATTATAATACACAATTTACTTGCTAAATAAAAAAATAATTCATATAAATAACCCCTAATTAAACAACCCCTTTAATAATTAAAAATACCCTTACTTCAGGATCAGTATTTTTATGTGAGGGTTGATCCTCTCAAACGTCAGTATCAGTACTTCAAGAGTGATCTGCTCAAAATGAAAAGCTTAGGGCTTTCTGACAGGATCTAAAAATCGATCACTAGCAGGTTTTGTGGACATAGATGCTAGACTGAAACTGCTGCTGCCCACTGAAATCTGCATATCAATTGCTGCCTCGCATGACCCCACTTCAGTTTCCAGAGAACATAATGAAGTGCTTAGACAGTTAGCAAACACTGCCAGTAGCCTAGCCTTTCAATAACATCAACACAATGGAAACGTTTCTGGATGGCCTGTGAACACTAAGGCTAACATTACCACACATACTGAAAAGAGAATTGCCTGAAAATATTAACCAGAAATTAGGGCTGGGTGATATAGCTAAAAAAATGTATCAACGATATAATGTTTCATATCGTTCGGTATCGATAATTTTTCACATTTTTATAACCTTTTTTTAAAACAAAAAGCAATAGAAAATTTTTTTTTAATTTAATAACTGTATTTATAATGAACACAATTTATTGAGACTAACAACAAATATTTTTTTGTTTTAACAATCAAACACAATAAAAACTAAACAAATATCTAATTTCTAATGTTTTATATGCAAAATAAATAGGTCTTTATTGTATAGGTCTAATTGTCTCCCGAGGCCACAGGAGGGCGCAATGAGCAAAATAATGCAGGGCATTTAGCAAGTAACTCTATAAAAACGTGCATTACATCTAACTTAACTCATAAAAATCAAATATAATTTCGTAAATTGCATAAACAATTATGAACAAAACAGCATCATGTATTTATGCATTGCTTAATCCAAAGAGCCGAAGCGCCCATGTGTTCGTGCTTGTGTGTGCTGTCTGCGTCACTCATAGCACATGCATATATCGTGCACTATATCGAATTTTTTTTCTATCAATATCGAAGAAGGTGTACCGTCGATAAATATTGATACCTTTTTATCGCCCAGGACTACCAGAAATACACAGTTACACACAAGAAGGAAAAATACATTGTTTGAAAAGCAGATCTATTTTTAAAAAATCAAATAAAATCAGTCTCAAAATAGTCTGACATTTTCCATAAAGACATGGGCTCCCCTGAAAACGTGATTTGTGAAATTTTGGGGGGTCTCAAAAAATATTGACAATGTGTTATTTTAGAAATACACAGTTACACACAAGAAGGAAAAATACATTGTTTGAAAAGCAGATCTATTTTTAAAAAATCAAATAAAATCAGTCTCAAAATAGTCTGACATTTTCCATAAACATCAAGCCTGAACTCTCTTAATTTATTTATTTTTGCTCTGGGCTACCACACAGCTCTCAGGCAAATACCCTATTCTTAGAAGAATTAATGTAAAAACATTTAAGTAAACAACTACATCTGATGTCTGGTTCTGTGCAGTAGACAAAATAGTCTGCTGCCCATGGTTAGTAATCAGAGAGGCCTCTCAGAGCGTTGTTTATTTCAAATACAGGTCGTGTAACACTAAACCTTGGCAGGATCTCAACAACACATTAAACACAGTAAACAAACACCTGCCAGTCAGACCTTTAGATCTTAGGTTTTGTATGTATGTATATTTATTTCAGGCAATTTATTTATAGATACATTTATATTAATCCTTATATGCAGGGTGCAAACTACGGGGGAGCTAGGGGGAGCTCGGCTCCCCTTAATAAGACATGGGCTCCCCTGAAAACGTGATTTGTGAAATTTTGGGGGGTCTCAAAAAAATATTGACAATGTGTTATTTTGACGTGCAATTCATGTTATTCGCACTTATGTGTTGTGGCTGGGTTGTTCTAGGTCTGCGCAACTCTCGATGTCTTATGCCTAACTGAACGGAGGAATTATGGTATTCTTCTGTAGCCTGACGACGAGTA